>NW_027175284.1:0-300000 GCF_028021215.1 Eschrichtius robustus | reverse complement strand
GTTGGCCAAAAAGGGCGTATGCGTTGTTTCCTGAATATATTCAGGAAACAACGCATACGCCCTTTTTGGGCAAGGGCATCATTGTCGACGTTTTGCCGCTTTTCATGTGCCTTAAAGGCGATTCGAATCTACCTCCTGACATCTGTTTCCTGCAATTCTGCCTTGCTTTCAAATCCTCTTCGTTGCCTTCCCTCAATATATCTGTGGATGAGAGTTATCACTTATAACTCTGCGGGTTTGTGAATTGCAGTGTCCCTGAGCTCCATTTTTCAACTGTCTTTTTTGAGAGCTGGCCGCAAAAGCACGGGATTGCCTCAGGCCCTATTCTGGTTCCTGGCAGCAGGCTGAGCCTGTGGTTAATTCTTCTTCCTGATGGGAAAATAGAGTGACCTGTGCCTGTCCCAACACCTAGATCTAGTCTCTCATTGTTTGCCCCTCTTCCCGTTCATCCTCAGGACAAATTGCAACCTGTAGGGAACAGGAGGTTAAAGGTGCTTATTCTCCAAGTAGGGAGATTGCTAGTAAAGTAGCTGGAATGGCGAAACCGAGCACAAGGAGATGAGAAATGGGGTGTGTTTTAGAAACCTTTCAAAATCACACGGTGTACCATCTTCTGAGTTTCTCATGCATGTTTTCGATGTAGGAAGATGCCCTTGAACCTGGAGATTTGGGACCCATGGGATGGGTACCACGCAGTATTATTTTAAAGGGTCTGCATTTGCTCACCCAACCTCTCAGCCCCAAGAGTGTCCACCCTTATGTCTCATCCAGCTGTGGGTCTAGATATGGTCAATCCAGGTTGCATCTCAGCCCCTGAACGAATTTTGTAAGAATTTCTCTCTCTTTCACTGTCTTTGTTTTACGGGTTTTTAAAAGTAATTTATTTTTATAATGGGGTTTAGCTGCTTTTCACGGCTGTGTTTATGCGGATTTACACCCACTTGACTCTCTTCCAGACAGATATCAATACATAGGTTTTAAGATTGTTACTAGTCATATATATTCTTGTGCGGTGAATAGGGGGTGTTCAGTCCAGTTCACTGAGCAAGGAGTAGGTCTTGTCTATTACATATTGGGTGAATGGAACGGTATCTGAGCGAATTTGAACCCCTTGTTTTATGCATCACCCCACCTCACCTTTCCCGTTAAGCAGCCATAGTGTGTTTTCTAAACGTGTGACTCTGTTCTGTTTTGTAATTCAGTTCAAGTGTAGCGGTTTTTACATTCCCTCTATAAGTGATAGCTTATGATAAGTGTCTTTTTCTGTGTGACTTATTTCACTTAGAATCGTCGTACCTAAGTCCACTCATCTTGCTTCTACTAGCCTTATGACATTGATTTCATGTCTGAGTGATATGCCATTGTACATAAGGACCACAACTTCTTTATCCATTTTTCTCTTTCCTGGGATATTTAAGGTGTCATGAAGTGGAGGTTCTTGTCAACAGAGCAGCCCCAAACTTTGGGGTGCCTGTGTCTTGCTCATTTTTAGTTTTCCCAATTTATATGCCCATGAGTGGACGTGCCCTATGCTCCCTAAGCTGTGTTTTTTCGATGTTTCAGGACACACCGTACACTTCTCCAGAGTGGCTGTTGGCAATCTACATCCCGCCCATCAGCGTAGCAAGGCTGCCATTTCTCCATGGCCTGTCCTGCATTTCTGGTTTTGACACTTTTTGCAGCATGGCCCTTTTGGCCGATGGGAAGCGAGACTTCTTTGTAGCGCTGATTTGCCTTTCCAGGTTGCTTTGTTGGCCAAAAAGTGCGTATGCGTTTTTTCCTGAATATATTCAGGAAACAAGGCATACGCCCTTTTTGGCCAAGGGCATCATTGTCGACGTTTTGCCGCTTTTCATATGCCTTAAAGGCGATTCGAATCTACCTCCTGAAATCTGTTTCCTGCAATTCTGCCTTGCTTTCAAATCCTCTTCGTTGCCTTCCCTCAATATATCTGTGGATGAGAGTTATCACTTATAACTCTGCGGGTTTGTGAATTGCAGTGTCCCTGAGCTCCATTTTTCAACTGTCTTTTTTGAGAGCTGGCCGCAAAATCACGGGATTGCCTCAGGCCCTATTCTGGTTCCTGGCAGCAGGCTGAGCCTGTGGTTAATTCTTCTTCCTGATGGGAAAATAGAGTGACCTGTGCCTGTCCCAACAGCTAGATCTAATCTCTCATTGGTTGCCCCTCTTCCCGTTCATCCTCAGGACAAATTGCAACCTGTAGGGAAAGGAGGTTAAAGGTGCTGATTCTCCAAGTAAGTTGATTGCTAGTAAAGTAGCTGGAAAGGCGAACCCGAGCACAAGGAGATGAGAAATGGGGTGTGTTTTAGAAATCTTTCAAAATCACAAGGTGTACCATCTTCTGAGTTTCTCATGCATGTTTTCGATGTAGGAAGATGCCCTTGAACCTGGAGACTTTGGACCCATTCGATGGGTACCACGCAGTATTACTTTAAAGGGTCTGCATTTGCTCACCCAACCTAACCCAACCTTTCAACCCCAAGAGTGTCCACCCTTGTGTCTCATCCAGCTGTGCGTGTAGATATGGTCAATCCAGGTTGCATCACAGCCTCTGAACGAATTTTGTAAGAATTTCTCTCTCTTTCACTGTCTTTGTTTTACGGGTTTTTAAAAGTAATTTAGTTTTATAATGGGGTTTAGCTGCTTTTCACGGCTGTGTTTATGCGGCTTTACACCCACTTGACTCACTTCCAGACATATATCAATACATAGGTTTTAAGATTCTTACTAGTCACATAAATTCTTGTGCGGTGAATAGGGGGTGTTGAGTCCAGTTCACTTAGCAAGGAGTAGGTCTTGTCTATTACATATTGGGTGTATGGAACGCTATCTGAGCGAATTTGAAACCCTTGTTTTATGCATCACCCCACCTCACCTTTCCCGTTAAGCAGCCATAGTGTGTTTTCTAAACGTGTGACTCTGTTCTGTTTTGTAATTCAGGTCAAGTGTAGCGGTTTACACATTCCCTCTATAAGTGATAGCTTATGATAAGTGTCTTTTTCTGTGTGACTTATTTCACTTAGAATCGTCGTACCTAAGTCCACTCATCTTGCTTCTACTAGCCTTATGACATTGATTTCATGTCTGAGTGATATTCCATTGTACATAAGGACCACAACTTCTTTATCCATTTTTCTCTTTCCTGGGATATTTAAGGTGTCATGAAGTGGAGGTTCTTGTCAACAGAGCAGCCCTAAACTTTGGGGTGCCTGTGTCTTGCTGATTTTTAGTTTTCCCAATTTATACGCCCATGAGTGGACGTGCCCTATGCTCCCTAAGCTGTGTTTTTTCGATGTTTCAGGACACACCGTACACTTCTCCAGAGTGGCTGTTGGCAATTTACATCCCGCCCATCAGCGTAGCAAGGCTGCCATTTCTCCATGGCCTGTCCTGCATTTCTGGTTTTGACACTTTTTGCAGCATGTCCCTTTTGGCCGATGGGAAGCGAGACTTCTTTGTAGCGCTGATTTGCCTTTCCAGGTTGCTTGGTTGGCCAAAAAGTGCGTATGCGTTTTTTCCTGAATATATTCAGGAAACAACGCATACGCCCTTTTTGGCCAAGGGCATCATTGTCGACGTTTTGCCGCTTTTCATGTGCCTTAAAGGCGATTCGAATCTACCTCCTGAAATCTGTTTCCTGCAATTCTGCCTTGCTTTCAAATCCTCCTCGTTGCCTTCCCTCAATATATCTGTAGATGAGAGTTATCCCTTATAACTCTGCGGGTTTGTGAATTGCAGTGTCCCTGAGCTCCATTTTTCAACTGTTTTTTTTGGGAGCTGGCCGCAAAAGCGCGGGATTGCCTCAGGCCCTATTGTGCTTCTGGGCGGCAGGCTGAGCCTGTGGTTAATTCTTCTTCCTGATGGGAAAATAGAGTGACCTGTGCCTGTCCCAACAGCTAGATCTAGTCTCTCATTGGTTGCCCCTCTTCCCGTTCATCCTCAGGACAAATTGCAACCTGTAGGGAAAGGAGGTTAAACGTGCTGATTCTCCAAGTAAGTTGATTGCTAGTAAAGTAGCTGGAAAGGCGAACCCGAGCACAAGGAGATGAGAAATGGGGTGTGTTTTAGAAACCTTTCAAAATCACAAGGTGTACCATCTTCTGAGTTTCTCATGCATGTTTTCGATGTAGGAAGATGCCCTTGAACCTGGAGACTTGGGACCCATTCGATGGGTACCACGCAGTATTACTTTAAAGGGTCTGCATTTGCTCACCCAACCTAACCCAACCTTTCAACCCCAAGAGTGTCCACCCTTGTGTCTCATCCAGCTGTGCGTGTAGATATGGTCAATCCAGGTTGCATCACAGCCTCTGAACGAATTTTGTAAGAATTTCTCTCTCTTTCACTGTCTTTGTTTTACGGGTTTTTAAAAGTAATTTAGTTTTATAATGGGGTTTAGCTGCTTTTCACGGCTGTGTTTATGCGGCTTTACACCCACTTGACTCACTTCCAGACATATATCAATACATAGGTTTTAAGATTCTTACTAGTCACATATATTCTTGTGCGGTGAATAGGGGGTGTTGAGTCCAGTTCACTTAGCAAGGAGTAGGTCTTGTCTATTACATATTGGGTGTATGGAACGGTATCTGAGCGAATTTGAAACCCTTGTTTTATGCATCACCCCACCTCACCTTTCCCGTTAAGCAGCCATAGTGTGTTTTCTAAACGTGTGACTCTGTTCTGTTTTGTAATTCAGTTCAAGTGTAGCGGTTTTTACCTTCCCTCTATAAGTGATAGCTTATGATAAGTGTCTTTTTCTGTGTGACTTATTTCACTTAGAATCGTCGTACCTAAGTCCACTCATCTTGCTTCTACTAGCCTTATGACATTGATTTCATGTCTGAGTGATATTCCATTGTACATAAGGACCACAACTTTTTTATCCATTTTTCTCTTTCCTGGGATATTTAAGGTGTCATGAAGTGGAGGCTCTTGTCAACAGAGCAGCCGCAAACTTTGGGGTGCCTGTGTCTTGCTCATTTTTAGTTTTCCCAATTTATACGCCCATGAGTGGACGTGCCCTATGCTCCCTAAGCTGTGTTTTTTCGATGTTTCAGGACACACCGTACACTTCTCCAGAGTGGCTGTTGGCAATTTACATCCCGCCCATCAGCGTAGCAAGGCTGCCATTTCTCCATGGCCTGTCCTGCATTTCTGGTTTTGACACTTTTTGCAGCATGGCCCTTTTGGCTGATGGGAAGCGAGACTTCTTTGTAGCGCTGATTTGCCTTTCCAGGTTGCTTGGTTGGCCAAAAAGGGCGTATGCGTTGTTTCCTGAATATATTCAGGAAACAACGCATACGCCCTTTTTGGGCAAGGGCATCATTGTCGACGTTTTGCCGCTTTTCATGTGCCTTAAAGGCGATTCGAATCTACCTCCTGACATCTGTTTCCTGCAATTCTGCCTTGCTTTCAAATCCTCTTCGTTGCCTTCCCTCAATATATCTGTGGATGAGAGTTATCACTTATAACTCTGCGGGTTTGTGAATTGCAGTGTCCCTGAGCTCCATTTTTCAACTGTCTTTTTTGAGAGCTGGTCGCAAAAGCACGGGATTGCCTCAGGCCCTATTCTGGTTCCTGGCAGCAGGCTGAGCCTGTGGTTAATTCTTCTTCCTGATGGGAAAATAGAGTGACCTGTGCCTGTCCCAACACCTAGATCTAGTCTCTCATTGTTTGCCCCTCTTCCCGTTCATCCTCAGGACAAATTGCAACCTGTAGGGAACAGGAGGTTAAAGGTGCTTATTCTCCAAGTAGGGAGATTGCTAGTAAAGTAGCTGGAATGGCGAAACCGAGCACAAGGAGATGAGAAATGGGGTGTGTTTTAGAAACCTTTCAAAATCACACGGTGTACCATCTTCTGAGTTTCTCATGCATGTTTTCGATGTAGGAAGATGCCCTTGAACCTGGAGATTTGGGACCCATGGGATGGGTACCACGCAGTATTATTTTAAAGGGTCTGCATTTGCTCACCCAACCTCTCAGCCCCAAGAGTGTCCACCCTTATGTCTCATCCAGCTGTGGGTCTAGATATGGTCAATCCAGGTTGCATCTCAGCCCCTGAACGAATTTTGTAAGAATTTCTCTCTCTTTCACTGTCTTTGTTTTACATGTTTTTAAAAGTAATTTATTTTTATAATGGGGTTTAGCTGCTTTTCACGGCTGTGTTTATGCGGATTTACACCCACTTGACTCTCTTCCAGACAGATATCAATACATAGGTTTTAAGATTGTTACTAGTCATATATATTCTTGTGCGGTGAATAGGGGGTGTTCAGTCCAGTTCACTGAGCAAGGAGTAGGTCTTGTCTATTACATATTGGGTGAATGGAACGGTATCTGAGCGAATTTGAACCCCTTGTTTTATGCATCACCCCACCTCACCTTTCCCGTTAAGCAGCCATAGTGTGTTTTCTAAACGTGTGACTCTGTTCTGTTTTGTAATTCAGTTCAAGTGTAGCGGTTTTTACATTCCCTCTATAAGTGATAGCTTATGATAAGTGTCTTTTTCTGTGTGACTTATTTCACTTAGAATCGTCGTACCTAAGTCCACTCATCTTGCTTCTACTAGCCTTATGACATTGATTTCATGTCTGAGTGATATGCCATTGTACATAAGGACCACAACTTCTTTATCCATTTTTCTCTTTCCTGGGATATTTAAGGTGTCATGAAGTGGAGGTTCTTGTCAACAGAGCAGCCCCAAACTTTGGGGTGCCTGTGTCTTGCTCATTTTTAGTTTTCCCAATTTATACGCCCATGAGTGGACGTGCCCTATGCTCCCTAAGCTGTGTTTTTTCGATGTTTCAGGACACACCGTACACTTCTCCAGAGTGGCTGTTGGCAATTTACATCCCGCCCATCAGCGTAGCAAGGCTGCCATTTCTCCATGGCCTGTCCTGCATTTCTGGTTTTGACACTTTTTGCAGCATGGCCCTTTTGGCCGATGGGAAGCGAGACTTCTTTGTAGCGCTGATTTGCCTTTCCAGGTTGCTTTGTTGGCCAAAAAGGGCGTATGCGTTTTTTCCTGAATATATTCAGGAAACAAGGCATACGCCCTTTTTGGCCAAGGGCATCATTGTCGACGTTTTGCCGCTTTTCATATGCCTTAAAGGCGATTCGAATCTACCTCCTGAAATCTGTTTCCTGCAATTCTGCCTTGCTTTCAAATCCTCTTCGTTGCCTTCCCTCAATATATCTGTGGATGAGAGTTATCACTTATAACTCTGCGGGTTTGTGAATTGCAGTGTCCCTGAGCTCCATTTTTCAACTGTCTTTTTTGAGAGCTGGCCGCAAAATCACGGGATTGCCTCAGGCCCTATTCTGGTTCCTGGCAGCAGGCTGAGCCTGTGGTTAATTCTTCTTCCTGATGGGAAAATAGAGTGACCTGTGCCTGTCCCAACAGCTAGATCTAATCTCTCATTGGTTGCCCCTCTTCCCGTTCATCCTCAGGACAAATTGCAACCTGTAGGGAAAGGAGGTTAAAGGTGCTGATTCTCCAAGTAAGTTGATTGCTAGTAAAGTAGCTGGAAAGGCGAACCCGAGCACAAGGAGATGAGAAATGGGGTGTGTTTTAGAAATCTTTCAAAATCACAAGGTGTACCATCTTCTGAGTTTCTCATGCATGTTTTCGATGTAGGAAGATGCCCTTGAACCTGGAGACTTTGGACCCATTCGATGGGTACCACGCAGTATTACTTTAAAGGGTCTGCATTTGCTCACCCAACCTAACCCAACCTTTCAACCCCAAGAGTGTCCACCCTTGTGTCTCATCCAGCTGTGCGTGTAGATATGGTCAATCCAGGTTGCATCACAGCCTCTGAACGAATTTTGTAAGAATTTCTCTCTCTTTCACTGTCTTTGTTTTACGGGATTTTAAAAGTAATTTAGTTTTATAATGGGGTTTAGCTGCTTTTCACGGCTGTGTTTATGCGGCTTTACACCCACTTGACTCACTTCCAGACATATATCAATACATAGGTTTTAAGATTCTTACTAGTCACATAAATTCTTGTGCGGTGAATAGGGGGTGTTGAGTCCAGTTCACTTAGCAAGGAGTAGGTCTTGTCTATTACATATTGGGTGTATGGAACGCTATCTGAGCGAATTTGAAACCCTTGTTTTATGCATCACCCCACCTCACCTTTCCCGTTAAGCAGCCATAGTGTGTTTTCTAAACGTGTGACTCTGTTCTGTTTTGTAATTCAGGTCAAGTGTAGCGGTTTACACATTCCCTCTATAAGTGATAGCTTATGATAAGTGTCTTTTTCTGTGTGACTTATTTCACTTAGGATCGTCGTACCTAAGTCCACTCATCTTGCTTCTACTAGCCTTATGACATTGATTTCATGTCTGAGTGATATTCCATTGTACATAAGGACCACAACTTCTTTATCCATTTTTCTCTTTCCTGGGATATTTAAGGTGTCATGAAGTGGAGGTTCTTGTCAACAGAGCAGCCCTAAACTTTGGGGTGCCTGTGTCTTGCTGATTTTTAGTTTTCCCAATTTATACGCCCATGAGTGGACGTGCCCTATGCTCCCTAAGCTGTGTTTTTTCGATGTTTCAGGACACACCGTACAGTTCTCCAGAGTGGCTGTTGGCAACTTACATCCCGCCCATCAGCGTAGCAAGGCTGCCATTTCTCCATGGCCTGTCCTGCATTTCTGGTTTTGACACTATTTGCAGCATGGCCCTTTTGACCGATGGGAAGCGAGACTTCTTTGTAGCGCTGATTTGCCTTCCAGGTTGCTTGTTTGGCCAAAAAGGGCGTATGCGTTTTTTCCTGAATATATTCAGGAAAAAACGCATACGCCCTTTTTGGCCAAGGGCATCATTCTCGACGTTTTGCCGCTTTTCATGTGCTTAAAAGGCGATTCGAATCTACCTCCTGAAATCTGTTTCCTGCAATTCTGCCTTGCTATCAAATCCTCTTCGTTGCCTTCCCTCAATATATCTGTGGATGAGAGTTATCATTTATAACTCTGCGGGTTTGTGAATTGCAGTATCCCTGAGCTCCATTTTTCAACTCGCTTTTTTGGGAGCTGGCCGCAAAAGCGCGGGATTGCCTCAGGCCCTATTCTGCTTCTGGTCGGCAGGCTGATCCTGTGGTTAATTCTTCTTCCTGATGGGAAAATAGAGTGACCTGTGCCTGTCCCAACACCTAGATCTAGTCTCTCATTGGTTGCCCCTCTTCCCGTTCATCCTCAGGACAAATTGCAACCTGTAGGGAACAGGGGCTTAAAGGTGCTGATTCTCCAAGTAGGGAGATTGCTAGTAAAGTACATGGAAAGGCGAACCCGAGCACAAGGGGATGAGAAATGAGGTGCGTTTTAGAAACCTTTCAAAATCACACAGTGTACCAACTTCTGGGTTTCTCATGCATGTTTTCGATGTAGGAAGATGCCCTTGAACCTGGAGATTTGGGACGCATGGAATGGGTACCAGGCAGTATTACTTTAAAGCATCTGCGTTTGCTCACCCAACCTCACCCAACCTTTCAGCCCCAAGAGTGTCCACCCTTATGTCTCATCCAGCTGTGGGTCTAGATATGGTCAATCCAGGTTGCATCACAGCCTCTGAACGAATTTTGTAAGAATGTCTCTCTCTTTCACTGTCTTTGTTTTACGGGTTTTTACAAGTAATTTATTTTTATAATGGGGTTTAGCTGCTTTTCACGGATGTGTTTATGCGGCTTTACACCCACTTGACACACTTCCAAAGAGATATCAATACATAGGTTTTAAGATTCTTACTAGTCAGATATATACACTTGTGCGGTGAATAGGGGGTGTTGAGTCCAGTTCACTGAGCAAGGAGTAGGTCTTGTCTATTACATATTGGGTGTATGGAACGGTATCTGAGCTAATGTGAAACCCTTGTTTTATGCATCACACCACCTCACCTTTCCCGTTAAGCAGCCATAGTGTGTTTTCTAAACGTGTGACACTGTTCTCTTTTGTAATTCAGTTCAAGTGTAGCAGTTTTTACTTTCCCTCTATAAGTGATAGCTTATGATAAGTGTGTTTTTCTGTGTGACTTATTTCACTTAGAGTCGTCGTACCTAAATCCACTCATCATGCTCCTACTAGCCTTATGACATTGATTTCATGGCTGAGTGATATTCCATTGTACATAAGGACCACAACTTCTTTATCCATTTTTCTCTTTCCTGGGATATTTAAGGTGTCATGAAGAGGAGGTTCTTTTCAACAGAGCAGCCCTAAACTTTGGGGTGCCTCTGTCTTGCTGATTTTTAGTTTTCCAAATTTATACGCCCATGAGTGGACGTGCCCTATGCTCCCTAAGCTGTGTTTTTTCGATGTTTAAGGCAACACCGTACACTTCTCCAGAGTGGCTGCTGGCAATTTACATCCCGCTCATCACTGTAGCAAGGCTCCCATTTCTCCATGGCCTCTCCTGCTTTTGTGGTTTTGACACTTTTTTTAGCATGGCCCTTTTGACCGATGCGAAGTGAGACTCCTTTTTAGCGCTGATTTGCATTTCCAGGTTGCTTGGTTGGCCAAAAAGGGCGTATGCGTTTTTTCCTGAATATATTCAGGAAAAAACGCATACGCCCTTTTTGGCCAAGGGCATCATTGTCGACGTTTTGCCGCTTTTCATGTGCTTTACAGGCGATTCGAATCTACCTCCTGAAATCTGTTTCCACCAATTCTGCCTTGCTTTCAAATCCTCTTCGTTGCCTTCCCTCTATATATCTGTGGATGAGAGTTATCATTTATAACTCTGCGGGTTTGTAAATTGCAGTGTCCCTGAGCTCCATTTTTCAACTCGCTTTTTTGGGAGCTGGCCGCAAAAGCGCGGGATTGCCTCAGGCCCTATTCTGCTTCTGGGCGGCAGCCTGAGCCTGTGGTTAATTCTTCTTCCTGATGGGAAAATAGAGTGACCTGTGCCTGTCCCAACACCTAGATCTTGTCTCTCATTGGTTGCCCCTCTTCCCGTTCATCCTCAGGACAAATTGCAACCTGTAGGGAACAGGAGGTTAAAGGTGCTGATTCTCCAAGTAAGTTGATTGCTAGTAAACTAGCTGGAAAGGCGAACCCGAGCACAAGGAGATGAGAAATGGGGTGTGTTTTAGAAACCTTTCAAAATCACACGGTGTACCATCTTCTGAGTTTCTCATGCATGTTTTCGATGTAGGAAGATGCCCTTGAACCTGGAGATTTGGGACCCATGGGATGGGTACCACCCAGTATTACTTTAAAGGGTCTGCGTTTGCTCACCCAACCTCTCAGCCCCAAGAGTGTCCACCCTTATGTCTCATCCAGCTGTGGGTCTAGATATGGTCAATCCAGGTTGCATCTCAGCCCCTGAACGAATTTTGTAAGAATTTCTCTCTCTTTCACTGTCTTTGTTTTACGGGTTTTTAAAAGTAATTTATTTTTATAATGGGGTTTAGCTGCTTTTCACGGCTGTGTTTATGCGGATTTACACCCACTTGACTCACTTCCAGACAGATATCAATACATAGGTTTTAAGATTGTTACTAGTCATATATATTCTTGTGCGGTGAATAGGGGGTGTTGAGTCCAGTTCACTGAGCAAGGAGTAGGTCTTGTGTATTACATATTGGGTGTATGGAACGGTATCTGAGCGAATTTGAACCCCTTGTTTTATGCATCACCCCACCTCACCTTTCCCGTTAAGCAGCCATAGTGTGTTTTCTAAACGTGTGACTCTGTTCTGTTTTGTAATTCAGGTCAAGTGTAGCGGTTTACACATTCCCTCTATAAGTGATAGCTTATGATAAGTGTCTTTTTCTGTGTGACTTATTTCACTTAGAATCGTCGTACCTAAGTCCACTCATCTTGCTTCTACTAGCCTTATGACATTGATTTCATGTCTGAGTGATATTCCATTGTACATAAGGACCACAACTTCTTTATCCATTTTTCTCTTTCCTGGGATATTTAAGGTGTCATGAAGTGGAGGTTCTTGTCAACAGAGCAGCCCTAAACTTTGGGGTGCCTGTGTCTTGCTGATTTTTAGTTTTCCCAATTTATACGCCCATGAGTGGACGTGCCCTATGCTCCCTAAGCTGTGTTTTTTCGATGTTTCAGGACACACCGTACAGTTCTCCAGAGTGGCTGTTGGCAACTTACATCCCGCCCATCAGCGTAGCAAGGCTGCCATTTCTCCATGGCCTGTCCTGCATTTCTGGTTTTGACACTATTTGCAGCATGGCCCTTTTGACCGATGGGAAGGGAGACTTCTTTGTAGCGCTGATTTGCCTTCCAGGTTGCTTGTTTGGCCAAAAAGGGCGTATGCGTTTTTTCCTGAATATATTCAGGAAAAAACGCATACGCCCTTTTTGGCCAAGGGCATCATTCTCGACGTTTTGCCGCTTTTCATGTGCTTAAAAGGCGATTCGAATCTACCTCCTGAAATCTGTTTCCTGCAATTCTGCCTTGCTATCAAATCCTCTTCGTTGCCTTCCCTCAATATATCTGTGGATGAGAGTTATCATTTATAACTCTGCGGGTTTGTGAATTGCAGTATCCCTGAGCTCCATTTTTCAACTCGCTTTTTTGGGAGCTGGCCGCAAAAGCGCGGGATTGCCTCAGGCCCTATTCTGCTTCTGGTCGGCAGGCTGATCCTGTGGTTAATTCTTCTTCCTGATGGGAAAATAGAGTGACCTGTGCCTGTCCCAACACCTAGATCTAGTCTCTCATTGGTTGCCCCTCTTCCCGTTCATCCTCAGGACAAATTGCAACCTGTAGGGAACAGGGGCTTAAAGGTGCTGATTCTCCAAGTAGGGAGATTGCTAGTAAAGTACATGGAAAGGCGAACCCGAGCACAAGGGGATGAGAAATGAGGTGCGTTTTAGAAACCTTTCAAAATCACACAGTGTACCAACTTCTGGGTTTCTCATGCATGTTTTCGATGTAGGAAGATGCCCTTGAACCTGGAGATTTGGGACGCATGGGATGGGTACCAGGCAGTATTACTTTAAAGCATCTGCGTTTGCTCACCCAACCTCACCCAACCTTTCAGCCCCAAGAGTGTCCACCCTTATGTCTCATCCAGCTGTGGGTCTAGATATGGTCAATCCAGGTTGCATCACAGCCTCTGAACGAATTTTGTAAGAATGTCTCTCTCTTTCACTGTCTTTGTTTTACGGGTTTTTACAAGTAATTTATTTTTATAATGGGGTTTAGCTGCTTTTCACGGATGTGTTTATGCGGCTTTACACCCACTTGACACACTTCCAAAGAGATATCAATACATAGGTTTTAAGATTCTTACTAGTCAGATATATACACTTGTGCGGTGAATAGGGGGTGTTGAGTCCAGTTCACTGAGCAAGGAGTAGGTCTTGTCTATTACATATTGGGTGTATGGAACGGTATCTGAGCTAATGTGAAACCCTTGTTTTATGCATCACACCACCTCACCTTTCCCGTTAAGCAGCCATAGTGTGTTTTCTAAACGTGTGACACTGTTCTCTTTTGTAATTCAGTTCAAGTGTAGCAGTTTTTACTTTCCCTCTATAAGTGATAGCTTATGATAAGTGTGTTTTTCTGTGTGACTTATTTCACTTAGAGTCGTCGTACCTAAATCCACTCATCATGCTCCTACTAGCCTTATGACATTGATTTCATGGCTGAGTGATATTCCATTGTACATAAGGACCACAACTTCTTTATCCATTTTTCTCTTTCCTGGGATATTTAAGGTGTCATGAAGAGGAGGTTCTTTTCAACAGAGCAGCCCTAAACTTTGGGGTGCCTCTGTCTTGCTGATTTTTAGTTTTCCCAATTTATACGCCCATGAGTGGACGTGCCCTATGCTCCCTAAGCTGTGTTTTTTCGATGTTTAAGGCAACACCGTACACTTCTCCAGAGTGGCTGCTGGCAATTTACATCCCGCTCATCACTGTAGCAAGGCTCCCATTTCTCCATGGCCTCTCCTGCTTTTGTGGTTTTGACACTTTTTTTAGCATGGCCCTTTTGACCGATGCGAAGTGAGACTCCTTTTTAGCGCTGATTTGCATTTCCAGGTTGCTTGGTTGGCCAAAAAGGGCGTATGCGTTTTTTCCTGAATATATTCAGGAAAAAACGCATACGCCCTTTTTGGCCAAGGGCATCATTGTCGACGTTTTGCCGCTTTTCATGTGCTTTACAGGCGATTCGAATCTACCTCCTGAAATCTGTTTCCACCAATTCTGCCTTGCTTTCAAATCCTCTTCGTTGCCTTCCCTCTATATATCTGTGGATGAGAGTTATCATTTATAACTCTGCGGGTTTGTAAATTGCAGTGTCCCTGAGCTCCATTTTTCAACTCGCTTTTTTGGGAGCTGGCCGCAAAAGCGCGGGATTGCCTCAGGCCCTATTCTGCTTCTGGGCGGCAGCCTGAGCCTGTGGTTAATTCTTCTTCCTGATGGGAAAATAGAGTGACCTGTGCCTGTCCCAACACCTAGATCTTGTCTCTCATTGGTTGCCCCTCTTCCCGTTCATCCTCAGGACAAATTGCAACCTGTAGGGAACAGGAGGTTAAAGGTGCTGATTCTCCAAGTAAGTTGATTGCTAGTAAACTAGCTGGAAAGGCGAACCCGAGCACAAGGAGATGAGAAATGGGGTGTGTTTTAGAAACCTTTCAAAATCACACGGTGTACCATCTTCTGAGTTTCTCATGCATGTTTTCGATGTAGGAAGATGCCCTTGAACCTGGAGATTTGGGACCCATGGGATGGGTACCACCCAGTATTACTTTAAAGGGTCTGCGTTTGCTCACCCAACCTCTCAGCCCCAAGAGTGTCCACCCTTATGTCTCATCCAGCTGTGGGTCTAGATATGGTCAATCCAGGTTGCATCTCAGCCCCTGAACGAATTTTGTAAGAATTTCTCTCTCTTTCACTGTCTTTGTTTTACGGGTTTTTAAAAGTAATTTATTTTTATAATGGGGTTTAGCTGCTTTTCACGGCTGTGTTTATGCGGATTTACACGCACTTGACTCACTTCCAGACAGATATCAATACATAGGTTTTAAGATTGTTACTAGTCATATATATTCTTGTGCGGTGAATAGGGGGTGTTGAGTCCAGTTCACTGAGCAAGGAGTAGGTCTTGTGTATTACATATTGGGTGTATGGAACGGTATCTGAGCGAATTTGAACCCCTTGTTTTATGCATCACCCCACCTCACCTTTCCCGTTAAGCAGCCATAGTGTGTTTTCTAAACGTGTGACTCTGTTCTGTTTTGTAATTCAGTTCAAGTGTAGCGGTTTTTACATTCCCTCTATAAGTGATAGCTTATGATAAGTGTCTTTTTCTGTGTGACTTATTTCACTTAGAATCGTCGTACCTAAGTCCACTCATCTTGCTTCTACTAGCCTTATGACATTGATTTCATGTCTGAGTGATATTCCATTGTACATAAGGACCACAACTTTTTTATCCATTTTTCTCTTTCCTGGGATATTTAAGGTGTCATGAAGTGGAGGTTCTTGTCAACAGAGCAGCCGCAAACTTTGGGGTGCCTGTGTCTTGCTCATTTTTAGTTTTCCCAATTTATACGCCCATGAGTGGACGTGCCCTATGCTCCCTAAGCTGTGTTTTTTCGATGTTTCAGGACACACCGTACACTTCTCCAGAGTGGCTGTTGGCAATTTACATCCCGCCCATCAGCGTAGCAAGGCTGCCATTTCTCCATGGCCTGTCCTGCATTTCTGGTTTTGACACTTTTTGCAGCATGTCCCTTTTGACCGATGGGAAGCGAGACTTCTTTGTAGCGCTGATTTGCCTTTCCAGGTTGCTTGGTTGGCCAAAAAGTGCGTATGCGTTTTTTCCTGAATATATTCAGGAAACAACGCATACGCCCTTTTTGGCCAAGGGCATCATTGTCGACGTTTTGCCGCTTTTCATGTGCCTTAAAGGCGATTCGAATCTACCTCCTGAAATCTGTTTCCTGCAATTCTGCCTTGCTTTCAAATCCTCCTCGTTGCCTTCCCTCAATATATCTGTAGATGAGAGTTATCACTTATAACTCTGCGGGTTTGTGAATTGCAGTGTCCCTGAGCTCCATTTTTCAACTGTTTTTTTTGAGAGCTGGCCGCAAAAGCGCGGGATTGCCTCAGGCCCTATTGTGCTTCTGGGCGGCAGGCTGAGCCTGTGGTTAATTCTTCTTCCTGATGGGAAAATAGAGTGACCTGTGCCTGTCCCAACAGCTAGATCTAGTCTCTCATTGGTTGCCCCTCTTCCCGTTCATCCTCAGGACAAATTGCAACCTGTAGGGAAAGGAGGTTAAAGGTGCTGATTCTCCAAGTAAGTTGATTGCTAATAAAGTAGCTGGAAAGGCGAACCCGAGCACAAGGAGATGAGAAATGGGGTGTGTTTTAGAAACCTTTCAAAATCACAAGGTGTACCATCTTCTGAGTTTCTCATGCATGTTTTCGATGTAGGAAGATGCCCTTGAACCTGGAGACTTGGGACCCATTCGATGGGTACCACGCAGTATTACTTTAAAGGGTCTGCATTTGCTCACCCAACCTAACCCAACCTTTCAACCCCAAGAGTGTCCACCCTTGTGTCTCATCCAGCTGTGCGTGTAGATATGGTCAATCCAGGTTGCATCACAGCCTCTGAACGAATTTTGTAAGAATTTCTCTCTCTTTCACTGTCTTTGTTTTACGGGTTTTTAAAAGTAATTTAGTTTTATAATGGGGTTTAGCTGCTTTTCACGGCTGTGTTTATGCGGCTTTACACCCACTTGACTCACTTCCAGACATATATCAATACATAGGTTTTAAGATTCTTACTAGTCACATATATTCTTGTGCGGTGAATAGGGGGTGTTGAGTCCAGTTCACTTAGCAAGGAGTAGGTCTTGTCTATTACATATTGGGTGTATGGAACGGTATCTGAGCGAATTTGAAACCCTTGTTTTATGCATCACCCCACCTCACCTTTCCCGTTAAGCAGCCATAGTGTGTTTTCTAAACGTGTGACTCTGTTCTGTTTTGTAATTCAGTTCAAGTGTAGCGGTTTTTACATTCCCTCTATAAGTGATAGCTTATGATAAGTGTCTTTTTCTGTGTGACTTATTTCACTTAGAATCGTCGTACCTAAGTCCACTCATCTTGCTTCTACTAGCCTTATGACATTGATTTCATGTCTGAGTGATATTCCATTGTACATAAGGACCACAACTTTTTTATCCATTTTTCTCTTTCCTGGGATATTTAAGGTGTCATGAAGTGGAGGCTCTTGTCAACAGAGCAGCCCCAAACTTTGGGGTGCCTGTGTCTTGCTCATTTTTAGTTTTCCCAATTTATACGCCCATGAGTGGACGTGCCCTATGCTCCCTAAGCTGTGTTTTTTCGATGTTTCAGGACACACCGTACACTTCTCCAGAGTGGCTGTTGGCAATTTACATCCCGCCCATCAGCGTAGCAAGGCTGCCATTTCTCCATGGCCTGTCCTGCATTTCTGGTTTTGACACTTTTTGCAGCATGGCCCTTTTGGCTGATGGGAAGCGAGACTTCTTTGTAGCGCTGATTTGCCTTTCCAGGTTGCTTGGTTGGCCAAAAAGGGCGTATGCGTTTTTTCCTGAATATATTCAGGAAACAACGCATACGCCCTTTTTGGCCAAGGGCATCATTGTCGACGTTTTGCCGCTTTTCATGTGCCTTAAAGGCGATTCGAATCTACCTCCTGAAATCTGTTTCCTGCAATTCTGCCTTGCTTTCAAATCCTCTTCGTTGCCTTCCCTCAATATATCTGTGGATGAGAGTTATCACTTATAACTCTGCGGGTATGTGAATTGCAGTGTCCCTGAGCTCCATTTTTCAACTGTCTTTTTTGAGAGCTGGCCGCAAAAGCACGGGATTGCCTCAGGCCCTATTGTGCTTCTGGGCGGCAGGCTGAGCCTGTGGTTAATTCTTCTTCCTGATGGGAAAATAGAGTGACCTGTGCCTGTCCCAACAGCTAGATCTAGTCTCTCATTGGTTGCCCCTCTTCCCGTTCATCCTCAGGACAAATTGCAACCTGTAGGGAACAGGAGCTTAAAGGTGCTGATTCTCCAAGTAGGGAGATTGCTTGTAAAGTAGCTGGAAAGGCGAACCCGAGCACAAGGAGATGAGAAATGGGGTGTGTTTTAGAAACCTTTCAAAATCACACGGTGTACCATCTTCTGAGTTTCTCATGCATGTTTTCGATGTAGGAAGATGCCCTTGAACCTGGAGATTTGGGACCCATGGGATGGGTACCACGCAGTATTACTTTAAAGGGTCTGCGTTTGCTCACCCAACCTCTCAGCCCCAAGAGTGTCCACCCTTATGTTTCATCCAGCTGTGGGCCAGATATGGTCAATCCAGGTTGCATCTCAGCCCCTGAACGAATATTGTAAGAATTTCTCTCTCTTTCACTGTCTTTGTTTTACGGGTTTTTAAAAGTAATTTATTTTTATAATGGGGTTTAGCTGCTTTTCACGGCTGTGTTTATGCGGATTTACACCCACTTGACTCACTTCCAGACAGATATCAATACATAGGTTTTAAGATTGTTACTAGTCATATATATTCTTGTGCGGTGAATAGGGGGTGTTGAGTCCAGTTCACTGAGCAAGGAGTAGGTCTTGTGTATTACATATTGGGTTTATGGAACGGTATCTGAGCGAATTTGAACCCCTTGTTTTATGCATCACCCCACCTCACCTTTCCCGTTAAGCAGCCATAGTGTGTTTTCTAAACGTGTGACTCTGTTCTGTTTTGTAATTCAGTTCAAGTGTAGCGGTTTTTACATTCCCTCTATAAGTGATAGCTTATGATAAGTGTCTTTTTCTGTGTGACTTATTTCACTTAGAATCGTCGTACCTAAGTCCACTCATCTTGCTTCTACTAGCCTTATGACATTGATATCATGTCTGAGTGATATTCCATTGTACATAAGGACCACAACTTTTTTATCCATTTTTCTCTTTCCTGGGATATTTAAGGTGTCATGAAGTGGAGGTTCTTGTCAACAGAGCAGCCCCAAACTTTGGGGTGCCTGTGTCTTGCTCATTTTTAGTTTTCCCAATTTATACGCCCATGAGTGGACGTGCCCTATGCTCCCCTAAGCTGTGTTTTTTCGATGTTTCAGGACACACCGTACACTTCTCCAGAGTGGCTGTTGGCAATTAACATCCCGCCCATCAGCGTAGCAAGGCTGCCATTTCTCCATGGCCTGTCCTGCATTTCTGGTTTTGACACTTTTTGCAGCATGTCCCTTTTGGCCGATGGGAAGCGAGACTTCTTTGTAGCGCTGATTTGCCTTTCCAGGTTGCTTGGTTGGCCAAAAAGGGCGTATGCGTTTTCTCCAGAATATATTCAGGAAACAACGCATACGCCCTTTTTGGCCAAGGGCATCATTGTCGACGTTTTGCCGCTTTTCATGTGCCTTAAAGGGGATTCGAATCTACCTCCTGAAATCTGATTCCTGCAATTCTGCCTTGCTTTCAAATCCTCTTCGTTGCCTTCCCTCAATATATCTGTGGATGAGAGTTATCACTTATAACTCTGCGGGTTTGTGAATTGCAGTGTCCCTGAGCTCCATTTTTCAACTGTCTTTTTTGAGAGCTGGCCGCAAAAGCACGGGATTGCCTCAGGCCCTATTCTGGTTCCTGGCAGCAGGCTGAGCCTGTGGTTAATTCTTCTTCCTGATGGGAAAATAGAGTGACCTGTGCCTGTCCCAACACCTAGATCTAGTCTCTCATTGTTTGCCCCTCTTCCCGTTCATCCTCAGGACAAATTGCAACCTGTAGGGAACAGGAGGTTAAAGGTGCTTATTCTCCAAGTAGGGAGATTGCTAGTAAAGTAGCTGGAATGGCGAAACCGAGCACAAGGAGATGAGAAATGGGGTGTGTTTTAGAAACCTTTCAAAATCACACGGTGTACCATCTTCTGAGTTTCTCATGCATGTTTTCGATGTAGGAAGATGCCCTTGAACCTGGAGATTTGGGACCCATGGGATGGGTACCACGCAGTATTATTTTAAAGGGTCTGCATTTGCTCACCCAACCTCTCAGCCCCAAGAGTGTCCACCCTTATGTCTCATCCAGCTGTGGGTCTAGATATGGTCAATCCAGGTTGCATCTCAGCCCCTGAACGAATTTTGTAAGAATTTCTCTCTCTTTCACTGTCTTTGTTTTACGGGTTTTTAAAAGTAATTTATTTTTATAATGGGGTTTAGCTGCTTTTCACGGCTGTGTTTATGCGGATTTACACCCACTTGTCTCTCTTCCAGACAGATATCAATACATAGGTTTTAAGATTGTTACTAGTCATATATATTCTTGTGCGGTGAATAGGGGGTGTTGAGTCCAGTTCACTGAGCAAGGAGTAGGTCTTGTCTATTACATATTGGGTGAATGGAACGGTATCTGAGCGAATTTGAACCCCTTGTTTTATGCATCACCCCACCTCACCTTTCCCGTTAAGCAGCCATAGTGTGTTTTCTAAACGTGTGACTCTGTTCTGTTTTGTAATTCAGTTCAAGTGTAGCGGTTTTTACATTCCCTCTATAAGTGATAGCTTATGATAAGTGTCTTTTTCTGTGTGACTTATTTCACTTAGAATCGTCGTACCTAAGTCCACTCATCTTGCTTCTACTAGCCTTATGACATTGATTTCATGTCTGAGTGATATGCCATTGTACATAAGGACCACAACTTCTTTATCCATTTTTCTCTTTCCTGGGATATTTAAGGTGTCATGAAGTGGAGGTTCTTGTCAACAGAGCAGCCCCAAACTTTGGGGTGCCTGTGTCTTGCTCATTTTTAGTTTTCCCAATTTATACGCCCATGAGTGGACGTGCCCTATGCTCCCTAAGCTGTGTTTTTTCGATGTTTCAGGACACACCGTACACTTCTCCAGAGTGGCTGTTGGCAATTTACATCCCGCCCATCAGCGTAGCAAGGCTGCCATTTCTCCATGGCCTGTCCTGCATTTCTGGTTTTGACACTTTTTGCAGCATGGCCCTTTTGGCCGATGGGAAGCGAGACTTCTTTGTAGCGCTGATTTGCCTTTCCAGGTTGCTTGGTTGGCCAAAAAGGGCGTATGCGTTTTTTCCTGAATATATTCAGGAAACAAGGCATACGCCCTTTTTGGCCAAGGGCATCATTGTCGACGTTTTGCCGCTTTTCATATGCCTTAAAGGCGATTCGAATCTACCTCCTGAAATCTGTTTCCTGCAATTCTGCCTTGCTTTCAAATCCTCTTCGTTGCCTTCCCTCAATATATCTGTGGATGAGAGTTATCACTTATAACTCTGCGGGTTTGTGAATTGCAGTGTCCCTGAGCTCCATTTTTCAACTGTCTTTTTTGAGAGCTGGCCGCAAAATCACGGGATTGCCTCAGGCCCTATTCTGGTTCCTGGCAGCAGGCTGAGCCTGTGGTTAATTCTTCTTCCTGATGGGAAAATAGAGTGACCTGTGCCTGTCCCAACAGCTAGATCTAGTCTCTCATTGGTTCCCCCTCTTCCCGTTCATCCTCAGGACAAATTGCAACCTGTAGGGAACAGGAGGTTAAAGGTGCTGATTCTTCAAGTAGGGAGATTGCTAGTAAAGTAGCTGGAATGGCGAAACCGAGCACAAGGTGATGAGAAATGGGGTGTGTTTTAGAAACCTTTCAAAATCACACGGTGTACCATCTTCTGAGTTTCTCATGCATGTTTTCGATGTAGGAAGATGCCCTTGAACCTGGAGACTTGGGACCCATTCGATGGGTACCACGCAGTATTACTTTAAAGGGTCTGCATTTGCTCACTCAACCTAACCCAACCTTTCAACCCCAAGAGTGTCCACCCTTGTGTCTCATCCAGCTGTGCGTGTAGATATGGTCAATCCAGGTTGCATCACAGCCTCTGAACGAATTTTGTAAGAATTTCTCTCGCTTTCACTGTCTTTGTTTTACGGGTTTTTAAAAGTAATTTATTTTTATAATGGGGTTTAGCTGCTTTTCACGGCTGTGTTTATGCGGCTTTACACCCACTTGACTCACTTCCAGACATATATCAATACATAGGTTTTAAGATTCTTACTAGTCACATGTATTCTTGTGCGGTGAATAGGGGGTGTTGAGTCCAGTTCACTTAGCAAGGAGTAGGTCTTGTCTATTACATATTGGGTGTATGGAACGGTATCTGAGCGAATTTGAAACCCTTGTTTTATGCATCACCCCACCTCACCTTTCCCGTTAAGCAGCCATAGTGTGTTTTCTAAACGTGTGACTCTGTTCTGTTTTGTAATTCAGTTCAAGTGTAGCGGTTTATACATTCCCTCTATAAGTGATAGCTTATGATAAGTGTCTTTTTCTGTGTGACTTATTTCACTTAGAATCGTCGTACCTAAGTCCACTCATCTTGCTTCTACTAGCCTTATGACATTGATTTCATGTCTGAGTGATATTCCATTGTACATAAGGACCACAACTTCTTTATCCATTTTTCTCTTTCCTGGGATATTTAAGGTGTCATGAAGTGGTGGTTCTTGTCAACAGAGCAGCCCTAAACTTTGGGGTGCCTGTGTCTTGCTGATTTTTAGTTTTCCCAATTTATACGCCCATGAGTGGACGTGCCCTATGCTCCCTAAGCTGTGTTTTTTCGATGTTTCAGGACACACCGTACAGTTCTCCAGAGTGGCTGTTGGCAACTTACATCCCGCCCATCAGCGTAGCAAGGCTGCCATTTCTCCATGGCCTGTCCTGCATTTCTGGTTTTGACACTTTTTGCAGCATGGCCCTTTTGGCCGATGGGAAGCGAGACTTCTTTGTAGCGCTGATTTGCCTTTCCAGGTTGCTTGGTTGGCCAAAAAGGGCGTATGCGTTTTTTCCTGAATATATTCAGGAAAAAACGCATACGCACTTTTTGGCCAAGGGCATCATTGTCGACGTTTTGCCGCTTTTCATGTGCTTTACAGGCGATTCGAATCTACCTCCTGAAATCTGTTTCCTGCAATTCTGCCTTGCTTTCAAATCCTCTTCGTTGCCTTCCCTCAATATATCTGTGAATGAGAGTTATCATTTATAACTCTGCGGGTTTGTAAATTGCAGTGTCCCTGAGCTCCATTATTCAACTCGCTTTTTTGGGAGCTGGCCGCAAAAGCGCGGGATTGCCTCAGGCCCTATTCTGCTTCTGGGCGGCAGGCTGAGCCTGTGGTTAATTCTTCTTCCTGATGGGAAAATAGAGTGACCTGTGCCTGTCCCAACACCTAGATCTAGTCTCTCATTGGTTGCCCCTCTTCCCGTTCATCCTCAGGACAAATTGCAACCTGTAGGGAACAGGAGGTTAAAGGTGCTGATTCTCCAAGTAAGTTGATTGCTAGTAAAGTAGCTGGAATGGCGAACCCGAGCACAAGGAGATGAGAAATGGGGTGTGTTTTAGAAACCTTTCAAAATCACACGGTGTACCATCTTCTGAGTTTCTCATGCATGTTTTCGATGTAGGAAGATGCCCTTGAACCTGGAGATTTGGGACCCATGGGATGGGTACCACGCAGTATTACTTTAAAGGGTCTGCGTTTGCTCACCCAACCTCTCAGCCCCAAGAGTGTCCACCCTTATGTCTCATCCAGCTGTGGGCCAGATATGGTCAATCCAGGTTGCATCTCAGCCCCTGAACGAATTTTGTAAGAATTTCTCTCTCTTTCACTTTCTTTGTTTTACGGGTTTTTAAAAGTAATTTATTTTTATAATGGGGTTTAGCTGCTTTTCACGGCTGTGTTTATGCGGATTTACACCCACTTGACTCACTTCCAGACAGATATCAATACATAGGTTTTAAGATTGTTACTAGTCATATATATTCTTGTGCGGTGAATAGGGGGTGTTGAGTCCAGTTCACTGAGCAAGGAGTAGGTCTTGTGTATTACATATTGGGTGTATGGAACGGTATCTGAGCGAATTTGAACCCCTTGTTTTATGCATCACCCCACCTCACCTTTCCCGTTAAGCAGCCATAGTGTGTTTTCTAAACGTGTGACTCTGTTCTGTTTTGTAATTCAGTTCAAGTGTAGCGGTTTTTACATTCCCTCTATAAGTGATAGCTTATGATAAGTGTCTTTTTCTGTGTGACTTATTTCACTTAGAATCGTCGTACCTAAGTCCACTCATCTTGCTTCTACTAGCCTTATGACATTGATTTCATGTCTGAGTGATATTCCATTGTACATAAGGACCACAACTTTTTTATCCATTTTTCTCTTTCCTGGGATATATAAGGTGTCATGAAGTGGAGGTTCTTGTCAACAGAGCAGCCCCAAACTTTGGGGTGCCTGTGTCTTGCTCATTTTTAGTTTTCCCAATTTATACGCCCATGAGTGGACGTGCCCTATGCTCCCTAAGCTGTGTTTTTTCGATGTTTCAGGACACACCGTACACTTCTCCAGAGTGGCTGTTGGCAATTTACATCCCGCCCATCAGCATAGCAAGGCTGCCATTTCTCCATGGCCTGTCCTGCATTTCTGGTTTTGACACTTTTTTGCAGCATGTCCCTTTTGGCCGATGGGAAGCGAGACTTCTTTGTAGCGCTGATTTGCCTTTCCAGGTTGCTTGGTTGGCCAAAAAGGGCGTATGCGTTTTTTCCTGAATATATTCAGGAAAAAACGCATACGCCCTTTTTGGCCAAGGGCATCATTGTCGACGTTTTGCCGCTTTTCATGTGCCTTAAAGGCGATTCGAATCTACCTCCTGAAATCTGTTTCCTGCAATTCTGCCTTGCTTTCAAATCCTCTTCGTTGCCTTCCCTCAATATATCTGTGGATGAGAGTTATCACTTATAACTCTGCGGGTTTGTGAATTGCAGTGTCCCTGAGCTCCATTTTTCAACTGTCTTTTTTGAGAGCTGGCCGCAAAAGCACGGGATTGCCTCAGGCCCTATTCTGGTTCCTGGCAGCAGGCTGAGCCTGTGGTTAATTCTTCTTCCTGATGGGAAAATAGAGTGACCTGTGCCTGTCCCAACAGCTAGATCTAGTCTCTCATTGGTTCCCCCTCTTCCCGTTCATCCTCAGGACAAATTGCAACCTGTAGGGAACAGGAGGTTAAAGGTGCTGATTCTCCAAGTAGGGAGATTGCTAGTAAAGTAGCTGGAATGGCGAAACCGAGCACAAGGAGATGAGAAATGGGGTGTGTTTTAGAAACCTTTCAAAATCACACGGTGTACCATCTTCTGAGTTTCTCATGCATGTTTTCGATGTAGGAAGATGCCCTTGAACCTGGAGACTTGGGACCCATGGGATGGGTACCACGCAGTATTACTTTAAAGGGTCTGCATTTGCTCACCCAACCTAACCCAACCTTTCAACCCCAAGAGTGTCCACCCTTGTGTCTCATCCAGCTGTGCGTGTAGATATGGTCAATCCAGGTTGCATCACAGCCTCTGAACGAATTTTGTAAGAATTTCTCTCTCTTTCACTGTCTTTGTTTTACGGGTTTTTAAAAGTAATTTAGTTTTATAATGGGGTTTAGCTGCTTTTCACGGCTGTGTTTATGCGGCTTTACACCCACTTGACTCACTTCCAGACATATATCAATACATAGGTTTTAAGATTCTTACTACTCACATATATTCTTGTGCGGTGAATAGGGGGTGTTGAGTCCAGTTCACTTAGCAAGGAGTAGGTCTTGTCTATTACATATTGGGTGTATGGAACGGTATCTGAGCGAATTTGAAACCCTTGTTTTATGCAACACCCCACCTCACCTTTCCCGTTAAGCAGCCATAGTGTGTTTTCTAAACGTGTGACTCTGTTCTGTTTTGTAATTCAGTTCAAGTGTAGCGGTTTATACATTCCCTCTATAAGTGATAGCTTATGATAAGTGTCTTTTTCTGTGTGACTTATTTCACTTAGAATTGTCGTACCTAAGTCCACTCATCTTGCTTCTACTAGCCTTATGACATTGATTTCATGTCTGAGTGATATTCCATTGTACATAAGGACCACAACTTCTTTATCCATTTTTCTCTTTCCTGGGATATTTAAGGTGTTATGAAGTGGAGGTTCTTGTCAACAGAGCAGCCCTAAACTTTGGGGTGCCTGTGTCTTGCTGATTTTTAGTTTTCCCAATTTATACGCCCATGAGTGGACGTGCCCTATGCTCCCTAAGCTGTGTTTTTTCGATGTTTCAGGACACACCGTACAGTTCTCCAGAGTGGCTGTTGGCAACTTACATCCCGCCCATCAGCGTAGCAAGGCTGCCATTTCTCCATGGCCTGTCCTGCATTTCTGGTTTTCACACTTTTTGCAGCATGTCCCTTTTGGCCGATGGGAAGCGAGACTTCTTTGTAGCGCTGATTTGCCTTTCCAGGTTGCTTGGTTGGCCAAAAAGGGCGTATGCGTTTTTTCCTGAATATATTCAGGAAAAAACGCATACGCCCTTTTTGGCCAAGGGCATCATTGTCGACGTTTTGCCGCTTTTCATATGCCTTAAAGGCGATTCGAATCTACTTCCTGAAATCTGTTTCCTGCAATTCTGCCTTGCTTCAAATCCTCTTCGTTGCCTTCCCTCAATATATCTGTGGATGAGAGTTATCACTTATAACTCTGCGGGTTTGTGAATTGCAGTGTCCCTGAGCTCCATTTTTCAACTGTCTTTTTTGAGAGCTGGCCGCAAAAGCGCGGGATTGCCTCAGGCCCTATTGTGCTTCTGGGCGGCAGGCTGAGCCTGTGGTTAATTCTTCTTCCTGATGGGAAATTAGCGTGACCTGTGCCTGTCCCAACAGCTAGATCTACTCTCTCATTGGTTGCCCCTCTTCCCGTTCATCCTCAGGACAAATTGCAACCTGTAGGGATAGGAGGTTAAAGGTGCTGATTCTCCAAGTAAGTTGATTGCTAGTAAAGTAGCTGGAAAGGCGAACCCGAGCACAAGGAGATGAGAAATGGGGTGTGTTTTAGAAACCTTTCAAAATCACAAGGTGTACCATCTTCTGAGTTTCTCATGCATGTTTTCGATGTAGGAAGATGCCCTTGAACCTGGAGACTTGGGACCCATTCGATGGGTACCACGCAGTATTACTTTAAAGGGTCTGCATTTGCTCACCCAACCTAACCCAACCTTTCAACCCCAAGAGTGTCCACCCTTGTGTCTCATCCAGCTGTGGGTCTAGATATGGTCAATCCAGGTTGCATCTCAGCCCCTGAACGAATTTTGTAAGAATTTCTCTCTCTTTCACTGTCTTTGTTTTACGGGTTTTTAAAAGTAATTTATTTTTATAATGGGGTTTAGCTGCTTTTCACGGCTGTGTTTATGCGGATTTACACCCACTTGACTCTCTTCCAGACAGATATTAATACATAGGTTTTAAGATTGTTACTAGTCATATATATTCTTGTGCGGTGAATAGGGAGTGTTGAGTCCAGTTCACTGAGAAAGGAGTAGGTCTTGTCTATTACATATTGGGTGTATGGAACGGTATCTGAGCGAATTTGAACCCCTTGTTTTATGCATCACCCCACCTCACCTTTCCCGTTAAGCAGCCATAGTGTGTTTTCTAAACGTGTGACACTGTTCCGTTTTGTAATTCAGTTCAAGTGTAGCGGTTTTTACATTCCCTCTATAAGTGATAGCTTATGATAAGTGTCTTTTTCTGTGTGACTTATTTCACTTAGAATCGTCGTACCTAAGTCCACTCAACTTGCTTCTACTAGCCTTATGACATTGATTTCATGTCTGAGTGATATTCCATTGTACATAAGGACCACAACTTTTTTATCCATTTTTCTCTTTCCTGGGATATTTAAGGTGTCATGAAGTGGAGGTTCTTGTCAACAGAGCAGCCCCAAACTTTGGGGTGCCTGTGTCTTGCTCATTTTTAGTTTTCCAAATTTATACGCCCATGAGTGGACGTGCCCTATGCTCCCTAAGCTGTGTTTTTTCGATGTTTCAGGACACACCGTACACTTCTCCAGAGTGGCTGTTGGCAATTTACATCCCGCCCATCAGCGTAGCAAGGCTGCCATTTCTCCATGGCCTGTCCTGCATTTCTGGTTTTGACACTTTTTGCAGCATGTCCCTTTTGGCCGATGGGAAGCGAGACTTCTTTGTAGCGCTGATTTGCCTTTCCAGGTTGCTTGGTTGGCCAAAAAGGGCTTATGCGTTTTTTCCTGAATATATTCAGGAAAAAACGCATACGCCCTTTTTGGCCAAGGGCATCATTGTCGACGTTTTGCCGCTTTTCATGTGCCTTAAAGGCGATTCGAATCTACCTCCTGAAATCTGTTTCCTGCAATTCTGCCTTGCTTTCAAATCCTCTTCGTTGCCTTCCCTCAATATATCTGTGGATGAGAGTTATCATTTATAACTCTGCCGGTTTGTGAATTGCAGTGTCCCTGAGCTCCATTTTTCAACTGTCTTTTTTGAGAGCTGGCCGCAAAAGCACGGGATTGCCTCAGGCCCTATTCTGGTTCCTGGCAGCAGGCTGAGCCTGTGGTTAATTCTTCTTCCTGATGGGAAAATAGAGTGACCTGTGCCTGTCCCAACAGCTAGATCTAGTCTCTCATTGGTTCCCCCTCTTCCCGTTCATCCTCAGGACAAATTGCAACCTGTAGGGAACAGGAGGTTAAAGGTGCTGATTCTCCAAATAGGGAGATTGCTAGTAAAGTAGCTGGAATGGCGAACCCGAGCACAAGGAGATGAGAAATGAGGTGCGTTTTAGAAACCTTTCAAAATCACACGGTGTACCATCTTCTGAGTTTCTCATGCATGTTTTCGATGAAGGAAGATGCCCTTGAACCTGGAGACTTGGGACCAATGGGATGTGTACCACACAGTATTACTTTAAAGGGTCTGCGTTTGCTCACCCAACCTAACCCAACCTTTCAGCCCCAAGAGTGTCCACCCTTATGTCTCATCCAGCTGTGCGTGTAGATATGGTCAATCCAGGTTGCATCACAGCCTCTGAACGAATTTTGTAAGAATTTCTCTCTCTTTCACTGTCTTTGTTTTACGGGTTTTTAAAAGTAATTTATTTTTATAATGGGGTTTAGCTGCTTTTCACGGCTGTGTTTATGCGGATTTACACCCACTTGACTCACTTCCAGACAGATATCAATACATAGGTTTTAAGATTGTTACTAGTCACATATATTCTTGTGCGGTGAATAGGGCGTGTTGAGTCCAGTTCACTGAGCAAGGAGTAGGTCTTGTCTATTACGTATTGGGTGTATGGAACGGTATCTGAGCGAATTTGAACCCCTTGTTTTATGCATCACCCCACCTCACCTTTCCCGTTAAGCAGCCATAGTGTGTTTTCTAAACGTGTGATTCTCTTCTGTTCTGTAATTCAGTTCAAGTGTAGCGGTTTTTACATTCCCTCTATAAGTGATAGCTTATGATAAGTGTCTTTTTCTGTGTGACTTATTTCACTTAGAATCGTCGTACCTAAGTCCACTCATCTTGCTTCTACTAGCCTTATGACATTGATTTCATGTCTGAGTGATATTGCATTGTACATAAGGACCACAACTTCTTTATCCATTTTTCTCTTTCCTGGGATATTTAAGGTGTCATGAAGTGGAGGCTCTTGTCAACAGAGCAGCCCTAAACTTTGGGGTGCCTGTGTCTTGCTGATTTTTAGTTTTCCCAATTTATACGCCCATGAGTGGACGTGCCCTATGCTCCCTAAGCTGTGTTTTTTCGATGTTTCAGGACACACCGTACACTTCTCCAGAGTGGCTGTTGGCAACTTACATCCCGCTCATCAGCGTAGCAAGGCTGCCATTTCTCCATGGCCTGTCCTGCATTTCTGGTTTTGACACTTTTTGCAGCATGGCCCTTTTGACCGATGGGAAGCGAGACTTCTTTGTAGCGCTGATTTGCCTTTCCAGGTTGCTTGGTTGGCCAAAAAGGGCGTATGCGTTTTTTCCTGAATATATTCAGGAAAAAACGCATACGCCCTTTTTGGCCAAGGGCATCATTGTCGACGTTTTGCCGCTTTTCATGTGCCTTAAAGGCGATTCGAATCTACCTCCTGAAATCTGTTTCCTGCAATTCTGCCTTGCTTTCAAATCCTCTTCGTTGCCTTCCCTCAATATATCTGTGGATGAGAGTTATCATTTATAACTCTGCGGGTTTGTGAATTGCAGTGTCCCTGAGCTCCATTTTTCAACTCGCTTTTTTGAGAGCTGGCCGCAAAAGCGCGGGATTGCCTCAGGCCCTATTGTGCTTCTGGGCGGCAGGCTGAGCCTGTGGTTAATTCTTCTTCCTGATGGGAAAATAGAGTAACCTGTGCCTGTCCCAACAGCTAGATCTAGTCTCTCATTGGTTGCCCCTCTTCCCGTTCATCCTCAGGACAAATTGCAATCTGTAGGGAAAGGAGGTTAAAGGTGCTGATTCTCCAAGTAAGTTGATTGCTAGTAAAGTAGCTGGAAAGGCGAACCCGAGCACAAGGAGATGAGAAATGGGGTGTGTTTTAGAAACCTTTCAAAATCACACGGTGTACCATCTTCTGAGTTTCTCATGCATGTTTTCGATGTAGGAAGATGCCCTTGAACCTGGAGATTTGGGACCCATGGGATGGGTACCACGCAGTATTACTTTAAAGGGTCTGCGTTTGCTCACCCAACCTCTCAGCCCCAAGAGTGTCCACCCTTATGTCTCATCCAGCTGTGGGTCTAGATATGGTCAATCCAGGTTGCATCTCAGCCCCTGATCGAATTTTGTAAGAATTTCTCTCTCTTTCACTGTCTTTGTTTTACGGGTTTTTAAAAGTAATTTATTTTTATAATGGGGTTTAGCTGCTTTTCACGGCTGTGTTTATGCGGATTTACACCCACTTTTCTCTCTTCCAGACAGATATCAATACATAGGTTTTAAGATTGTTACTAGTCATATATATTCTTGTGCGGTGAATAGGGGGTGTTGAGTCCAGTTCACTGAGCAAGGAGTAGGTCTTGTGTATTACATATTGGGTGTATGGAACGGTATCTGAGCGAATTTGAACCCCTTGTTTTATGCATCACCCCACCTCACCTTTCCCGTTAAGCAGCCATAGTGTGTTTTCTAAACGTGTGACTCTGTTCTGTTTTGTAATTCAGTTCAAGTGTAGCGGTTTTTACATTCCCTCTATAAGTGATAGCTTATGATAAGTGTCTTTTTCTGTGTGACTTATTTCACTTAGAATCATCGTACCTAAATCCACTCATCTTGCTTCTACTAGCCTTATTGCATTCATTTCATGTCTGAGTGATATTGCATTGTACATAAGGACCACAACTTCTTTATCCATTTTTCTCTTTCCTGGGATATATAAGGTGCCATGAAGTGGAGGTTCTTGTCAACAGAGCAGACCGAAACTTTGGGGTGCCTGTGTCTTGCTGATTTTTAGTTTTCCCAATTTATACGCCCATGAGTGGACGTTCCCTATGCTCCCTAAGCTGTGTTTTTTCGATGTTTCAGGACACACCGTACACTTCTCCAGAGTGGCTGTTGGCAATTTACATCCCGCCCATCAGCGTAGCAAGGCTGCCATTTCTCCATGGCCTGTCCTGCATTTCTGGTTTTGACACTTTTTGCAGCATGTCCCTTTTGGCCGATGGGAAGCGAGACTTCTTTGTAGCGCTGATTTGCCTTTCCAGGTTGCTTGGTTGGCCAAAAAGGGCGTATGCGTTTTTTCCTGAATATATTCAGGAAAAAACGCATACGCCCTTTTGGGCCAAGGGCATCATTGTCGACGTTTTGCCGCTTTTCATGTGCCTTAAATGCGATTCGAATCTACCTCCTGAAATCTGTTTCCTATAATTCTGCCTTGCTTTCAAATCCTCTTCGTTGCCTTCCCTCAATATATCTGTGGATGAGAGTTATCACTTATAACTCTGCGGGTTTGTGAATTGCAGTGTCCCTGAGCTCCATTTTTCAACTGTCTTTTTTGAGAGCTGGCCGCAAAAGCACGGGATTGCCTCAGGCCCTATTCTGGTTCCTGGCAGCAGGCTGAGCCTGTGGTTAATTCTTCTTCCTGATGGGAAAATAGAGTGACCTGTGCCTGTCCCAACAGCTAGATCTAGTCTCTCATTGGTTCCCCCTCTTCCCGTTCATCCTCAGGACAAATTGTAACCTGTATGGAACAGGAGGTTAAAGGTGCTGATTCTCCAAGTAGGGAGATTGCTAGTAAAGTAGCTGGAATGGCGAACCCGAGCACAAGGAGATGAGAAATGAGGTGCGTTTTAGAAACCTTTCAAAATCAAACGGTGTAACATCTTCTGAGTTTCTCATGCATGTTTTCGATGTAGGAAGATGCCCTTGAACCTGGAGACTTGGGACCCATGGGATGGGTACCACGCAGTATTACTTTAAAGGGTCTGCGTTTGCTCACCCAACCTCACCCAACCTCTCAGCCCCAAGAGTGTCCACCCTTATGTCTCATCCAGCTGTGGGTCTAGATATGGTCAATCCAGGTTGCATCACAGCCCCTGAACGAATTTTGTAAGAATTTCTCTCTCTTTCACTGTCTTTGTTTTACGGGTTTTTAAAAGTAATTTATTTTTATAATGGGGTTTAGCTGCTTTTCACGGCTGTGTTTATGCGGCTTTACACCCACTTGACTCACTTCCAGACAGATATCAATACATAGGTTTTAAGATTGTTACTAGTCACATATATTCTTGTGCGGTGAATAGGGGGTGTTGAGTCCAGTTCACTGAGCAAGGAGTAGGTCTTGTCTATTACATATTGGGTGTATGGAACGGTATCTGAGCGAATTTGAACCCCTTGTTTTATGCATCACCCCACCTCACCTTTCCCGTTAAGCAGCCATAGTGTGTTTTCTAAACGTGTGATTCTGTTCTGTTCTGTAATTCAGTTCAAGTGTAGCGGTTTTTACATTCCCTCTATAAGTGATAGCTTATGATAAGTGTCTTTTTCTGTGTGACTTATTTCACTTAGAATCGTCGTACCTAAGTCCACTCATCTTGCTTCTACTAGCCTTATGACATTGATTTCATATCTGAGTGATATTCCATTGTACATAAGGACCACAACTTCTTTATCCATTTTTCTCTTTCCTGGGATATTTAAGGTGTCATGAAGTGGAGGTTCTTGTCAACAGAGCAGCCCTAAACTTTGGGATGCCTGTGTCTTGCTGATTTTTAGTTTTCCCAATTTATACGCCATGAGTGGACGTGCCCTATGCTCCCTAAGCTGTGTTTTTTCGATGTTTCAGGACACACCGTACACTTCTCCAGAGTGGCTGTTGGCAACTTACATCCCGCCCATCAGCGTAGCAAGGCTGCCATTTCTCCATGGCCTGTCCTGCATTTCTGGTTTTGACACTTTTTGCAGCATGGCCCTTTTGACCCATAGGAAGCGAGACTTCTTTGTAGCGCTGATTTGCCTTTCCAGGTTGCTTGGTTGGCCAAAAAGGGCGTATGCGTTTTTTCCTGAATATATTCAGGAAAAAACGCATACGCCCTTTTTGGCCAAGGGCATCATTGTCGACGTTCTGCCGCTTTTCATGTGCTTTACAGGCGATTCGAATCTACCTCCTGAAATCTGTTTCCTGCAATTCTGCCTTGCTTTCAAATCCTCTTCGTTGCCTTCCCTCAATATATCTGTGGATTTGATTTATCATTTATAACTCTGCGGGTTTGTGAATTGCAGTGTCCCTGAGCTCCATTTTTCAAGTCGCTTTTTTGGGAGCTGGCCGCAAAAGCGCGGGATTGCCTCAGGCCCTATTCTGCTTCTGGGCGGCAGGCTGAGCCTGTGGTTAATTCTTCTTCCTGATGGGAAAATAGAGTGAACTGTGCCTGTCCCAACACCTAGATATAGTCTCTCATTGGTTGCCCCTCTTCCCGTTCATCCTCAGGACAAATTGCAACCTGTAGGGAACAGGAGGTTAAAGGTGCTGATTCTCCAAGTAAGTTGATTGCTAGTAAAGTAGCTGGAAATGCGAACCCGAGCACAAGGAGATGAGAAATGGGGTGTGTTTTAGAAAACTTTCAAAATCACACGGTGTACCATCTTCTGAGTTTCTCATGCATGTTTTCGATGTAGGAAGATGCCCTTGAACCTGGAGATTTGGGACCCATGGGATGGGTACCACGCAGTATTACTTTAAAGGGTCTGCGTTTGCTCACCCAACCTCTCAGCCCCAAGAGTGTCCACCCTTATGTCTCATCCAGCTGTGGGTCTAGATATGGTCAATCCAGGTTGCATCTCAGCCCCTGATCGAATTTTGTAAGAATTTCTCTCTCTTTCACTGTCTTTGTTTTACGGGTTTTTAAAAGTAATTTATTTTTATAATGGGGTTTAGCTGCTTTTCACGGCTATGTTTATGCGGATTTACACCCACTTGACTCTCTTCCAGACAGATATCAATACATAGGTTTTAAGATTGTTACTAGTCATATATATTCTTGTGCGGTGAATAGGGGGTGTTGAGTCCAGTTCACTGAGCAAGGAGTAGGTCTTGTGTATTACATATTGAGTGTATGGAACGGTATCTGAGCGAATTTGAACCCCTTGTTTTATGCATCACCCCACCTCACCTTTCCCGTTAAGCAGCCATAGTGTGTTTTCTAAACGTGTGACTCTGTTCTGTTTTGTAATTCAGTTCAAGTGTAGCGGTTTTTACATTCCCTCTATAAGTGATAGCTTATGATAAGTGTCTTTTTCTGTGTGACTTATTTCACTTAGAATCATCGTACCTAAATCCACTCATCTTGCTTCTACTAGCCTTATTGCATTCATTTCATGTCTGAGTGATATTGCATTGTACATAAGGACCACAACTTCTTTATCCATTTTTCTCTTTCCTGGGATATATAAGGTGCCATGAAGTGGAGGTTGTTGTCAACAGAGCAGACCGAAACTTTGGGGTGCCTGTGTCTTGCTGATTTTTAGTTTTCCCAATTTATACGCCCATGAGTGGACGTTCCCTATGCTCCCTAAGCTGTGTTTTTTCGATGTTTCAGGACACACCGTACACTTCTCCAGAGTGGCTGTTGGCAATTTACATCCCGCCCATCAGCGTAGCAAGGCTGCCATTTCTCCATGGCCTGTCCTGCATTTCTGGTTTTGACACTTTTTGCAGCATGTCCCTTTTGGCCGATGGGAAGCGAGACTTCTTTGTAGCGCTGATTTGCCTTTCCAGGTTGCTTGGTTGGCCAAAAAGGGCGTATGCGTTTTTTCCTGAATATATTCAGGAAAAAACGCATACGCCCTTTTGGGCCAAGGGCATCATTGTCGACGTTTTGCCGCTTTTCATGTGCCTTAAATGCGATTCGAATCTACCTCCTGAAATCTGTTTCCTATAATTCTGCCTTGCTTTCAAATCCTCTTCGTTGCCTTCCCTCAATATATCTGTGGATGAGAGTTATCACTTATAACTCTGCGGGTTTGTGAATTGCAGTGTCCCTGAGCTCCATTTTTCAACTGTCTTTTTTGAGAGCTGGCCGCAAAAGCACGGGATTGCCTCAGGCCCTATTCTGGTTCCTGGCAGCAGGCTGAGCCTGTGGTTAATTCTTCTTCCTGATGGGAAAATAGAGTGACCTGTGCCTGTCCCAACAGCTAGATCTAGTCTCTCATTGGTTCCCCCTCTTCCCGTTCATCCTCAGGACAAATTGTAACCTGTATGGAACAGGAGGTTAAAGGTGCTGATTCTCCAAGTAGGGAGATTGCTAGTAAAGTAGCTGGAATGGCGAACCCGAGCACAAGGAGATGAGAAATGAGGTGCGTTTTAGAAACCTTTCAAAATCAAACGGTGTAACATCTTCTGAGTTTCTCATGCATGTTTTCGATGTAGGAAGATGCCCTTGAACCTGGAGACTTGGGACCCATGGGATGGGTACCACGCAGTATTACTTTAAAGGGTCTGCGTTTGCTCACCCAACCTCACCCAACCTCTCAGCCCCAAGAGTGTCCACCCTTATGTCTCATCCAGCTGTGGGTCTAGATATGGTCAATCCAGGTTGCATCACAGCCCCTGAACGAATTTTGTAAGAATTTCTCTCTCTTTCACTGTCTTTGTTTTACGGGTTTTTAAAAGTAATTTATTTTTATAATGGGGTTTAGCTGCTTTTCACGGCTGTGTTTATGCGGCTTTACACCCACTTGACTCACTTCCAGACAGATATCAATACATAGGTTTTAAGATTGTTACTAGTCACATATATTCTTGTGCGGTGAATAGGGGGTGTTGAGTCCAGTTCACTGAGCAAGGAGTAGGTCTTGTCTATTACATATTGGGTGTATGGAACGGTATCTGAGCGAATTTGAACCCCTTGTTTTATGCATCACCCCACCTCACCTTTCCCGTTAAGCAGCCATAGTGTGTTTTCTAAACGTGTGATTCTGTTCTGTTCTGTAATTCAGTTCAAGTGTAGCGGTTTTTACATTCCCTCTATAAGTGATAGCTTATGATAAGTGTCTTTTTCTGTGTGACTTATTTCACTTAGAATCGTCGTACCTAAGTCCACTCATCTTGCTTCTACTAGCCTTATGACATTGATTTCATATCTGAGTGATATTCCATTGTACATAAGGACCACAACTTCTTTATCCATTTTTCTCTTTCCTGGGATATTTAAGGTGTCATGAAGTGGAGGTTCTTGTCAACAGAACAGCCCTAAACTTTGGGATGCCTGTGTCTTGCTGATTTTTAGTTTTCCCAATTTATACGCCATGAGTGGACGTGCCCTATGCTCCCTAAGCTGTGTTTTTTCGATGTTTCAGGACACACCGTACACTTCTCCAGAGTGGCTGTTGGCAACTTACATCCCGCCCATCAGCGTAGCAAGGCTGCCATTTCTCCATGGCCTGTCCTGCATTTCTGGTTTTGACACTTTTTGCAGCATGGCCCTTTTGACCCATAGGAAGCGAGACTTCTTTGTAGCGCTGATTTGCCTTTCCAGGTTGCTTGGTTGGCCAAAAAGGGCGTATGCGTTTTTTCCTGAATATATTCAGGAAAAAACGCATACGCCCTTTTTGGCCAAGGGCATCATTGTCGACGTTCTGCCGCTTTTCATGTGCTTTACAGGCGATTCGAATCTACCTCCTGAAATCTGTTTCCTGCAATTCTGCCTTGCTTTCAAATCCTCTTCGTTGCCTTCCCTCAATATATCTGTGGATTTGATTTATCATTTATAACTCTGCGGGTTTGTGAATTGCAGTGTCCCTGAGCTCCATTTTTCAAGTCGCTTTTTTGGGAGCTGGCCGCAAAAGCGCGGGATTGCCTCAGGCCCTATTCTGCTTCTGGGCGGCAGGCTGAGCCTGTGGTTAATTCTTCTTCCTGATGGGAAAATAGAGTGAACTGTGCCTGTCCCAACACCTAGATATAGTCTCTCATTGGTTGCCCCTCTTCCCGTTCATCCTCAGGACAAATTGCAACCTGTAGGGAACAGGAGGTTAAAGGTGCTGATTCTCCAAGTAAGTTGATTGCTAGTAAAGTAGCTGGAAATGCGAACCCGAGCACAAGGAGATGAGAAATGGGGTGTGTTTTAGAAAACTTTCAAAATCACACGGTGTACCATCTTCTGAGTTTCTCATGCATGTTTTCGATGTAGGAAGATGCCCTTGAACCTGGAGATTTGGGACCCATGGGATGGGTACCACGCAGTATTACTTTAAAGGGTCTGCGTTTGCTCACCCAACCTCTCAGCCCCAAGAGTGTCCACCCTTATGTCTCATCCAGCTGTGGGTCTAGATATGGTCAATCCAGGTTGCATCTCAGCCCCTGATCGAATTTTGTAAGAATTTCTCTCTCTTTCACTGTCTTTGTTTTACGGGTTTTTAAAAGTAATTTATTTTTATAATGGGGTTTAGCTGCTTTTCACGGCTATGTTTATGCGGATTTACACCCACTTGACTCTCTTCCAGACAGATATCAATACATAGGTTTTAAGATTGTTACTAGTCATATATATTCTTGTGCGGTGAATAGGGGGTGTTGAGTCCAGTTCACTGAGCAAGGAGTAGGTCTTGTGTATTACATATTGAGTGTATGGAACGGTATCTGAGCGAATTTGAACCCCTTGTTTTATGCATCACCCCACCTCACCTTTCCCGTTAAGCAGCCATAGTGTGTTTTCTAAACGTGTGACTCTGTTCTGTTTTGTAATTCAGTTCAAGTGTAGCGGTTTTTACATTCCCTCTATAAGTGATAGCTTATGATAAGTGTCTTTTTCTGTGTGACTTATTTCACTTAGAATCATTGTACCTAAATCCACTCATCTTGCTTCTACTAGCCTTATTGCATTCATTTCATGTCTGAGTGATATTGCATTGTACATAAGGACCACAACTTCTTTATCCATTTTTCTCTTTCCTGGGATATATAAGGTGCCATGAAGTGGAGGTTCTTGTCAACAGAGCAGACCGAAACTTTGGGGTGCCTGTGTCTTGCTGATTTTTAGTTTTCCCAATTTATACGCCCATGAGTGGACGTTCCCTATGCTCCCTAAGCTGTGTTTTTTCGATGTTTCAGGACACACCGTACACTTCTCCAGAGTGGCTGTTGGCAATTTACATCCCGCCCATCAGCGTAGCAAGGCTGCCATTTCTCCATGGCCTGTCCTGCATTTCTGGTTTTGACACTTTTTGCAGCATGTCCCTTTTGGCCGATGGGAAGCGAGACTTCTTTGTAGCGCTGATTTGCCTTTCCAGGTTGCTTGGTTGGCCAAAAAGGGCGTATGCGTTTTTTCCTGAATATATTCAGGAAAAAACGCATACGCCCTTTTGGGCCAAGGGCATCATTGTCGACGTTTTGCCGCTTTTCATGTGCCTTAAATGCGATTCGAATCTACCTCCTGAAATCTGTTTCCTATAATTCTGCCTTGCTTTCAAATCCTCTTCGTTGCCTTCCCTCAATATATCTGTGGATGAGAGTTATCACTTATAACTCTGCGGGTTTGTGAATTGCAGTGTCCCTGAGCTCCATTTTTCAACTGTCTTTTTTGAGAGCTGGCCGCAAAAGCACGGGATTGCCTCAGGCCCTATTCTGGTTCCTGGCAGCAGGCTGAGCCTGTGGTTAATTCTTCTTCCTGATGGGAAAATAGAGTGACCTGTGCCTGTCCCAACAGCTAGATCTAGTCTCTCATTGGTTCCCCCTCTTCCCGTTCATCCTCAGGACAAATTGTAACCTGTATGGAACAGGAGGTTAAAGGTGCTGATTCTCCAAGTAGGGAGATTGCTAGTAAAGTAGCTGGAATGGCGAACCCGAGCACAAGGAGATGAGAAATGAGGTGCGTTTTAGAAACCTTTCAAAATCAAACGGTGTAACATCTTCTGAGTTTCTCATGCATGTTTTCGATGTAGGAAGATGCCCTTGAACCTGGAGACTTGGGACCCATGGGATGGGTACCACGCAGTATTACTTTAAAGGGTCTGCGTTTGCTCACCCAACCTCACCCAACCTCTCAGCCCCAAGAGTGTCCACCCTTATGTCTCATCCAGCTGTGGGTCTAGATATGGTCAATCCAGGTTGCATCACAGCCCCTGAACGAATTTTGTAAGAATTTCTCTCTCTTTCACTGTCTTTGTTTTACGGGTTTTTAAAAGTAATTTATTTTTATAATGGGGTTTAGCTGCTTTTCACGGCTGTGTTTATGCGGCTTTACACCCACTTGACTCACTTCCAGACAGATATCAATACATAGGTTTTAAGATTGTTACTAGTCACATATATTCTTGTGCGGTGAATAGGGGGTGTTGAGTCCAGTTCACTGAGCAAGGAGTAGGTCTTGTCTATTACATATTGGGTGTATGGAACGGTATCTGAGCGAATTTGAACCCCTTGTTTTATGCATCACCCCACCTCACCTTTCCCGTTAAGCAGCCATAGTGTGTTTTCTAAACGTGTGATTCTGTTCTGTTCTGTAATTCAGTTCAAGTGTAGCGGTTTTTACATTCCCTCTATAAGTGATAGCTTATGATAAGTGTCTTTTTCTGTGTGACTTATTTCACTTAGAATCGTCGTACCTAAGTCCACTCATCTTGCTTCTACTAGCCTTATGACATTGATTTCATATCTGAGTGATATTCCATTGTACATAAGGACCACAACTTCTTTATCCATTTTTCTCTTTCCTGGGATATTTAAGGTGTCATGAAGTGGAGGTTCTTGTCAACAGAGCAGCCCTAAACTTTGGGATGCCTGTGTCTTGCTGATTTTTAGTTTTCCCAATTTATACGCCATGAGTGGACGTGCCCTATGCTCCCTAAGCTGTGTTTTTTCGATGTTTCAGGACACACCGTACACTTCTCCAGAGTGGCTGTTGGCAACTTACATCCCGCCCATCAGCGTAGCAAGGCTGCCATTTCTCTATGGCCTGTCCTGCATTTCTGGTTTTGACACTTTTTGCAGCATGGCCCTTTTGACCCATAGGAAGCGAGACTTCTTTGTAGCGCTGATTTGCCTTTCCAGGTTGCTTGGTTGGCCAAAAAGGGCGTATGCGTTTTTTCCTGAATATATTCAGGAAAAAACGCATACGCCCTTTTTGGCCAAGGGCATCATTGTCGACGTTCTGCCGCTTTTCATGTGCTTTACAGGCGATTCGAATCTACCTCCTGAAATCTGTTTCCTGCAATTCTGCCTTGCTTTCAAATCCTCTTCGTTGCCTTCCCTCAATATATCTGTGGATTTGATTTATCATTTATAACTCTGCGGGTTTGTGAATTGCAGTGTCCCTGAGCTCCATTTTTCAAGTCGCTTTTTTGGGAGCTGGCCGCAAAAGCGCGGGATTGCCTCAGGCCCTATTCTGCTTCTGGGCGGCAGGCTGAGCCTGTGGTTAATTCTTCTTCCTGATGGGAAAATAGAGTGAACTGTGCCTGTCCCAACACCTAGATATAGTCTCTCATTGGTTGCCCCTCTTCCCGTTCATCCTCAGGACAAATTGCAACCTGTAGGGAACAGGAGGTTAAAGGTGCTGATTCTCCAAGTAAGTTGATTGCTAGTAAAGTAGCTGGAAATGCGAACCCGAGCACAAGGAGATGAGAAATGGGGTGTGTTTTAGAAAACTTTCAAAATCACACGGTGTACCATCTTCTGAGTTTCTCATGCATGTTTTCGATGTAGGAAGATGCCCTTGAACCTGGAGATTTGGGACCCATGGGATGGGTACCACGCAGTATTACTTTAAAGGGTCTGCGTTTGCTCACCCAACCTCTCAGCCCCAAGAGTGTCCACCCTTATGTCTCATCCAGCTGTGGGTCTAGATATGGTCAATCCAGGTTGCATCTCAGCCCCTGATCGAATTTTGTAAGAATTTCTCTCTCTTTCACTGTCTTTGTTTTACGGGTTTTTAAAAGTAATTTATTTTTATAATGGGGTTTAGCTGCTTTTCACGGCTATGTTTATGCGGATTTACACCCACTTGACTCTCTTCCAGACAGATATCAATACATAGGTTTTAAGATTGTTACTAGTCATATATATTCTTGTGCGGTGAATAGGGGGTGTTGAGTCCAGTTCACTGAGCAAGGAGTAGGTCTTGTGTATTACATATTGAGTGTATGGAACGGTATCTGAGCGAATTTGAACCCCTTGTTTTATGCATCACCCCACCTCACCTTTCCCGTTAAGCAGCCATAGTGTGTTTTCTAAACGTGTGACTCTGTTCTGTTTTGTAATTCCGTTCAAGTGTAGCGGTTTTTACATTCCCTCTATAAGTGATAGCTTATGATAAGTGTCTTTTTCTGTGTGACTTATTTCACTTAGAATCGTCGTACCTAAGTCCACTCATCTTGCTTCTACTAGCCTTCTGACATTGATTTCATGTCTGAGTGATATTCCATTGTACATAAGGACCACAACTTTTTTATCCATTTTTCTCTTTCCTGGGATATTTAAGGTGTCATGAAGTGGAGGTTCTTGTCAACAGAGCAGCCCCAAACTTTGGGGTGCCTGTGTCTTGCTCATTTTTAGTTTTCCCAATTTATACGCCCATGAGTGGACGTGCCCTATGCTCCCTAAGCTGTGTTTTTTCGATGTTTCAGGACACACCGTACACTTCTCCAGAGTGGCTGTTGGCAATTTACATCCCGCCCATCAGCGTAGCAAGGCTGCCATTTCTCCATGGCCTGTCCTGCATTTCTGGTTTTGACACTTTTTGCAGCATGTCCCTTTTGGCCGATGGGAAGCGAGACTTCTTTGTAGCGCTGATTTGCCTTTCCAGGTTGCTTGGTTGGCCAAAAAGGGCGTATGCGTTTTTTCCTGAATATATTCAGGAAAAAACGCATACGCCCTTTTGGGCCAAGGGCATCATTGTCGACGTTTTGCCGCTTTTCATGTGCCTTAAAGGCGATTCGAATCTACCTCCTGAAATCTGTTTCCTGCAATTCTGCCTTGCTTTCAAATCCTCTTTGTTGCCTTCCCTCAATATATCTGTGGATGAGAGTTATCACTTATTACTCTGCGGGTTTGTGAATTGCAGTGTCCCTGAGCTCCATTTTTCAACTGTCTTTTTTGAGAGCTGGCCGCAAAAGCACGGGATTGCCTCAGGCCCTATTCTGGTTCCTGGCAGCAGGCTGAGCCTGTGGTTAATTCTTCTTCTTGATGGGAAAATAGAGTGACCTGTGCCTGTCCCAACAGCTAGATCTAGTCTCTCATTGGTTCCCCCTCTTCCCGTTCATCCTCAGGACAAATTGTAACCTGTAGGGAACAGGAGGTTAAAGGTGCTGATTCTCCAAGTAGGGAGATTGCTAGTAAAGTAGCTGGAATGGCGAACCCGAGCACAAGGAGATGAGAAATGAGGTGCGTTTTAGAAACCTTTCAAAATCAAACGGTGTAACATCTTCTGAGTTTCTCATGCATGTTTTCGATGTAGGAAGATGCCCTTGAACCTGGAGTCTTGGGACCCATGGGATGGGTACCACGCAGTATTACTTTAAAGGGTCTGCGTTTGCTCACCCAACCTAACCCAACCTTTCAGCCCCGAGAGTGTCCACCCTTATGTCTCATCCAGCTGTGCGTGTAGATATGGTCAATCCAGGTTGCATCACAGCCTCTGAACGAATTTTGTAAGAATTTCTCTCTCTTTCACTGTCTTTGTTTTACGGGTTTTTAAAAGTAATTTAGTTTTATAATGGGGTTTAGCTGCTTTTCACGGCTGTGTTTATGCGGCTTTACACCCACTTGACTCACTTCCAGACAGATATCAATACATAGGTTTTAAGATTCTTACTAGTCACATATATTCTTGTGCGGTGAATAGGGGGTGTTGAGTCCAGTTCACTGAGCAAGGAGTAGGTCTTGTCTATTACATATTGGGTTTATGGAACGGTATCTGAGCGAATTTGAAACCCTTGTTTTATGCATCACCCCACCTCACCTTTCCCGTTAAGCAGCCATAGTGTGTTTTCTAAACGTGTGACTCTGTTCTGTTTTGTAATTCAGTTCAAGTGTAGCGGTTTTTACATTCCCTCTATAAGTGATAGCTTATGATAAGTGTCTTTTTCTGTGTGACTTATTTCACTTAGAATCGTCGTACCTAAGTCCACTCATCTTGCTTCTACTAGCCTTATGACATTGATTTCATGTCTGAGTGATATTCCATTGTACATAAGGACCACAACTTCTTTATCCATTTTTCTCTTTCCTGGGATATTTAAGGTGTCATGAAGTGGAGGTTCTTGTCAACAGAGCAGCCCTAAACTTTGGGGTGCCTGTGTCTTGCTGATTTTTACTTTTCCCTATTTATACGCCCATGAGTGGACGTGCCCTATGCTCCCTAAGCTGTGTTTTCTCGATGTTTCAGGACACACCGTACACTTCTCCAGAGTAGCTGTTGGCAATTTACATCCCGCCCATCAGCGTAGCAAGGCTGCCATTTCTCCATGGCCTGTCCTGCATTTCTGGTTTTGACACTTTTTGCAGCATGACCCTTTTGACCGATGGGAAGCGAGACTTCTTTGTAGCACTGATTTGCCTTTCCAGGTTGCTTGGTTGGCCAAAAAGCGCGTATGCGTTTTTTCCTGAATATATTCAGGAAAAAACGCATACGCCCTTTTTGGCCAAGGGCATCATTGTCGACGTTTTGCCGCTTTTCATGTGCTTTAAAGGCGATTCGAATCTACCTCCTGAAACCTGTTTCCTGCAATTCTGCCTTGCTTTCAAATCCTCTTCGTTGCCTTCCCTCAATATATTTGTGGACGAGAGTTATCATTTATAACTCAGCAGGTTTGTGAATGGCAGTCCCCCTGAGCTCCATTTTTCAACTGTCTTTTTTGGGAGCTGGCCGCAAAAGCACGGGATTGCCTCAGGCCCTATTCTGGTTCCCGGCGGCAGGCTGAACCTGTGGTTAATTCCTCTTCCTGATGGGAAAATAGAGTGACCTGTGCCTGTCCCAACACCTAGATCTATTCTCTCATTGGTTTCCCCTCTTCCCGTTCATCCTCAGGACAAATTGCAACCTGTACAGAACAGGAGGTTAAAGGTGCTGATTCTCCAAGTAGGGAGATTGCTAGTGAAGTAGCTGGAATGGCGAACCCGAGCACAAGGAGATGAGAAATGAGGTGCGTTTTAGAAACCTTTCAAAATCACACGGTGTACCTTCTTCTGGGTTTCTCATGCAAGTTTTCGATGTAGGAAGATGCCCTTGAACCTGGAGATTTGGGACCCATGGGATGGGTACCATGCAGTATTACTTTAAAGGGTCTGCGTTTGCTCACCCAACCTCACCCAACCTCTCAGCCCCAAGAGTGTCCACCCTTATGTCTCATCCAGCTGTGGGTCTAGATATGGTCAATCCAGGTTGCATCACAGCCCCTGAACGAATTTTGTAAGAATTTCTCTCTCTTTCACTGTCTTTGTTTTACGGGTTTTTAAAAGTAATTTATTTTTATAATGGGGTTTAGCTGCTTTTCACGGCTGTGTTTATGCGGCTTTACACCCACTTGACTCACTTCCAGACAGATATCAATACATAGGTTTTAAGATTGTTACTAGTCACATATATTCTTGTGCGGTGAATAGGGGGTGTTGAGTCCAGTTCACTGAGCAAGGAGTAGGTGTTGTCTATTACATATTGGGTGTATGGAACGTTATCTGAGCGAATTTGAACCCCTTGTTTTATGCATCACCCCACCTCACCTTTCCCATTAAGCAGCCATAGTGTGTTTTCTAAACGTGTGATTCTGTTCTGTTCTGTAATTCAGTTCAAGTGTAGCGGTTTTTACATTCCCTCTATAAGTGATAGCTTATGATAAGTGTCTTTTTCTGTGTGACTTATTTCACTTAGAATCGTCGTACCTAAGTCCACTCATCTTGCTTCTACTAGCCTTATGACATTGATTTCATGTCTGAGTGATATTCCATTGTACATAAGGACCACAACTTCTTTATCCATTTTTCTCTTTCCTGGGATATTTAAGGTGTCATGAAGTGGAGGTTCTTGTCAACAGAGCAGCCCTAAACTTTGGGGTGCCTGTGTCTTGCTGATTTTTAGTTTTCCCAATTTATACGCCCATGAGTGGACGTGCCCTATGCTCCCTAAGCTGTGTTTTTTCGATGTTTCAGGACACACCGTACACTTCTCCAGAGTGGCTGTTGGCAATTAACATCCCGCCCATCAGCGTAGCAAGGCTGCCATTTCTCCATGGCCTGTCCTGCATTTCTGGTTTTGACACTTTTTGCAGCATTACCCTTTTGACCGATGGGAAGCGAGACTTCTTTGTAGCACTGATTTGCCTTTCCAGGTTGCTTGGTTGGCCAAAAAGGGCGTATGCGTTTTTTCCTGAATATATTCAGGAAAAAACGCATACGCCCTTCTTGGCCAAGGGCATCATTGTCGACGTTTTGCCGCTTTTCATGTGCTTTACAGGCGATTCGAATCTACCTCCTGAAACCTGTTTCCTGCAATTCTGCCTTGCTTTCAAATCCTCTTTGTTACCTTCCCTCAATATATTTGTGGACGAGAGTTATCATTTATAACTCAGCAGGTTTGTGAATGGCAGTGCCCCTGAGCTCCATTTTTCAACTGTCTTGTTTGGGAGCTGGCCGCAAAAGCACGGGATTGCCTCAGGCACTGTTCTGGTTCCCGGCAGCAGGCTGAGCCTGTGGTTAATTCTTTTTTCTAATGGGAAATTAGAGTGACCTGTGCCTGTCCCAACACCTAGATCTAGTCTCTCATTGGTTGCCCCTCTTCCCGTTCATCCTCAGGACAAATTGCAACCTGTACAGGACAGGAGGTTAAAGGTGCTGATTCTCCAAGTAGGGAGATTGCTAGTGAAGTAGCTGGAATGGCGAACCCGAGCACAAGGAGATGAGAAATGAGGTGCGTTTTAGAAACCTTTCAAAATCACACGGTGTACCTTCTTCTGGGTTCCTCATGCAAGTTTTCGATGTAGGAAGATGCCCTTGAACCTGGAGATTTGGGACCCATGGGATGGGTACCATGCAGTATTACTTTAAAGGGTCTGCGTTTGCTCACCCAACCTCACCCAACCTCTCTGCCCCAAGAGTGTCAACCCTTATGTCTCATCCAGCTGTGGGTCTAGATATGGTCGATCCAGGTGGCATCACAGCCCCTGAACGAATTTTGTAAGAATTTCTCTCTCTTTCACTGTCATTGTTTTACGGGTTTTTAAAAGTAATTTATTTTTATAATGGGGTTTAGCTGCTTTTCACGGCTGTGTTTATGCGGATTTACACCCACTTGACTCACTTTCAGACAGATATCAATACATAGGTTTTAAGATTGTTACTAGTCACATATATTCTTGTGCGGTGAATAGGGGGTGTTGAGTCCAGTTCACTGAGCAAGGAGTAGGTCTTGTCTATTACATATTGGGTGTATGGAACGGTATCTGAGCAAATTTGAACCCATTGTTTTATGCATCACCCCACCTCACCTTTCCCGTTAAGCAGCCATAGTGTGTTTTCTAAACGTGTGACTCTGTTCTGTTTTGTAATTCAGTTCAAGTGTAGCGGTTTTTACATTCCCTCTATAAGTGATAGCTTATGATAAGTGTCTTTTTCTGTGTGACTTATTTCACTTAGAATCGTCGTACCTAAGTCCACTCATCTTGCTTCTACTAGCCTTATGACATTGATTTCATGTCTGAGTGATATTCCATTGTACATAAGGACCACAACTTTTTTATCCATTTTTTTTTTCCTGGGATATTTAAGGTGTCATGAAGTGGAGGTTCTTGTCAACAGAGCAGCCCCAAACTTTGGGGTGCCTGTGTCTTGCTGATTTTTAGTTTTCCCAATTTATACGCCCATGAGTGGACGTGCCCTATGCTCACTAAGCTGTGTTTTTTCGATGTTTCAGGACACACCGTACACTTCTGCAGAGTGGCTGTTGGCAATTTACATCCCGCCCATCAGCGTAGCAAGGCTGCCATTTCTCCATGGCCTGTCCTGCATTTCTGGTTTTGACACTTTTTGCAGCATGGCCCTTTTGACCCATGGGAAGCGAGACTTCTTTGTAGCCCTGATTTGCCTTTCCAGGTTGCTTGGTTGGCCAAAAAGGGCGTATGCGTTTTTTCCTGAATATATTCAGGAAAAAACGCATACGCCCTTTTTGGCCAAGGGCATCATTGTCGACGTTTTCCCGCTTTTCATGTGCCTTAAAGGCGATTCGAATCTACCTCCTGAAATCTGTTTCCTGCAATTCTGCCTTGCTTTCAAATCCTCTTCGTTGACTTCCCTCAATATATCTGTGGATGAGAGTTATCACTTATAACTCTGCGGGTTTGTGAATTGCAGTGTCCCTGAGCTCCATTTTTCAACTGTCTTTTTTGAGAGCTGGCCGCAAAAGCACGGGATTGCCTCAGGCCCTATTCTGGTTCCTGGCAGCAGGCTGAGCCTGTGGTTAATTCTTCTTCCTGATGGGAAAATAGAGTGACCTGTGCCTGTCCCAACAGCTAGATCTAGTCTCTCATTGGTTGCCCCTCTTCCCGTTCATCCTCAGGACAAATTGCAACCTGTAGGGAACAGGAGGTTAAAGGTGCTGATTCTCCAATTAGGGAGATTGCAGTAAAGTAGCTGGAATGGCGAACCCGAGCACAAGGAGATGAGAAATGAGGTGCGTTTTAGAAACCTTTCAAAATCACACGGTGTACCATCTTATGAGTTTCTCATGCATGTTTTCGATGTAGGAAGATGCCCTTGAACCTGGAGACTTGGGACCCATGGAATGGGTACCACGCAGTATTACTTTGAAGGGTCTGCGTTTGCTCACCCAACCTAACCCAACCTTTCAGCCCCAAGAGTGTCCACCCTTATGTCTCATCCATCTGTGCGTGTAGATATGGTCAATCCAGGTTGCATCACAGCCTCTGAACGAATTTTGTAAGAATTTCTCTCTCTTTCACTGTCTTTGTTTTACGGGTTTTTAAAAGTAATTTATTTTTATAATGGGGTTTAGCTGCTTTTCACGGCTGTGTTTATGCGGCTTTACACCCACTTGACTCACTTCCAGACAGATATCAATACATTGGTTTTAAGATTGTTACTAGTCACATATATTCTTGTGCGGTGAATAGGGGGTGTTGAGTCCAGTTCACTGAGCAAGGAGTAGGTCTTGTGTATTACATATTGGGTGTATGGAACGGTATCTGAGCGAATTTGAACCCCTTGTTTTATGCATCACCCCACCTCACCTTTCCCGTTAAGCAGCCATAGTGTGTTTTCTAAACGTGTGACTCTGTTCTGTTTTGTAATTCAGTTCAAGTGTAGCGGTTTTTACATTCCCTCTATAAGTGATAGCTTATGATAAGTGTCTTTTTCTGTGTGACTTATTTCACTTAGAATCGTCGTACCTAAGTCCACTCATCTTCCTTCTACTAGCCTTATGACATTGATTTCATGTCTGAGTGATATTCCATTGTACATAAGGACCACAATTTTTTATCCATTTTTCTCTTTCCTGGGATATTTAAGGTGTCATGAAGTGGAGGTTCTTGTCAACAGAGCAGCCCCAAACTTTAGGGTGCCTGTGTCTTGCTCATTTTTAGTTTTCCCAATTTATACGCCCATGAGTTGACGTGCCCTATGCTCACTAAGCTGTGTTTTTTCGATGTTTCAGGACACACCGTACACTTCTCCAGAGTGGCTGTTGGCAATTAACATCCCGCCCATCAGCGTAGCAAGGCTGCCATTTCTCCGTGGCCTGTCCTGCATTTCTGGTTTTGACACTTTTTGCAGCATGTCCCTTTTGGCCGATGGGAAGGGAGACTTCTTTTTAGCGCTGATTTGCCTTTCCAGGTTGCTTGGTTGGCCAAAAAGGGCGTATGCGTTTTTTCCTGAATATATTCAGGAAAAAACGCATACGCCCTTTTTGGCCAAGGGCATCATTGTCGACGTTTTGCCGCTTTTCATGTGCCTTAAAGGCGATTCGAATCTACCTCCTGAAATCTGTTTCCTGCAATTCTGCCTTGCTTTCAAATCCTCTTCGTTGCCTTCCCTCAATATATCTGTGGATGAGAGTTATCACTTATAACTCTGCGGGTTTTTGAATTGCAGTGTCCCTGAGCTCCATTTTTCAACTGTCTTTTTTGAGAGCTGGCCGCAAAAGCACGGGATTGCCTCAGGCCCTATTTTGGTTCCTGGCAGCAGGCTGAGCCTGTGGTTAATTCTTCTTCCTGATGGGAAAATAGAGTGACCTGTGCCTGTCCCAACAGCTAGATCTAGTCTCTCATTGGTTCCCCCGCTTCCCGTTCATCCTCAGGACAAATTGCAACCTGTAGGGAACAGGAGGTTAAAGGTGCTGATTCTCCAAGTAGGGAGATTGCTAGTAAAGTAGCTGGAATGGCGAACCCGAGCACAAGGAGATGAGAAATGAGGTGCGTTTTAGAAACCTTTCAAAATCACACGGTGTACCATCTTCTGAGTTTCTCATGCATGTTTTGGTTGTAGGAAGATGCCCTTGAACCTGGAGACTTGGGACCCATGGAATGGGTACCACGCAGTATTACTTTGAAGGGTCTGCGTTTGCTCACCCTACCTAACCCAACCTTTCAGCCCCAAGAGTGTCCAACCTTATGTCTCATCCAGCTGTGCGTGTAGATATGGTCAATCCAGGTTGCATCACAGCCTCTGAACGAATTTTGTAAGAATTTCTCTCTCTTTCACTGTCTTTGTTTTACGGGTTTTTAAAAGTAATTTATTTTTATAATGGGGTTTAGCTGCTTTTCACGGCTGTGTTTATGCGGCTTTACACCCACTTGACTCACTTCCAGACAGATATCAATACATAGGTTTTAAGATTCTTACTAGTCACATATATTCTTGTGCGGTGAATAGGGGGTGTTGAGTCCAGTTCACTGAGCAAGGAGTAGGTCTTGTCTATTACATATTGGGTGTATGGAACGGTATCTGAGCGAATTTGAAACCCTTGTTTTATGCATCACCCCACCTCACCTTTCCCGTTAAGCAGCCATAGTGTGTTTTCTAAACGTGTGACTCTGTTCTGTTTTGTAATTCAGTTCAAGTGTAGCGGTTTTTACATTCCCTCTATAAGTGATAGCTTATGATAAGTGTCTTTTTCTGTGTGACTTATTTCACTTAGAATCGTCGTACCTAAGTCCACTCATCTTGCTTCTACTAGCCTTATGACATTGATTTCATGTCTGAGTGATATTCCATTGTACATAAGGACCACAACTTCTTTATCCATTTTTCTCTTTCCTGGGATATTTAAGTTGTCATGAAGTGGAGGTTCTTGTCAACAGAGCAGCCCTAAACTTTGGGGTGCCTGTGTCTTGCTGATTTTTAGTTTTCCCAATTTATACGCCCATGAGTGGACGTGCCCTATGCTCCCTAAGCTGTGTTTTTTCGATGTTTCAGGACACACCGTACACTTCTCCAGAGTGGCTGTTGGCAATTAACATCCCGCCCATCAGCGTAGCAAGGCTGCCATTTCTCCATGGCCTGTCCTGCATTTCTGGTTTTGACACTTTTTGCAGCATGACCCTTTTGACCGATGGGAAGCGAGACTTCTTTGTAGCACTGATTTGCCTTTCCAGGTTGCTTGGTTGGCCAAAAAGGGCGTATGCGTTTTTTCCTGAATATATTCAGGAAAAAACGCATACGCCCTTCTTGGCCAAGGGCATCATTGTCGACGTTTTGCCGCTTTTCATGTGCTTTACAGGCGATTCGAATCTACCTCCTGAAACCTGTTTCCTGCAATTCTGCCTTGCTTTCAAATCCTCTTTGTTGCCTTCCCTCAATATATTTGTGGACGAGAGTTACCATTTATAACTCAGCAGGTTTGTGAATGGCAGTGCCGCTGAGCTCCATTTTTCAACTGTCTTGTTTGGGAGCTGGCCGCAAAAGCACGGGATTGCCTCAGGCCCTATTCTGGTTCCCGGCGGCAGGCTGAGCCTGTGGTTAATTCTTTTTCCTAATGGGAAATTAGAGTGACCTGTGCCTGTCCCAACACCTAGATCTAGTCTCTCATTGGTTGCCCCTCTTCCCGTTCATCCTCAGGACAAATTGCAACCTGTACAGGACAGGAGGTTAAAGGTGCTGATTCTCCAAGTAGGGAGATTGCTAGTGAGGTAGCTGGAATGGCGAACCCGAGCACAAGGAGATGAGAAATGAGGTGCGTTTTAGAAACCTTTCAAAATCACACGGTGTACCTTCTTCTGGGTTCCTCATGCAAGTTTTCGATGTAGGAAGATGCCCTTGAACCTGGAGATTTGGGACCCATGGGATGGGTACCATGCAGTATTACTTTAAATGGTCTGCGTTTGCTCACCCAACCTCACCCAACCTCTCAGCCCCAAGAGTGTCCACCCTTATGTCTCATCCAGCTGTGGGTCTAGATATGGTCAATCCAGGTGGCATCGCAGCCCCTGAACGAATTTTGTAAGAATTTCTCTCTCTTTCACTGTCTTTGTTTTACGGGTTTTTAAAAGTAATTTATTTTTATAATGGGGTTTAGCTGCTTTTCACGGCTGTGTTTATGCGGATTTACACCCACTTGACTCACTTCCAGACAGATATCAATACATAGGTTTTAAGATTGTTACTAGTCACATATATTCTTGTGCGGTGAATAGGGGGTGTTGAGTCCAGTTCACTGAGCAAGGAGTAGGTCTTGTCTATTACATATTTGGTGTATGGAACGGTATCTGAGCAAATTTGAACCCCTTGTTTTATGCATCACCCCACCTCACCTTTCCCGTTAAGCAGCCATAGTGTGTTTTCTAAACGTGTGATTCTGTTCTGTTTTGTAATTCAGTTCAAGTGTAGCGGTTTTTACATTCCCTCTATAAGTGATAGCTTATGATAAGTGTCTTTTTCTGTGTGACTTATTTCACTTAGAATTGTCGTACCTAAGTCCACTCATCTTGCTTCTACTAGCCTTATGACATTGATTTCATGTCTGAGTGATATTCCATTGTACATAAGGACCACAACTTTTTTATCCATTTTTCTCTTTCCTGGGATATTTAAGGTGTCATGAAGTGGAGGTTCTTGTCAACAGAGCAGCCCCAAACTTTGGGGTGCCTGTGTCTTGCTGATTTTTAGTTTTCCCAATTTATACGCCCATGAGTGGACGTGCCCTATGCTCACTAAGCTGTGTTTTTTCGATGTTTCAGGACACACCGTACACTTCTCCAGAGTGGCTGTTGGCAATTTACATCCCGCCCATCAGCGTAGCAAGGCTGCCATTTCTCCATGGCCTGTCCTGCATTTCTGGTTTTGACACTTTTTGCAGCATGGCCCTTTTGACCCATGGGAAGCGAGACTTCTTTGTAGCCCTGATTTGCCTTTCCAGGTTGCTTGGTTGGCCAAAAAGGGCGTATGCGTTTTTTCCTGAATATATTCAGGAAAAAACGCATACGCCCTTTTTGGCCAAGGGCATCATTGTCGACGTTTTGCCGCTTTTCATGTGCTTTAAAGGCGATTCGAATCTACCTCCTGAAACCTGTTTCCTGCAATTCTGCCTTGCTTTCAAATCCTCTTCGTTGCCTTCCCTCAATATATCTGTGGATGAGAGTTATCACTTATAACTCTGCGGGTTTGTGAATTGCAGTGTCCCTGAGCTCCATTTTTCAACTGTCTTTTTTGAGAGCTGGCCGCAAAAGCACGGGATTGCCTCAGGCCCTATTCTGGTTCCTGGCAGCAGGCTGAGCCTGTGGTTAATTCTTCTTCCTGATGGGAAAATAGAGTGACCTGTGCCTGTCCCAACAGCTAGATCTAGTCTCTCATTGGTTGCCCCTCTTCCCGTTCATCCTCAGGACAAATTGCAACCTGTAGGGAACAGGAGGTTAAAGGTGCTGATTCTCCAATTAGGGAGATTGCTAGTAAAGTAGCTGGAATGGCGAACCCGAGCACAAGGAGATGAGAAATGAGGTGCGTTTTAGAAACCTTTGAAAATCACACGGTGTACCATCTTATGAGTTTCTCATGCATGTTTTCGATGTAGGAAGATGCCCTTGAACCTGGAGACTTGGGACCCATGGGATGGGTACCACGCAGTATTACTTTAAAGGGTCTGTGTTTGCTCACCCAACCTAACCCAACCTTTCAGCCCCAAGACTGTCCACCCTTATGTCTCATCCAGCTGTGCGTGTAGATATGGTCAATCCAGGTTGCATCACAGCCTCTGAACGAATTTTGTAAGAATTTCTCTCTCTTTCACTGTCTTTGTTTTACGGGTTTTTAAAAGTAATTTATTTTTATAATGGGGTTTAGCTGCTTTTCACGGCTGTGTTTATGCGGATTTACACCCACTTGACTCACTTCCAGACAGATATCAATACATACGTTTTAAGATTGTTACTAGTCACATATATTCTTGTGCGGTGAATAGGGCGTGTTGAGTCCAGTTCACTGAGCAAGGAGTAGGTCTTGTCTATTACATATTGGGTGTATGGAACGGTATCTGAGCGAATTTGAACCCCTTGTTTTATGCATCACCCCACCTCACCTTTCCCGTTAAGCAGCCATAGTGTGTTTTCTAAACGTGTGATTCTGTTCTGTTCTGTAATTCAGTTCAAGTGTAGCGGTTTTTACATTCCCTCTATAAGTGATAGCTTATGATAAGTGTCTTTTTCTGTGTGACTTATTTCACTTAGAATCGTCGTACCTAAGTCCACTCATCTTGCTTCTACTAGCCTTATGACATTGATTTCATGTCTGAGTGATATTCCATTGTACATAAGGACCACAACTTCTTTATCCATTTTTCTCTTTCCTGGGATACTTAAGTTGTCGTGAAGTGGAGGTTCTTGTCAACACAGCAGCCCTAAACTTTGGGGTGCCTGTGTCTTGCTGATTTTTAGTTTTCCCAATTTATACGCCCATGAGTGGACGTGCCCTATGCTCCCTAAGCTGTGTTTTTTCGATGTTTCAGGACACACCGTACACTTCTCCAGAGTGGCTGTTGGCAATTAACATCCCGCCCATCAGCGTAGCAAGGCTGCCATTTCTCCATGGCCTGTCCTGCATTTCTGGTTTTGACACTTTTTGCAGCTTGACCCTTTTGACCGATGGGAAGCGAGACTTCTTTGTAGCACTGATTTGCCTTTCCAGGTTGCTTGGTTGGCCAAAAAGGGCGTATGCGTTTTTTCCTGAATATATTCAGGAAAAAACGCATACGCCCTTTTTGGCCAAGGGCATCATTGTCGACGTTTTGCCGCTTTTCATGAGCTTTAAAGGCGATTCAAATCTACCTCCTGAAACCTGTTTCCTGCAATTCTGCCTTGCTTTCAAATCCTCTTAGTTGCCTTCCCTCAATATATTTGTGGACGAGAGTTATCATTTATAACTCAGCAGGTTTGTGAATGGCAGTGCCCCTGAGCTCCATTTTTCAACTGTCTTGTTTGGGAGCTGGCCGCAAAAGCACGGGATTGCCTCAGGCCCTATTCTGGTTCCCGGCGGCAGGCTGAGCCTGTGGTTAATTCTTTTTCCTAATGGGAAATTAGAGTGACCTGTGCCTGTCCCAACACCTAGATCTAGTCTCTCATTGGTTTCCCCTCTTCCCGTTCATCCTCAGTACAAATTGCAACCTGTACAGAACAGGAGGTTAAAGGTGCTGATTCTCCAAGTAGGGAGATTGCTAGTGAAGTAGCTGGAATGGCGAACCCGAGCACAAGGAGATGAGAAATGAGGTGCGTTTTAGAAACCTTTCAAAATCACACGGTGTACCTTCTTCTGGGTTCCTCATGCAAGTTTTCGATGTAGGAAGATGCCCTTGAACCTGGAGATTTGGGACCCATGGGATGGGTACCATGCAGTATTACTTTAAAGGGTCTGCGTTTGCTCACCCAACCTCACCCAACCTCTCAGCCCCAAGAGTGTCCACCCTTATGTCTCATCCAGCTGTGGGTCTAGATATGGTCAATCCAGGTTGCATCACAGCCCCTGAATGAATTTTGTAAGAATTTCTCTCTCTTTCACTGTCTTAGTTTTACGGCTTTTTAAAAGTAATTTATTTTTATAATGGGGTTTAGCTGCTTTTCACGGCTGTGTTTATGCGGATTTACACCCACTTGACTCACTTCCAGACAGATATCAATACATAGGTTTTAAGATTGTTACTAGTCACATATATTCTTGTGCGGTGAATAGGGCGTGTTGAGTCCAGTTCACTGAGCAAGGAGCAGGTCTTGTCTATTACATATTGGGTGTATGGAACGGTATCTGAGCGAATTTGAACCCCTTGTTTTATGCATCACCCCACCTCACCTTTCCCGTTAAGCAGCCATAGTGTGTTTTCTAAACGTGTGATTCTGTTCTGTTCTGTAATTCAGTTCAAGTGTAGCGGTTTTTACATTCCCTCTATAAGTGATAGCTTATGATAAGTGTCTTTTTCTGTGTGACTTATTTCACTTAGAATCGTCGTACCTAAGTCCACTCATCTTGCTTCTACTAGCCTTATGACATTGATTTCATGTCTGAGTGATATTGCATTGTACATAAGGACCACAACTTCTTTATCCATTTTTCTCTTTCCTGGGATATTTATGGTGTCATGAAGTGGAGGTTCTTGTCAACAGAGCAGCCCTAAACTTTGGGGTGCCTGTGTCTTGCTGATTTTTAGTTTTCCCAATTTATACGCCCATGAGTGGACGTGCCCTATGCTCCCTAAGCTGTGTTTTTTCGATGTTTCAGGACACACCGTACACTTCTCCAGAGTGGCTGTTGGCAACTTACATCCCGCTCATCAGCGTAGCAAGGCTGCCATTTCTCCATGGCCTGTCCTGCATTTCTGGTTTTGACACTTTTTGCAGCATGGCCCTTTTGACCGATGGGAAGCGAGACTTCTTTGTAGCGCTGATTTGCCTTTCCATGTTGCTTGGTTGGCCAAAAAGGGCGTATGCGTTTTTTCCTGAATATATTCAGGAAAAAACGCATACGCCCTTCTTGGCCAAGGGCATCATTGTCGACGTTTTGCCGCTTTTCATGTGCTTTACAGGCGATTCGAATCTACCTCCTGAAATCTGTTTCCTGCAATTCTGCCTTGCTTTCAAATCCTCTTCGTTGCCTTCCCTCAATATATCTGTGGATGAGAGTTATCATTTATAACTCTGCGGGTTTGTGAATTGCAGTGTCCCTGAGCTCCATTTTTCAACTCGCTTTTTTGGGAGCTGGCCGCAAAAGCGCGGGATTGCCTCAGGCCCTATTGTGCTTCTGGGCGGCAGGCTGAGCCTGTGATTAATTCTTCTTCCTGTTGGGAAAATAGAGTGACCTGTGCCTGTCCCAACACCTAGATCTAGTCTCTCATTGGTTGCCCCTCTTCCCGTTCATCCTCAGGACAAATTGCAACCTGTAGGGAACAGGAGGTTAAAGGTGCTGATTCTCCAAGTAAGTTGATTGCTAGTAAAGTAGCTGGAAAGGCGAACCCGAGCACAAGGAGATGAGAAATGGGGTGTGTTTTAGAACCCTTTCAAAATCACACGGTGTACCATCTTCTGAGTTTCTCATGCATGTTTTCGATGTAGGAAGATGCCCTTGAACCTGGAGATTTGGGACCCATGGGATGGGTACCACGCAGTATTACTTTAAAGGGTCTGCGTTTGCTCACCCAACCTCTCAGCCCCAAGAATGTCCACCCTTATGTCTCATCCAGCTGTGTGTCTACATATGGTCAATCCAGGTTGCATCTCAGCCCCTGATCGAATTTTGTAAGAATTTCTCTCTCTTTCACTGTCTTTGTTTTACGGGTTTTTAAAAGTAATTTATTTTTATAATGGGGTTTAGCTGCTTTTCACGGCTGTGTTTATGCGGATTTACACCCACTTGACTCACTTCCAGACAGATATCAATACATAGGTTTTAAGATTGTTACTAGTCATATATATTCTTGTGCGGTGAATAGGGGGTGTTGAGTCCAGTTCACTGAGCAAGGAGTAGGTCTTGTGTATTACATATAGGGTGTATGGAACGGTATCTGAGCGAATTTGAACCCCTTGTTTTATGCATCACCCCACCTCACCTTTCCCGTTAAGCAGCCATAGTGTGTTTTCTAAACGTGTGACTCTGTTCTGTTTTGTAATTCAGTTCAAGTGTAGCGGTTTTTACATTCCCTCTATAAGTGATAGCTTATGATAAGTGTCTTTTTCTGTGTGACTTATTTCACTTAGAATCGTCGTACCTAAGTCCACTCATCTTGCTTCTACTAGCCTTATGACATTGATTTCATGTCTGAGTGATATTCCATTGTACATAAGGACCACAACTTTTTTATCCATTTTTCTCTTTCCTGGGATATTTAAGGTGTCATGAAGTGGAGGTTCTTGTCAACAGAGCAGCCCCAAACTTTGGGGTGCCTGTGTCTTGCTGATTTTTAGTTTTCCCAATTTATACGCCCATGAGTGGACGTGCCCTATGCTCCCTAAGCTGTGTTTTTTCGATGTTTCAGGACACACCGTACACTTCTCCAGAGTGGCTGTTGGCAATTTACATCCCGCCCATCAGCGTAGCAAGGCTGCCATTTCTCCATGGCCTGTCCTGCATTTCTGGTTTTGACACTTTTTGCAGCATGTCCCTTTTGGCCGATGGGAAGCGAGACTTCTTTGTAGCGCTGATTTGCCTTTCCAGGTTGCTTGGTTGGCCAAAAAGGGCGTATGCGTTTTTTCCGGAATATATTCAGGAAAAAACGCATACGCCCTTTTTGGCCAAGGGCATCATTGTCGACGTTTTGCCGCTTTTCATGTGCCTTAAAGGCGATTCGAATCTACCTCCTGAAATCTGTTTCCTGCAATTCTGCCTTGCTTTCAAATCCTCTTCGTTGCCTTCCCTCAATATATCTGTGGATGAGAGTTATCATTTATAACTCTGCGGGTTTGTGAATTGCAGTGTCCCTGAGCTCCATTTTTCAACTCACTTTTTTGGGAGCTGGCCGCAAAAGCGCGGGATTGCCTCAGGCCCTATTGTGCTTCTGGGCGGCAGGCTGAGCCTGTGATTAATTCTTCTTCCTGTTGGGAAAATAGAGTGACCTGTGCCTGTCCCAACACCTAGATCTAGTCTCTCATTGGTTGCCCCTCTTCCCGTTCATCCTCAGGACAAATTGCAACCTGTAGGGAACAGGAGGTTAAAGGTGCTGATTCTCCAAGTAAGTTGATTGCTAGTAAAGTAGCTGGAAAGGCGAACCCGAGCACAAGGAGATGAGAAATGGGGTGTGTTTTAGAAACCTTTCAAAATCACATGGTGTACCATCTTCTGAGTTTCTCATGCATGTTTTCGATGTAGGAAGATGCCCTTGAACCTGGGGATTTGGGACCCATGGGATGGGTATCACGCAGTATTACTTTAAAGGGTCTGCCTTTGCTCACCCAACCTCTCAGCCCCAAGAGTGTCCACCCTTATGTCTCATACAGCTGTGGGTCTAGATATGGTCAATCCAGGTGGCATCACAGCCTCTGAACGAATTTTGTAAGAATTTCTCTCTCTTTCACTGTCTTTGTTTTACGGGTTTTTAAAGGTAATTTATTTTTATAATGGGGTTTAGCTGCTTTTCACGGCTGTGTTTATGCGGATTTACACCCACTTGACTCACTTCCAGAGAGATATCAATACATAGGTTTTAAGATTGTTACTAGTCACATATATTCTTGTGCGGTGAATAGGGGGTGTTGAGTCCAGTTCACTGAGCAAGGAGTAGGTCTTGTCTATTACATATTGGGTGTATGGAACGGTATCTGAGCAAATTTGAACCCCTTGTTTTATGCATCACCCCACCTCACCTTTTCCGTTAAGCAGCCATAGTGTGTTTTCTAAACGTGTGACTCTGTTCTGTTTTGTAATTCAGTTCAAGTGTAGCGGTTTTTACATTCCCTCTATAAGTGATAGCTTATGATAAGTGTCTTTTTCTGTGTGACTTATTTCACTTAGAATCGTCGTACCTAAGTCCACTCATCTTGCTTCTACTAGCCTTATGACATTGATTTCATGTCTGAGTGATATTCCATTGTACATAAGGACCACAACTTTTTTATCCATTTTTCTCTTTCCTGGGATATTTAAGGTGTCATGAAGTGGAGGTTCTTGTCAACAGAGCAGCCCCAAACTTTGGGGTGCCTGTGTCTTGCTGATTTTTAGTTTTCCCAATTTATACGCCCATGAGTGGACGTGCCCTATGCTCACTAAGCTGTGTTTTTTCGATGTTTCAGGACACACCGTACACTTCTCCAGAGTGGCTGTTGGCAATTTACATCCCGCCCATCAGCGTAGCAAGGCTGCCATTTCTCCATGGCCTGTCCTGCATTTCTGGTTTTGACACTTTTTGCAGCATGGCCCTTTTGACCCATGGGAAGCGAGACTACTTTGTAGCGCTGATTTGCCTTTCCATGTTGCTTGGTTGGCCAAACAGGGCGTATGCGTTTTTTCCTGAATATATTCAGGAAAAAACGCATACGCCCTTTTTGGCCAAGGGCATCATTGTCGACGTTTTGCCGCTTTTCATGTGCCTTAAAGGCGATTCGAATCTACCTCCTGAAATCTGTTTCCTGCAATTCTGCCTTGCTTTCAAATCCTCTTCGTTGTCTTCCCTCAATATATCTGTGGATGAGAGTTATCACTCATAACTCTGCGGGTTTGTGAACTGCAGTGTCCCTGAGCTCCATTTTTCAACTGTCTTTTTTGAGAGCTGGCCGCAAAAGCACGGGATTGTCTCAGGCCCTATTCTGGTTCCTGGCAGCAGGCTGAGCCTGTGGTTAATTCTTCTTCCTGATGGGAAAATAGAGTGACCTGTGCCTGTCCCAACAGCTAGATCTAGTCTCTCATTGGTTGCCCCTCTTCCCGTTCATCCTCAGGACAAATTGCAACCTGTAGGGAACAGGAGGTTAAAGGTGCTGATTCTCCAAGTAGGGAGATTGCTAGTAAAGTAGCTGGAATGGCGAACCCGAGCACAAGGAGATGAGAAATGAGGTGCGTTTTAGAAACCTTTCCAAATCACACGGTGTACCATCTTCTGAGTTTCTCATGCATGTTTTCGATGTAGGAAGATGCCCTTGAACCTGGAGACTTGGGACCCATGGGATGGGTACCACGCAGTATTACTTTAAAGGGTCTGCGTTTGCTCACCCAACCTAACCCAAACTTTCAGCCCCAAGACTGTCCACCCTTATGTCTCATCCAGCTGTGCGTGTAGATATGGTCAATCCAGGTTGCATCACACCCTCTGAACGAATTTTGTAAGAATTTCTCTCTCTTTCACTGTCTTTGTTTTACGGCTTTTTAAAAGTAATTTATTTTTATAATGGGGTTTAGCTGCTTTTCACGGCTGTGTTTATGCGGATTTACACCCACTTGACTCACTTCCAGACAGATATCAATACATAGGTTTTAAGATTGTTACTAGTCACATATATTCTTGTGCGGTGAATAGGGCGTGTTGAGTCCAGTTCACTGAGCAAGGAGTAGGTCTTGTCTATTACATATTGGGTGTATGGAACGGTATCTGAGCGAATTTGAACCCCTTGTTTTATGCATCACCCCACCTCACCTTTCCCGTTAAGCAGCCATAGTGTGTTTTCTAAACGTGTGATTCTGTTCTGTTCTGTAATTCAGTTCAAGTGTAGCGGTTTTTACATTCCCTCTATAAGTGATAGCTTATGATAAGTGTCTTTTTCTGTGTGACTTATTTCACTTAGAATCGTCGTACCTAAGTCCACTCATCTTGCTTCTACTAGCCTTATGACATTGATTTCATGTCTGAGTGATATTGCATTGTACATAAGGACCACAACTTCTTTATCCATTTTTCTCTTTCCTGGGATATTTAAGGTGTCATGAAGTGGAGGTTCTTGTCAACAGAGCAGCCCTAAACTTTGGGGTGCCTGTGTCTTGCTGATTTTTAGTTTTCCCAATTTATACGCCCATGAGTGGACGTGCCCTATGCTCCCTAAGCTGTGTTTTTTCGATGTTTCAGGACACACCGTACACTTCTCCAGAGTGGCTGTTGGCAACTTACATCCCGCCCATCAGCGTAGCAAGGCTGCCATTTCTCCATGGCCTGTCCTGCATTTCTGGTTTTGACACTTTTTGCAGCATGGCCCTTTTGACCGATGGGAAGTGAGACTTCTTTGTAGCGCTGATTTGCCTTTCCAGGTTGCTTGGTTGGCCAAAAAGGGCGTATGCGTTTTTTCCTGAATATATTCAGGAAAAAACGCAAATGCCCTTCTTGGCCAAGGGCATCATTGTCGACGTTTTGCCGCTTTTCATGTGCTTTACAGGCGATTCGAATCTACCTCCTGAAATCTGTTTCCTGCAATTCTGCCTTGCTTTCAAATCCTCTTCGTTGCCTTCCCTCAATATATCTGTGGATGAGAGTTATCATTTATAACTCTGCGGGTTTGTGAATTGCAGTGTCCCTGAGCTCCATTTTTCAACTCACTTTTTTGGGAGCTGGCCGCAAAAGCGCGGGATTGCCTCAGGCCCTATTGTGCTTCTGGGCGGCAGGCTGAGCCTGTGATTAATTCTTCTTCCTGATGGGAAAATAGAGTGACCTGTGCCTGTCCCAACACCTAGATCTAGTCTCTCATTGGTTGCCCCTCTTCCCGTTCATCCTCAGGACACATTGCAACCTGTAGGGAACAGGAGGTTAAAGGTGCTGATTCTCCAAGTAAGTTGATTGCTAGTAAAGTAGCTGGAAAGGCGAACCCGAGCACAAGGAGATGAGAAATGGGGTGTGTTTTAGAAACCTTTCAAAATCACACGGTGTACCATCTTCTGAGTTTCTCATGCATGTTTTCGATGTAGGAAGATGCCCTTGAACCTGGAGATTTGGGACCCATGGGATGGGTACCACGCAGTATTACTTTAAAGGGTCTGCGTTTGCTCACCCAACCTCTCAGCCCCAAGAGTGTCCACCCTTATGTCTCATCCAGCTGTGGGTCTAGATATGGTCAATCCAGGTGGCATCACAGCCTATGAACGAATTTTGTAAGAATTTCTCTCTCTTTCACTGTCTTTGTTTTACGGGTTTTTAAAAGTAATTTATTTTTATAATGGGGTTTAGCTGCTTTTCACGGCTGTGTTTATGCGGCTTTACACCCACTTGACTCACTTCCAGACAGATATCAATACATAGGTTTTAAGATTGTTACTAGTCACATATATTCTTGTGCGGTGAATAGGGGGTGTTGAGACCAGTTCACGGAGCAATGAGTAGGTTTGTCTATTACATATTGGGTGTATGGAACGGTATCTGAGCAAATTTGAACCCCTTGTTTTATGCATCACCCCACCTCACCTTTCCCGTTAAGCAGCCATAGTGTGTTTTCTAAACGTGTGACTCTGTTCTGTTTTGTAATTCAGTTCAAGTGTAGCGGTTTTTACATTCCCTCTATAAGTGATAGCTTATGATAAGTGTCTTTTTCTGTGTGACTTTTTTCACTTAGAATCGTCGTACCTAAGTCCACTCATCTTGCTTCTACTAGCCTTATGACATTGATTTCATGTCTGAGTGATATTCCATTTTACATAAGGACCACAAATTCTTTATCCATTTTTCTCTTTCCTGGGATATTTAAGGTGTCATGAAGTGGAGGTTCTTGTCAACAGAGCAGCCCCAAACTTTGGGGTGCCTGTGTCTTGCTGATTTTTAGTTTTCCCAATTTATACGCCCATGAGTGGACGTGCCCTATGCTCACTAAGCTGTGTTTTTTCGATGTTTCAGGACACACCGTACACTTCTCCAGAGTGGCTGTTGGCAATTTACATCCCGCCCATAAGCGTAGCAAGGCTGCCATTTCTCCATGGCCTGTCCTGCATTTCTGGTTTTGACACTTTTTGCAGCATGGCCCTTTTGACCCATGGGAAGCGAGACTTCTTTGTAGCGCTGATTTGCCTTTCCAGGTTGCTTGGTTGGCCAAAAAGGGCGTATGCGTTTTTTCCTGAATATATTCAGGAAAAAACGCATACGCCCTTTTTGGCCAAGGGCATCATTGTCGACTTTTTGCCGCTTTTCATGTGCCTTAAAGGCGATTCGAATCTACCTCCTGAAATCTGTTTCCTGCAATTCTGCCTTGCTTTCAAATCCTCTTCGTTGCCTTCCCTCAATATATCTGTGGATGAGAGTTATCACTCATAACTCTGCGGGTTTGTGAATTGCAGTGTCCCTGAGCTCCATTTTTCAACTGTTTTTTTGAGAGCTGGCCGCAAAAGCACGGGATTGCCTCAGGCCCTATTCTGGTTCCTGGCGGCAGGCGGAGCCTGTGGTTAATTCTTCTTCCTGATGGGAAAATAGAGTGACCTGTGCCTGTCCCAACAGCTAGATCTAGTCTCTCATTGGTTGCCCCTCTTCCCGTTAATCCTCAGGACAAATTGCAACCTGTAGGGAACAGGAGGTTAAAGGTGCTGATTCTCCAAGTAGGGAGATTGCTAGTAAAGTAGCTGAAATGGCGAACCCGAGCACAAGGAGATGAGAAATGAGATGCGTTTTAGAAACCTTTCAAAATCACACGGTGTACCATCTTCTGAGTTTCTCATGCATGTTTTCGATGTAGGAAGATGCCCTTGAACCTGGAGACTTGGGACCCATGGGATGGGTACCACGCAGTATTACTTTAAAGGGTCTGCGTTTGCTCACCCAACCTAACCCAAACTTTCAGCCCCAAGACTGTCCACCCTTATGTCTCATCCAGCTGTGCGTGTAGATATGGTCAATCCAGGTTGCATCACAGCCTCTGAACGAATTTTGTAAGAATTTCTCTCTCATTCACTGTCTTTGTTTTACGGGTTTTTAAAAGTAATTTATTTTTATAATGGGGTTTAGCTGCTTTTCCCGGCTGTGTTTATGCGGCTTTACACCCACTTGACTCACTTCCAGACAGATATCAATACATAGGTTTTAAGATTGTTACTAGTCACATATATTCTTGTGCGGTGAATAGGGGGTGTTGAGTCCAGTTCACTGAGCAAGGAGTAGGTCTTTTCTATTACATATTGGGTGTATGGAACGGTATCTGAGCGAATTTGAACCCCTTGTTTTATGCATCACCCCACCTCACCTTTCCCGTTAAGCAGCCATAGTGTGTTTTCTAAACGTGTGACTCTGTTCTGTTCTGTAATTCAGTTCAAGTGTAGCGGTTTTTACATTCCCTCTATAAGTGATAGCTTATGATAAGTGTCTTTTTCTGTGTGACTTATTTCACTTAGAATCGTCGTACCTAAGTCCACTCATCTTGCTTCTACTAGCCTTATGACATTGATTTCATGTCTGAGTGATATTGCATTGTACATAAGGACCACAACTTCTTTATCCATTTTTCTCTTTCCTGGGATATTTAAGGTGTCATGAAGTGGAGGTTCTTGTCAACAGAGCAGCCCTAAACTTTGGGGTGCCTGTGTCTTGCTGATTTTTAGTTTTCCCAATTTATACGCCCATGAGTGGACGTGCCCTATGCTCCCTAAGCTGTGTTTTTTCGATGTTTCAGGACACACCGTACACTTCTCCAGAGTGGCTGTTGGCAACTTACATCCCGCCCATCAGCGTAGCAAGGCTGCCATTTCTCCATGGCCTGTCCTGCATTTCTGGTTTTGACACTTTTTGCAGCATGGCCCTTTTGACCGATGGGAAGTGAGACTTCTTTGTAGCGCTGATTTGCCTTTCCAGGTTGCTTGGTTGGCCAAAAAGGGCGTATGCGTTTTTTCCTGAATATATTCAGGAAAAAACGCAAATGCCCTTCTTGGCCAAGGGCATCATTGTCGACGTTTTGCCGCTTTTCATGTGCTTTACAGGCGATTCGAATCTACCTCCTGAAATCTGTTTCCTGCAATTCTGCCTTGCTTTCAAATCCTCTTCGTTGCCTTCCCTCAATATATCTGTGGATGAGAGTTATCATTTATAACTCTGTGGGTTTGTGAATTGCAGTGTCCCTGAGCTCCATTTTTCAACTCACTTTTTTGGGAGCTGGCCGCAAAAGCGCGGGATTGCCTCAGGCCCTATTGTGCTTCTGGGCGGCAGGCTGAGCCTGTGATTAATTCTTCTTCCTGATGGGAAAATAGAGTGACCTGTGCCTGTCCCAACACCTAGATCTAGTCTCTCATTGGTTGCCCCTCTTCCCGTTCATCCTCAGGACACATTGCAACCTGTAGGGAACAGGAGGTTAAAGGTGCTGATTCTCCAAGTAAGTTGATTGCTAGTAAAGTAGCTGGAAAGGCGAACCCGAGCACAAGGAGATGAGAAATGGGGTGTGTTTTAGAAACCTTTCAAAATCACACGGTGTACCATCTTCTGAGTTTCTCATGCATGTTTTCGATGTAGGAAGATGCCCTTGAACCTGGAGATTTGGGACCCATGGGATGGGTACCACGCAGTATTACTTTAAAGGGTCTGCGTTTGCTCACCCAACCTCTCAGCCCCAAGAGTGTCCACCCTTATGTCTCATCCAGCTGTGGGTCTAGATATGGTCAATCCAGGTGGCATCACAGCCTATGAACGAATTTTGTAAGAATTTCTCTCTCTTTCACTGTCTTTGTTTTACGGGTTTTTAAAAGTAATTTATTTTTATAATGGGGTTTAGCTGCTTTTCACGGCTGTGTTTATGCGGCTTTACACCCACTTGACTCACTTCCAGACAGATATCAATACATAGGTTTTAAGATTGTTACTAGTCACATATATTCTTGTGCGGTGAATAGGGGGTGTTGAGTCCAGTTCACTGAGCAAGGAGTAGGTCTTGTCTATTACATATTGGGTGTATGGAACGGTATCTGAGCAAATTTGAACCCCTTGTTTTATGCATCACCCCACCTCACCTTTCCCGTTAAGCAGCCATAGTGTGTTTTCTAAACGTGTGACTCTGTTCTGTTTTGTAATTCAGTTCAAGTGTAGCGGTTTTTACATTCCCTCTATAAGTGATAGCTTATGATAAGTGTCTTTTTCTGTGTGACTTATTTCACTTAGAATCGTCGTACCTAAGTCCACTCATCTTGCTTCTACTAGCCTTATGGCATTGATTTCATGTCTGAGTGATATTCCATTGTACATAAAGACCACAACTTTTTTATCCATTTTTCTCTTTCCTGGGATATTTAAGGTGTCATGAAGTGGAGGTTCTTGTCAACAGAGCAGCCCTAAACTTTGGGGTGCCTGTGTCTTGCTGATTTTTAGTTTTCCCAATTTATACGCCCATGAGTGGACGTGCCCTATGCTCACTAAGCTGTGTTTTTTCGATGTTTCAGGACACACCGTACACTTCTCCAGAGTGGCTGTTGGCAATTTACATCCCGCCCATCAGCGTAGCAAGGCTGCCATTTCTCCATGGCCTGTCCTGCATTTCTGGTTTTGACACTTTTTGCAGCATGACCCTTTTGACCCATAGGAAGCGAGACTTCATTGTAGCGCTGATTTGCCTTTCCAGGTTGCTTGGTTGGCCAAAAAGGGCGTATGCGTTTTTTCCTGAATGTATTCAGGAAAAAACGCATACGCCCTTTTTGGCCAAGGGCATCATTGTCGACGTTTTGCCGCTTTTCATGTGCTTTACAGGCGATTCGAATCTACCTCCTGAAATCTGTGTTTTGCAATTCTGCCTTGCTTTCAAATCCTCTTCGTTGCCTTCCCTCAATATATCTGTGGATGAGAGTTATCACTTATAACTCTGCGGGTTTGTGAATTGCAGTGTCCCTGAGCTCCATTTTTCAACTCGCTTTTTTGGGAGCTGACCGCAAAAGCGCGGGATTGCCTCAGGCCCTATTGTGCTTCTGGGCGGCAGGCTGAGCCTGTGATTAATTCTTCTTCCTGATGGGAAAATAGAGTGACCTGTGCCTGTCCCAACACCTAGATCTAGTCTCTCATTGGTTGCCCCTCTTCCCGTTCATCCTCAGGACAAATTGCAACCTGTAGGGAACAGGAGGTTAAAGGTGCTGATTCTCCAAGTAAGTTGATTGCTAGTAAAGTAGCTGGAAAGGCGAACCCGAGCACAAGGAGATGAGAAATGGGGTGTGTTTTAGAAACCTTTCAAAATCACACGGTGTACCATCTTCTGAGTTTCTCATGCATGTTTTCGATGTAGGAAGATGCCCTTGAACCTGGAGATTTGGGACCCATGGGATGGGTATCACGCAGTATTACTTTAAAGGGTCTGCGTTTGCTCACCCAACCTCTCAGCCCCAAGAGTGTCCACCCTTATGTCTCATCCAGGTGTGGGTCTAGATATGGTCAATCCAGGTGGCATCACAGCCCCTGAACGAATTTTGTAAGAATTTCTCTCTCTTTCACTGTCTTTGTTTTACGGGTTTTTAAAAGTAATTTATTTTTATAATGGGGTTTAGCTTCTTTTCACGGCTGTGTTTATGCGGATTTACACCCACTTGACTCACTTCCAGACAGATATCAATACATAGGTTTTAAGATTGTTACTAGTCACATATATTCTTGTGCGGTGAATAGGGGGTGTTGAGTCCAGTTCACTGAGCAAGGAGTAGGTCTTGTCTATTACATATTGGGTGTATGGAACGGCATCTGAGCAAATTTGAACCCCTTGTTTTATGCATCACCCCACCTCACCTTTCCCGTTAAGCAGCCATAGTGTGTTTTCTAAACGTGTGACTCTGTTCTGTTTTGTAATTCAGTTCAAGTGTAGCGGTTTTTACATTCCCTCTATAAGTGATAGCTTATGATAAGTGTCTTTTTCTGTGTGACTTATTTCACTTAGAATCGTCGTACCTAAGTCCACTCATCTTGCTTCTACTAGCCTTATGACATTGATTTCATGTCTGAGTGATATTCCATTGTACATAAGGACCACAACTTTTTTATCCATTTTTCTCTTTCCTGGGATATTTAAGGTGTCATGAAGTGGAGGTTCTTGTCAACAGAGCAGCCCGAAACTTTGGGGTGCCTGTGTCTTGCTGATTTTTAGTTTTCCCAATTTATACGCCCATGAGTGGACGTGCCCTATGCTCACTAAGCTGTGTTTTTTTGATGTTTCAGGACACACCGTACACTTCTCCAGAGTGGCTGTTGGCAATTTACATCCCGCCCATCAGCGTAGCAAGGCTGCCATTTCTCCATGGCCTGTCCTGCATTTCTGGTTTTGACACTTTTTGCAGCATGGCCCTTTTGACCCATAGAAAGCGAGACTTCTTTGTAGCGCTGATTTGCCTTTCCAGGTTGCTTGGTTGGCCAAAAAGGGCGTATGCGTTTTTTCCTGAATATATTCAGGAAAAAACGCATACGCCCTTTTTGGCCAAGGGCATCATTGTCAACGTTTTGCCGCTTTTCATGTGCTTTAAAGGCGATTCGAATCTACCTCCTGAAACCTGTTTCCTGCAAATCTGCCTTGCTTTCAAATCCTCTTCGTTGCCTTCCCTCAATATATTTGTGGACGAGAGTTATCATTTATAACTCATCAGGTTTGTGAATGGCAGTCCCCCTGAGCTCCATTTTTCAACTGTCTCTTTTGGGAGCTGGCCGCAAAAGCACGTGATTGCCTCAGGCCCTATTCTGGTTCCCGGCGGCAGGCTGAGCCTGTGGTTAATTCTTCTTCCTGATGGGAAAATAGAGTGACCTGTGCCTGTCCCAACACCTAGATCTATTCTCTCATTGGTTTCCCCTCTTCCCGTTCATCCTCAGGACAAATTGCAACCTGTACAGAACAGGAGGTTAAAGGTGCTGATTCTCCAAATAGGGAGATTGCTAGTGAAGTAGCTGGAATGGCGAACCCGAGCACAAGGAGATGAGAAATGAGGTGCGTTTTAGAAACCTTTCAAAATCACACGGTGTACCTTCTTCTGGGTTCCTCATGCAAGTTTTCGATGTAAGAAGATGCCCTTGAACCTGGAGATTTGGGACCCATGGGTTGGGTACCATGCAGTATTACTTTAAAGGGTCTGCGTTTGCTCACCCAACCTCTCAGCCCCAAGAGTGTCCACCCTTATGTCTCATCCAGCTGTGGGTCTAGATATGGTCAATCCAGGTGGCATCACAGCCTCTGAACGAATTTTGTAAGAATTTCTCTCTCTTTCACTGTCTTTGTTTTACGGGTTTTTAAAGGTAATTTATTTTTATAATGGGGTTTAGCTGCTTTTCACGGCTGTGTTTATGCGGATTTACACCCACTTGACTCACTTCCAGACAGATATCAATACATAGGTTTTAAGATTGTTACTAGTCACATATATTCTTGTGCGGTGAATAGGGGGTGTTGAGACCAGTTCACGGAGCAATGAGTAGGTTTGTCTATTACATATTGGGTGTATGGAACGGTATCTGAGCAAATTTGAACCCCTTTTTTTATGCATCACCCCACCTCACCTTTCCCGTTAAGCAGCCATAGTGTGTTTTCTAAACGTGTGACTCTGTTCTGTTTTGTAATTCAGTTCAAGTGTAGCGGTTTTTACATTCCCTCTATAAGTGATAGCTTATGATAAGTGTCTTTTTCTGTGTGACTTTTTTCACTTAGAATCGTCGTACCTAAGTCCACTCATCTTGCTTCTACTAGCCTTATGACATTGATTTCATGTCTGAGTGATATTCCATTTTACATAAGGACCACAAATTCTTTATCCATTTTTCTCTTTCCTGGGATATTTAAGGTGTCATGAAGTGGAGGTTCTTGTCAACAGAGCAGCCCCAAACTTTGGGGTGCCTGTGTCTTGCTGATTTTTAGTTTTCCCAATTTATACGCCCATGAGTGGACGTGCCCTATGCTCACTAAGCTGTGTTTTTTCGATGTTTCAGGACACACCGTACACTTCTCCAGAGTGGCTGTTGGCAATTTACATCCCGCCCATAAGCGTAGCAAGGCTGCCATTTCTCCATGGCCTGTCCTGCATTTCTGGTTTTGACACTTTTTGCAGCATGGCCCTTTTGACCCATGGGAAGCGAGACTTCTTTGTAGCGCTGATTTGCCTTTCCAGGTTGCTTGGTTGGCCAAAAAGGGCGTATGCGTTTTTTCCTGAATATATTCAGGAAAAAACGCATACGCCCTTTTTGGCCAAGGGCATCATTGTCGACTTTTTGCCGCTTTTCATGTGCCTTAAAGGCGATTCGAATCTACCTCCTGAAATCTGTTTCCTGCAATTCTGCCTTGCTTTCAAATCCTCTTCGTTGCCTTCCCTCAATATATCTGTGGATGAGAGTTATCACTCATAACTCTGCGGGTTTGTGAATTGCAGTGTCCCTGAGCTCCATTTTTCAACTGTTTTTTTGAGAGCTGGCCGCAAAAGCACGGGATTGCCTCAGGCCCTATTCTGGTTCCTGGCGGCAGGCGGAGCCTGTGGTTAATTCTTCTTCCTGATGGGAAAATAGAGTGACCTGTGCCTGTCCCAACAGCTAGATCTAGTCTCTCATTGGTTGCCCCTCTTCCCGTTCATCCTCAGGACAAATTGCAACCTGTAGGGAACAGGAGGTTAAAGGTGCTGATTCTCCAAGTAGGGAGATTGCTAGTAAAGTAGCTGAAATGGCGAACCCGAGCACAAGGAGATGAGAAATGAGATGCGTTTTAGAAACCTTTCAAAATCACACGGTGTACCATCTTCTGAGTTTCTCATGCATGTTTTCGATGTAGGAAGATGCCCTTGAACCTGGAGACTTGGGACCCATGGGATGGGTACCACGCAGTATTACTTTAAAGGGTCTGCGTTTGCTCACCCAACCTAACCCAACCTTTCAGCCCCAAGACTGTCCACCGTTATGTCTCATCCAGCTGTGCGTGTAGATATGGTCAATCCAGGTTGCATCACAGCCTCTGAACGAATTTTGTAAGAATTTCTCTCTCATTCACTGTCTTTGTTTTACGGGTTTTTAAAAGTAATTTATTTTTATAATGGGGTTTAGCTGCTTTTCCCGGCTGTGTTTATGCGGCTTTACACCCACTTGACTCACTTCCAGACAGATATCAATACATAGGTTTTAAGATTGTTACTAGTCACATATATTCTTGTGCGGTGAATAGGGGGTGTTGAGTCCAGTTCACTGAGCAAGGAGTAGGTCTTTTCTATTACATATTGGGTGTATGGAACGGTATCTGAGCGAATTTGAACCCCTTGTTTTATGCATCACCCCACCTCACCTTTCCCGTTAAGCAGCCATAGTGTGTTTTCTAAACGTGTGACTCTGTTCTGTTCTGTAATTCAGTTCAAGTGTAGCGGTTTTTACATTCCCTCTATAAGTGATAGCTTATGATAAGTGTCTTTTTCTGTGTGACTTATTTCACTTAGAATCGTCGTACCTAAGTCCACTCATCTTGCTTCTACTAGCCTTATGACATTGATTTCATGTCTGAGTGATATTGCATTGTACATAAGGACCACAACTTCTTTATCCATTTTTCTCTTTCCTGGGATATTTAAGGTGTCATGAAGTGGAGGTTCTTGTCAACAGAGCAGCCCTAAACTTTGGGGTGCCTGTGTCTTGCTGATTTTTAGTTTTCCCAATTTATACGCCCATGAGTGGACGTGCCCTATGCTCCCTAAGCTGTGTTTTTTCGATGTTTCAGGACACACCGTACACTTCTCCAGAGTGGCTGTTGGCAACTTACATCCCGCCCATCAGCGTAGCAAGGCTGCCATTTCTCCATGGCCTGTCCTGCATTTCTGGTTTTGACACTTTTTGCAGCATGGCCCTTTTGACCGATGGGAAGTGAGACTTCTTTGTAGCGCTGATTTGCCTTTCCAGGTTGCTTGGTTGGCCAAAAAGGGCGTATGCGTTTTTTCCTGAATATATTCAGGAAAAAACGCAAATGCCCTTCTTGGCCAAGGGCATCATTGTCGACGTTTTGCCGCTTTTCATGTGCTTTACAGGCGATTCGAATCTACCTCCTGAAATCTGTTTCCTGCAATTCTGCCTTGCTTTCAAATCCTCTTCGTTGCCTTCCCTCAATATATCTGTGGATGAGAGTTATCATTTATAACTCTGCGGGTTTGTGAATTGCAGTGTCCCTGAGCTCCATTTTTCAACTCACTTTTTTGGGAGCTGGCCGCAAAAGCGCGGGATTGCCTCAGGCCCTATTGTGCTTCTGGGCGGCAGGCTGAGCCTGTGATTAATTCTTCTTCCTGATGGGAAAATAGAGTGACCTGTGCCTGTCCCAACACCTAGATCTAGTCTCTCATTGGTTGCCCCTCTTCCCGTTCATCCTCAGGACACATTGCAACCTGTAGGGAACAGGAGGTTAAAGGTGCTGATTCTCCAAGTAAGTTGATTGCTAGTAAAGTAGCTGGAAAGGCGAACCCGAGCACAAGGAGATGAGAAATGGGGTGTGTTTTAGAAACCTTTCAAAATCACACGGTGTACCATCTTCTGAGTTTCTCATGCATGTTTTCGATGTAGGAAGATGCCCTTGAACCTGGAGATTTGGGACCCATGGGATGGGTACCACGCAGTATTACTTTAAAGGGTCTGCGTTTGCTCACCCAACCTCTCAGCCCCAAGAGTGTCCACCCTTATGTCTCATCCAGCTGTGGGTCTAGATATGGTCAATCCAGGTGGCATCACAGCCTATGAACGAATTTTGTAAGAATTTCTCTCTCTTTCACTGTCTTTGTTTTACGGGTTTTTAAAAGTAATTTATTTTTATAATGGGGTTTAGCTGCTTTTCACGGCTGTGTTTATGCGGCTTTACACCCACTTGACTCACTTCCAGACAGATATCAATACATAGGTTTTAAGATTGTTACTAGTCACATATATTCTTGTGCGGTGAATAGGGGGTGTTGAGTCCAGTTCACTGAGCAAGGAGTAGGTCTTGTCTATTACATATTGGGTGTATGGAACGGTATCTGAGCAAATTTGAACCCCTTGTTTTATGCATCACCCCACCTCACCTTTCCCGTTAAGCAGCCATAGTGTGTTTTCTAAACGTGTGACTCTGTTCTGTTTTGTAATTCAGTTCAAGTGTAGCGGTTTTTACATTCCCTCTATAAGTGATAGCTTATGATAAGTGTCTTTTTCTGTGTGACTTATTTCACTTAGAATCGTCGTACCTAAGTCCACTCATCTTGCTTCTACTAGCCTTATGGCATTGATTTCATGTCTGAGTGATATTCCATTGTACATAAAGACCACAACTTTTTTATCCATTTTTCTCTTTCCTGGGATATTTAAGGTGTCATGAAGTGGAGGTTCTTGTCAACAGAGCAGCCCTAAACTTTGGGGTGCCTGTGTCTTGCTGATTTTTAGTTTTCCCAATTTATACGCCCATGAGTGGACGTGCCCTATGCTCACTAAGCTGTGTTTTTTCGATGTTTCAGGACACACCGTACACTTCTCCAGAGTGGCTGTTGGCAATTTACATCCCGCCCATCAGCGTAGCAATGCTGCCATTTCTCCATGGCCTGTCCTGCATTTCTGGTTTTGACACTTTTTGCAGCATGACCCTTTTGACCCATAGGAAGCGAGACTTCATTGTAGCGCTGATTTGCCTTTCCAGGTTGCTTGGTTGGCCAAAAAGGGCGTATGCGTTTTTTCCTGAATGTATTCAGGAAAAAACGCATACGCCCTTTTTGGCCAAGGGCATCATTGTCTACGTTTTGCCGCTTTTCATGTGCTTTACAGGCGATTCGAATCTACCTCCTGAAATCTGTGTTTTGCAATTCTGCCTTGCTTTCAAATCCTCTTCGTTGCCTTCCCTCAATATATCTGTGGATGAGAGTTATCATTTATAACTCTGCGGGTTTGTGAATTGCAGTGTCTCTGAGCTCCATTTTTCAACTGTCTTTTTTGAGAGCTGGCCGCAAAAGCACGGGATTGCCTCAGGCCCTATTCTGGTTCCTGGCAGCAGGCTGAGCCTGTGGTTAATTCTTCTTCCTGATGGGAAAATAGAGTGACCTGTGCCTGTCCCAACAGCTAGATCTAGTCTCTCATTGGTTGCCCCTCTTCCCGTTCATCCTCAGGACAAATTGCAACCTGTAGGGAACAGGAGGTTAAAGGTGCTGATTCTCCAAGTAGGGAGATTGCTAGTAAAGTAGCTGGAATGGCGAACCCGAGCACAAGGAGATGAGAAATGAGGTGCGTTTTAGAAACCTTTCCAAATCACACGGTGTACCATCTTCTGAGTTTCTCATGCATGTTTTCGATGTAGGAAGATGCCCTTGAACCTGGAGACTTGGGACCCATGGGATGGGTACCACGCAGTATTACTTTAAAGGGTCTGCGTTTGCTCACCCAACCTAACCCAACCTTTCAGCCCCAAGACTGTCCACCCTTATGTCTCATCCAGCTGTGCGTGTAGATATGGTCAATCCAGGTTGCATCACAGCCCCTGAACGAATTTTGTAAGAATTTCTCTCTCTTTCACTGTCTTTGTTTTACGGGTTTTTAAAAGTAATTTATTTTTATAATGGGGTTTAGCTGCTTTTCACGGCTGTGTTTATGCGGCTTTACACCCACTTGACTCACTTCCAGACAGATATCAATACATAGGTTTTAAGATTGTTACTAGTCACATATATTCTTGTGCGGTGAATAGGGGGTGTTGAGTCCAGTTCACTGAGCAAGGAGTAGGTCTTGTCTATTACATATTGGGTGTATGGAACGGTATCTGAGCGAATTTGAACCCCTTGTTTTATGCATCACCCCACCTCACCTTTCCCGTTAAGCAGCCATAGTGTGTTTTCTAAACGTGTGATTCTGTTCTGTTCTGTAATTCAGTTCAAGTGTAGCGGTTTTTACATTCCCTCTATAAGTGATAGCTTTTGATAAGTGTATTTTTCTGTGTGACTTATTTCACTTAGAATCGTCGTACCTAAGTCCACTCATCTTGCTTCTACTAGCCTTATGACATTGATTTCATATCTGAGTGATATTCCACTGTACATAAGGACCACAACTTCTTTATCCATTTTTCTCTTTCCTGGGATATTTAAGGTGTCATGAAGTGGAGGTTCTTGTCAACAGAGCAGCCCTAAACTTTGGGGTGCCTGTGTCTTGCTGATTTTTAGTTTTCCCAATTTATACGCCCATGAGTGGACGTGCCCTATGCTCCCTAAGCTGTGTTTTTTCGATGTTTCAGGACACACCGTACACTTCTCCAGAGTGGCTGTTGGCAACTTACATCCCGCCCATCAGCGTAGCAAGGCTGCCATTTCTCCATGGCCTGTCCTGCATTTCTGGTTTTGACACTTTTTGCAGCATGGCCCTTTTGACCGATGGGAAGCGAGACTTCTTTGTAGCGCTGATTTGCCTTTCCAGGTTGCTTGGTTGGCCAAAAAGGGCGTATGCGTTTTTTCCTGAATATATTCAGGAAAAAACGCAAATGCCCTTCTTGGCCAAGGGCATCATTGTCGACGTTTTGCCGCTTTTCATATGCCTTAAAGGCGATTCGAATCTACTTCCTGAAATCTGTTTCCTGCAATTCTGCCTTGCTTTCAAATCCTCTTCGTTGCCTTCCCTAAATATATCTGTGGATGAGAGTTATCATTTATAACTCTGCGGGTTTGTGAATTGCAGTGTCCCTGAGCTCCATTTTTCAACTCGCTTTTTTGGGAGCTGACCGCAAAAGCGCGGGATTGCCTCAGGCCCTATTGTGCTTCTGGGCGGCAGGCTGAGCCTGTGATTAATTCTTCTTCCTGATGGGAAAATAGAGTGACCTGTGCCTGTCCCAACACCTAGATCTAGTCTCTCATTGGTTGCCCCTCTTCCCGTTCATCCTCAGGACAAATTGCAACCTGTAGGGAACAGGAGGTTAAAGGTGCTGATTCTCCAAGTAAGTTGATTGCTCGTAAAGTAGCTGGAAAGGCGAACCCGAGCACAAGGAGATGAGAAATGGGGTGTGTTTTAGAAACCTTTCAAAATCACACGGTGTACCATCTTCTGAGTTTCTCATGCATGTTTTCGATGTAGGAAGATGCCCTTGAACCTGGAGATTTGGGACCCATGGGATGGGTATCACGCAGTATTACTTTAAAGGGTCTGCGTTTGCTCACCCAACCTCTCAGCCCCAAGAGTGTCCACCCTTATGTCTCATCCAGGTGTGGGTCTAGATATGGTCAATCCAGGTGGCATCACAGCCCCTGAACGAATTTTGTAAGAATTTCTCTCTCTTTCACTGTCTTTGTTTTACGGGTTTTTAAAAGTAATTTATTTTTATAATGGGGTTTAGCTTCTTTTCACGGCTGTGTTTATGCGGATTTACACCCACTTGACTCACTTCCAGACAGATATCAATACATAGGTTTTAAGATTGTTACTAGTCACATATATTCTTGTGCGGTGAATAGGGGGTGTTGAGTCCAGTTCACTGAGCAAGGAGTAGGTCTTGTCTATTACATATTGGGTGTATGGAACGGCATCTGAGCAAATTTGAACCCCTTGTTTTATGCATCACCCCACCTCACCTTTCCCGTTAAGCAGCCATAGTGTGTTTTCTAAACGTGTGACTCTGTTCTGTTTTGTAATTCAGTTCAAGTGTAGCGGTTTTTACATTCCCTCTATAAGTGATAGCTTATGATAAGTGTCTTTTTCTGTGTGACTTATTTCACTTAGAATCGTCGTACCTAAGTCCACTCATCTTGCTTCTACTAGCCTTATGACATTGATTTCATGTCTGAGTGATATTCCATTGTACATAAGGACCACAACTTTTTTATCCATTTTTCTCTTTCCTGGGATATTTAAGGTGTCATGAAGTGGAGGTTCTTGTCAACAGAGCAGCCCTAAACTTTGGGGTGCCTGTGTCTTGCTGATTTTTAGTTTTCCCAATTTATACGCCCATGAGTGGACGTGCCCTATGCTCACTAAGCTGTGTTTTTTTGATGTTTCAGGACACACCGTACACTTCTCCAGAGTGGCTGTTGGCAATTTACATCCCGCCCATCAGCGTAGCAAGGCTGCCATTTCTCCATGGCCTGTCCTGCATTTCTGGTTTTGACACTTTTTGCAGCATGGCCCTTTTGACCCATAGAAAGCGAGACTTCTTTGTAGCGCTGATTTGCCTTTCCAGGTTGCTTGGTTGGCCAAAAAGGGCGTATGCGTTTTTTCCTGAATATATTCAGGAAAAAACGCATACGCCCTTTTTGGCCAAGGGCATCATTGTCAACGTTTTGCCGCTTTTCATGTGCTTTAAAGGCGATTCGAATCTACCTCCTGAAACCTGTTTCCTGCAAATCTGCCTTGCTTTCAAATCCTCTTCGTTGCCTTCCCTCAATATATTTGTGGACGAGAGTTATCATTTATAACTCATCAGGTTTGTGAATGGCAGTCCCCCTGAGCTCCATTTTTCAACTGTCTCTTTTGGGAGCTGGCCGCAAAAGCACGTGATTGCCTCAGGCCCTATTCTGGTTCCCGGCGGCAGGCTGAGCCTGTGGTTAATTCTTCTTCCTGATGGGAAAATAGAGTGACCTGTGCCTGTCCCAACACCTAGATCTATTCTCTCATTGGTTTCCCCTCTTCCCGTTCATCCTCAGGACAAATTGCAACCTGTACAGAACAGGAGGTTAAAGGTGCTGATTCTCCAAATAGGGAGATTGCTAGTGAAGTAGCTGGAATGGCGAACCCGAGCACAAGGAGATGAGAAATGAGGTGCGTTTTAGAAACCTTTCAAAATCACACGGTGTACCTTCTTCTGGGTTCCTCATGCAAGTTTTCGATGTAAGAAGATGCCCTTGAACCTGGAGATTTGGGACCCATGGGTTGGGTACCATGCAGTATTACTTTAAAGGGTCTGCGTTTGCTCACCCAACCTCACCCAACCTCTCAGCCCCAAGAGTGTCCACCCTTATGTCTCATCCAGCTGTGGGTCTAGATATGGTCAATCCAGGTTGCATCACAGCCCCTGAACGAATTTTTTAAGAATTTCTCTCTCTTTCACTGTCTTTGTTTTACGGGTTTTTAAAAGTAATTTATTTTTATAATGGGGTTTAGCTGCTTTTCACGGCTGTGTTTATGCGGCTTTACACCCACTTGACTCACTTCCAGACAGATATCAATACATAGGTTTTAAGATTGTTACTAGTCACATATATTCTTGTGCGGTGAATAGGGGGTGTTGAGTCCAGTTCACTGAGCAAGGAGTAGGTCTTGTCTATTACATATTGGGTGTATGGAACGGTATCTGAGCGAATTTGAACCCCTTGTTTTATGCATCACCCCACCTCACCTTTCCCGTTAAGCAGCCATAGTGTGTTTTCTAAACGTGTGATTCTGTTCTGTTCTGTAATTCAGTTCAAGTGTAGCGGTTTTTACATTCCCTCTATAAGTGATAGCTTATGATAAGTGTCTTTTTCTGTGTGACTTATTTCACTTAGAATCGTCGTACCTAAGTCCACTCATCTTGCTTCTACTAGCCTTATGACATTGATTTCATGTCTGAGTGATATTCCATTGTACATAAAGACCACAACTTTTTTATCCATTTTTCTCTTTCCTGGGATATTTAAGGTGTCATGAAGTGGAGGTTCTTGTCAACAGAGCAGCCCTAAACTTTGGGGTGCCTGTGTCTTGCTGATTTTTAGTTTTCCCAATTTATACGCCCATGAGTGGACGTGCCCTATGCTCACTAAGCTGTGTTTTTTCGATGTTTCAGGACACACCGTACACTTCTCCAGAGTGGCTGTTGGCAATTTACATCCCGCCCATCAGCGTAGCAAGGCTGCCATTTCTCCATGGCCTGTCCTGCATTTCTGGTTTTGACAATTTTTGCAGCATGACCCTTTTGACCCATAGGAAGCGAGACTTCATTGTAGCGCTGATTTGCCTTTCCAGGTTGCTTGGTTGGCCAAAAAGGGCGTATGCGTTTTTTCCTGAATGTATTCAGGAAAAAACGCATACGCCCTTTTTGGCCAAGGGCATCATTGTCGACGTTTTGCCGCTTTTCATGTGCTTTACAGGCGATTCGAATCTACCTCCTGAAATCTGTGTTTTGCAATTCTGCCTTGCTTTCAAATCCTCTTCGTTGCCTTCCCTCAATATATCTGTGGATGAGAGTTATCATTTATAACTCTGCGGGTTTGTGAATTGCAGTGTCCCTGAGCTCCATTTTTCAACTGTCTTTTTTGAGAGCTGGCCGCAAAAGCACGGGATTGCCTCAGGCCCTATTCTGGTTCCTGGCAGCAGGCTGAGCCTGTGGTTAATTCTTCTTCCTGATGGGAAAATAGAGTGACCTGTGCCTGTCCCAACAGCTAGATCTAGTCTCTCATTGGTTGCCCCTCTTCCCGTTCATCCTCAGGACAAATTGCAACCTGTAGGGAACAGGAGGTTAAAGGTGCTGATTCTCCAAGTAGGGAGATTGCTAGTAAAGTAGCTGGAATGGCGAACCCGAGCACAAGGAGATGAGAAATGAGGTGCGTTTTAGAAACCTTTCCAAATCACACGGTGTACCATCTTCTGAGTTTCTCATGCATGTTTTCGATGTAGGAAGATGCCCTTGAACCTGGAGACTTGGGACCCATGGGATGGGTACCACGCAGTATTACTTTAAAGGGTCTGCGTTTGCTCACCCAACCTAACCCAACCTTTCAGCCCCAAGACTGTCCACCCTTATGTCTCATCCAGCTGTGCGTGTAGATATGGTCAATCCAGGTTGCATCACAGCCCCTGAACGAATTTTGTAAGAATTTCTCTCTCTTTCACTGTCTTTGTTTTACGGGTTTTTAAAAGTAATTTATTTTTATAATGGGGTTTAGCTGCTTTTCACGGCTGTGTTTATGCGGCTTTACACCCACTTGACTCACTTCCAGACAGATATCAATACATAGGTTTTAAGATTGTTACTAGTCACATATATTCTTGTGCGGTGAATAGGGGGTGTTGAGTCCAGTTCAAGGAGCAAGGAGTAGGTCTTGTCTATTACATATTGGGTGTATGGAACGGTATCTGAGCGAATTTGAACCCCTTGTTTTATGCATCACCCCACCTCACCTTTCCCGTTAAGCAGCCATAGTGTGTTTTCTAAACGTGTGATTCTGTTCTGTTCTGTAATTCAGTTCAAGTGTAGCGGTTTTTACATTCCCTCTATAAGTGATAGCTTTTGATAAGTGTCTTTTTCTGTGTGACTTATTTCACTTAGAATCGTCGTACCTAAGTCCACTCATCTTGCTTCTACTAGCCTTATGACATTGATTTCATATCTGAGTGATATTCCACTGTACATAAGGACCACAACTTCTTTATCCATTTTTCTCTTTCCTGGGATATTTAAGGTGTCATGAAGTGGAGGTTCTTGTCAACAGAGCAGCCCTAAACTTTGGGGTGCCTGTGTCTTGCTGATTTTTAGTTTTCCCAATTTATACGCCCATGAGTGGACGTGCCCTATGCTCCCTAAGCTGTGTTTTTTCGATGTTTCAGGACACACCGTACACTTCTCCAGAGTGGCTGTTGGCAACTTACATCCCGCCCATCAGCGTAGCAAGGCTGCCATTTCTCCATGGCCTGTCCTGCATTTCTGGTTTTGACACTTTTTGCAGCATGGCCCTTTTGACCGATGGGAAGCGAGACTTCTTTGTAGCGCTGATTTGCCTTTCCAGGTTGCTTGGTTGGCCAAAAAGGGCGTATGCGTTTTTTCCTGAATATATTCAGGAAAAAACGCAAATGCCCTTCTTGGCCAAGGGCATCATTGTCGACGTTTTGCCGCATTTCATGTGCTTTACAGGCGATTCGAATCTACCTCCTGAAATCTGTTTCCTGCAATTCTGCCTTGCTTTCAAATCCTCTTCGTTGCCTTCCCTCAATATATCTGTGGATGAGAGTTATCATTTATAACTCTGCGGGTTTGTGAATTGCAGTGTCCCTGAGCTCCATTTTTCAACTCGCTTTTTTGGGAGCTGACCGCAAAAGCGCGGGATTGCCTCAGGCCCTATTGTGCTTCTGGGCAGCAGGCTGAGCCTGTGATTAATTCTTCTTCCTGATGGGAAAATAGAGTGACCTGTGCCTGTCCCAACACCTAGATCTAGTCTCTCATTGGTTGCCCCTCTTCCTGTTCATCCTCAGGACAAATTGCAACCTGTAGGGAACAGGAGGTTAAAGGTGCTGATTCTCCAAGTAAGTTGATTGCTAGTAAAGTAGCTGGAAAGGCGAACCCGAGCACAAGGAGATGAGAAATGGGGTGTGTTTTAGAAACCTTTCAAAATCACACGGTGTACCATCTTCTGAGTTTCTCATGCATGTTTTCGATGTAGGAAGATGCCCTTGAACCTGGAGATTTGGGACCCATGGGATGGGTATCACGCAGTATTACTTTAAAGGGTCTGCGTTTGCTCACCCAACCTCTCAGCCCCAAGAGTGTCCACCCTTATGTCTCATCCAGGTGTGGGTCTAGATATGGTCAATCCAGGTGGCATCACAGCCCCTGAACGAATTTTGTAAGAATTTCTCTCTCTTTCACTGTCTTTGTTTTACGGGTTTTTAAAAGTAATTTATTTTTATAATGGGGTTTAGCTGCTTTTCACGGCTGTGTTTATGCGGCTTTACACCCACTTGACTCACTTCCAGACAGATATCAATACATAGGTTTTAAGATTGTTACTAGTCACATATATTCTTGTGCGGTGAATAGGGGGTGTTGAGTCCAGTTCACTGAGCAAGGAGTAGGTCTTGTCTATTACATATTGGGTGTATGGAACGGTATCTGAGCAAATTTGAACCCCTTGTTTTATGCATCACCCCACCTCACCTTTCCCGTTAAGCAGCCATAGTGTGTTTTCTAAACGTGTGACTCTGTTCTGTTTTGTAATTCAGTTCAAGTGTAGCGGTTTTTACATTCCCTCTATAAGTGATAGCTTATGATAAGTGTCTTTTTCTGTGTGACTTATTTCACTTAGAATCGTCGTACCTAAGTCCACTCATCTTGCTTCTACTAGCCTTATGGCATTGATTTCATGTCTGAGTGATATTCCATTGTACATAAAGACCACAACTTTTTTATCCATTTTTCTCTTTCCTGGGATATTTAAGGTGTCATGAAGTGGAGGTTCTTGTCAACAGAGCAGCCCTAAACTTTGGGGTGCCTGTGTCTTGCTGATTTTTAGTTTTCCCAATTTATACGCCCATGAGTGGACGTGCCCTATGCTCACTAAGCTGTGTTTTTTCGATGTTTCAGGACACACCGTACACTTCTCCAGAGTGGCTGTTGGCAATTTACATCCCGCCCATCAGCGTAGCAAGGCTGCCATTTCTCCATGGCCTGTCCTGCATTTCTGGTTTTGACACTTTTTGCAGCATGACCCTTTTGACCCATAGGAAGCGAGACTTCATTGTAGCGCTGATTTGCCTTTCCAGGTTGCTTGGTTGGCCAAAAAGGGCGTATGCGTTTTTTCCTGAATGTATTCAGGAAAAAACGCATACGCCCTTTTTGGCCAAGGGCATCATTGTCGACGTTTTGCCGCTTTTCATGTGCTTTACAGGCGATTCGAATCTACCTCCTGAAATCTGTGTTTTGCAATTCTGCCTTGCTTTCAAATCCTCTTCGTTGCCTTCCCTCAATATATCTGTGGATGAGAGTTATCATTTATAACTCTGCGGGTTTGTGAATTGCAGTGTCTCTGAGCTCCATTTTTCAACTGTCTTTTTTGAGAGCTGGCCGCAAAAGCACGGGATTGCCTCAGGCCCTATTCTGGTTCCTGGCAGCAGGCTGAGCCTGTGGTTAATTCTTCTTCCTGATGGGAAAATAGAGTGACCTGTGCCTGTCCCAACAGCTAGATCTAGTCTCTCATTGGTTGCCCCTCTTCCCGTTCATCCTCAGGACAAATTGCAACCTGTAGGGAACAGGAGGTTAAAGGTGCTGATTCTCCAAGTAGGGAGATTGCTAGTAAAGTAGCTGGAATGGCGAACCCGAGCACAAGGAGATGAGAAATGAGGTGCGTTTTAGAAACCTTTCCAAATCACACGGTGTACCATCTTCTGAGTTTCTCATGCATGTTTTCGATGTAGGAAGATGCCCTTGAACCTGGAGACTTGGGACCCATGGGATGGGTACCACGCAGTATTACTTTAAAGGGTCTGCGTTTGCTCACCCAACCTAACCCAACCTTTCAGCCCCAAGACTGTCCACCCTTATGTCTCATCCAGCTGTGCGTGTAGATATGGTCAATCCAGGTTGCATCACAGCCCCTGAACGAATTTTGTAAGAATTTCTCTCTCTTTCACTGTCTTTGTTTTACGGGTTTTTAAAAGTAATTTATTTTTATAATGGGGTTTAGCTGCTTTTCACGGCTGTGTTTATGCGGCTTTACACCCACTTGACTCACTTCCAGACAGATATCAATACATAGGTTTTAAGATTGTTACTAGTCACATATATTCTTGTGCGGTGAATAGGGGGTGTTGAGTCCAGTTCACTGAGCAAGGAGTAGGTCTTGTCTATTACATATTGGGTGTATGGAACGGTATCTGAGCGAATTTGAACCCCTTGTTTTATGCATCACCCCACCTCACCTTTCCCGTTAAGCAGCCATAGTGTGTTTTCTAAACGTGTGATTCTGTTCTGTTCTGTAATTCAGTTCAAGTGTAGCGGTTTTTACATTCCCTCTATAAGTGATAGCTTTTGATAAGTGTATTTTTCTGTGTGACTTATTTCACTTAGAATCGTCGTACCTAAGTCCACTCATCTTGCTTCTACTAGCCTTATGACATTGATTTCATGTCTGAGTGATATTCCACTGTACATAAGGACCACAACTTCTTTATCCATTTTTCTCTTTCCTGGGATATTTAAGGTGTCATGAAGTGGAGGTTCTTGTCAACAGAGCAGCCCTAAACTTTGGGGTGCCTGTGTCTTGCTGATTTTTAGTTTTCCCAATTTATACGCCCATGAGTGGACGTGCCCTATGCTCCCTAAGCTGTGTTTTTTCGATGTTTCAGGACACACCGTACACTTCTCCAGAGTGGCTGTTGGCAACTTACATCCCGCCCATCAGCGTAGCAAGGCTGCCATTTCTCCATGGCCTGTCCTGCATTTCTGGTTTTGACACTTTTTGCAGCATGGCCCTTTTGACCGATGGGAAGCGAGACTTCTTTGTAGCGCTGATTTGCCTTTCCAGGTTGCTTGGTTGGCCAAAAAGGGCGTATGCGTTTTTTCCTGAATATATTCAGGAAAAAACGCAAATGCCCTTCTTGGCCAAGGGCATCATTGTCGACGTTTTGCCGCTTTTCATATGCCTTAAAGGCGATTCGAATCTACTTCCTGAAATCTGTTTCCTGCAATTCTGCCTTGCTTTCAAATCCTCTTCGTTGCCTTCCCTAAATATATCTGTGGATGAGAGTTATCATTTATAACTCTGCGGGTTTGTGAATTGCAGTGTCCCTGAGCTCCATTTTTCAACTCGCTTTTTTGGGAGCTGACCGCAAAAGCGCGGGATTGCCTCAGGCCCTATTGTGCTTCTGGGCGGCAGGCTGAGCCTGTGATTAATTCTTCTTCCTGATGGGAAAATAGAGTGACCTGTGCCTGTCCCAACACCTAGATCTAGTCTCTCATTGGTTGCCCCTCTTCCCGTTCATCCTCAGGACAAATTGCAACCTGTAGGGAACAGGAGGTTAAAGGTGCTGATTCTCCAAGTAAGTTGATTGCTAGTAAAGTAGCTGGAAAGGCGAACCCGAGCACAAGGAGATGAGAAATGGGGTGTGTTTTAGAAACCTTTCAAAATCACACGGTGTACCATCTTCTGAGTTTCTCATGCATGTTTTCGATGTAGGAAGATGCCCTTGAACCTGGAGATTTGGGACCCATGGGATGGGTATCACGCAGTATTACTTTAAAGGGTCTGCGTTTGCTCACCCAACCTCTCAGCCCCAAGAGTGTCCACCCTTATGTCTCATCCAGGTGTGGGTCTAGATATGGTCAATCCAGGTGGCATCACAGCCCCTGAACGATTTTTGTATGAATTTCTCTCTCTTTCACTGTCTTTGTTTTACGGGTTTTTAAAAGTAATTTATTTTTATAATGGGGTTTAGCTTCTTTTCACGGCTGTGTTTATGCGGATTTACACCCACTTGACTCACTTCCAGACAGATATCAATACATAGGTTTTAAGATTGTTACTAGTCACATATATTCTTGTGCGGTGAATAGGGGGTGTTGAGTCCAGTTCACTGAGCAAGGAGTAGGTCTTGTCTATTACATATTGGGTGTATGGAACGGCATCTGAGCAAATTTGAACCCCTTGTTTTATGCATCACCCCACCTCACCTTTCCCGTTAAGCAGCCATAGTGTGTTTTCTAAACGTGTGACTCTGTTCTGTTTTGTAATTCAGTTCAAGTGTAGCGGTTTTTACATTCCCTCTATAAGTGATAGCTTATGATAAGTGTCTTTTTCTGTGTGACTTATTTCACTTAGAATCGTCGTACCTAAGTCCACTCATCTTGCTTCTACTAGCCTTATGACATTGATTTCATGTCTGAGTGATATTCCATTGTACATAAGGACCACAACTTTTTTATCCATTTTTCTCTTTCCTGGGATATTTAAGGTGTCATGAAGTGGAGGTTCTTGTCAACAGAGCAGCCCCAAACTTTGGGGTGCCTGTGTCTTGCTGATTTTTAGTTTTCCCAATTTATACGCCCATGAGTGGACGTGCCCTATGCTCACTAAGCTGTGTTTTTTTGATGTTTCAGGACACACCGTACACTTCTCCAGAGTGGCTGTTGGCAATTTACATCCCGCCCATCAGCGTAGCAAGGCTGCCATTTCTCCATGGCCTGTCCTGCATTTCTGGTTTTGACACTTTTTGCAGCATGGCCCTTTTGACCCATAGAAAGCGAGACTTCTTTGTAGCGCTGATTTGCCTTTCCAGGTTGCTTGGTTGGCCAAAAAGGGCGTATGCGTTTTTTCCTGAATATATTCAGGAAAAAACGCATACGCCCTTTTTGGCCAAGGGCATCATTGTCAACGTTTTGCCGCTTTTCATGTGCTTTAAAGGCGATTCGAATCTACCTCCTGAAACCTGTTTCCTGCAAATCTGCCTTGCTTTCAAATCCTCTTCGTTGCCTTCCCTCAATATATTTGTGGACGAGAGTTATCATTTATAACTCATCAGGTTTGTGAATGGCAGTCCCCCTGAGCTCCATTTTTCAACTGTCTCTTTTGGGAGCTGGCCGCAAAAGCACGTGATTGCCTCAGGCCCTATTCTGGTTCCCGGCGGCAGGCTGAGCCTGTGGTTAATTCTTCTTCCTGATGGGAAAATAGAGTGACCTGTGCCTGTCCCAACACCTAGATCTATTCTCTCATTGGTTTCCCCTCTTCCCGTTCATCCTCAGGACAAATTGCAACCTGTACAGAACAGGAGGTTAAAGGTGCTGATTCTCCAAATAGGGAGATTGCTAGTGAAGTAGCTGGAATGGCGAACCCGAGCACAAGGAGATGAGAAATGAGGTGCGTTTTAGAAACCTTTCAAAATCACACGGTGTACCTTCTTCTGGGTTCCTCATGCAAGTTTTCGATGTAAGAAGATGCCCTTGAACCTGGAGATTTGGGACCCATGGGTTGGGTACCATGCAGTATTACTTTAAAGGGTCTGCGTTTGCTCACCCAACCTCACCCAACCTCTCAGCCCCAAGAGTGTCCACCCTTATGTCTCATCCAGCTGTGGGTCTAGATATGGTCAATCCAGGTTGCATCACAGCCCCTGAACGAATTTTTTAAGAATTTCTCTCTCTTTCACTGTCTTTGTTTTACGGGTTTTTAAAAGTAATTTATTTTTATAATGGGGTTTAGCTGCTTTTCACGGCTGTGTTTATGCGGCTTTACACCCACTTGACTCACTTCCAGACAGATATCAATACATAGGTTTTAAGATTGTTACTAGTCACATATATTCTTGTGCGGTGAATAGGGGGTGTTGAGTCCAGTTCACTGAGCAAGGAGTAGGTCTTGTCTATTACATATTGGGTGTATGGAACGGTATCTGAGCGAATTTGAACCCCTTGTTTTATGCATCACCCCACCTCACCTTTCCCGTTAAGCAGCCATAGTGTGTTTTCTAAACGTGTGATTCTGTTCTGTTCTGTAATTCAGTTCAAGTGTAGCGGTTTTTACATTCCCTCTATAAGTGATAGCTTATGATAAGTGTCTTTTTCTGTGTGACTTATTTCACTTAGAATCGTCGTACCTAAGTCCACTCATCTTGCTTCTACTAGCCTTATGACATTGATTTCATGTCTGAGTGATATTCCATTGTACATAAAGACCACAACTTTTTTATCCATTTTTCTCTTTCCTGGGATATTTAAGGTGTCATGAAGTGGAGGTTCTTGTCAACAGAGCAGCCCTAAACTTTGGGGTGCCTGTGTCTTGCTGATTTTTAGTTTTCCCAATTTATACGCCCATGAGTGGACGTGCCCTATGCTCACTAAGCTGTGTTTTTTCGATGTTTCAGGACACACCGTACACTTCTCCAGAGTGGCTGTTGGCAATTTACATCCCGCCCATCAGCGTAGCAAGGCTGCCATTTCTCCATGGCCTGTCCTGCATTTCTGGTTTTGACAATTTTTGCAGCATGACCCTTTTGACCCATAGGAAGCGAGACTTCATTGTAGCGCTGATTTGCCTTTCCAGGTTGCTTGGTTGGCCAAAAAGGGCGTATGCGTTTTTTCCTGAATGTATTCAGGAAAAAACGCATACGCCCTTTTTGGCCAAGGGCATCATTGTCGACGTTTTGCCGCTTTTCATGTGCTTTACAGGCGATTCGAATCTACCTCCTGAAATCTGTGTTTTGCAATTCTGCCTTGCTTTCAAATCCTCTTCGTTGCCTTCCCTCAATATATCTGTGGATGAGAGTTATCATTTATAACTCTGCGGGTTTGTGAATTGCAGTGTCTCTGAGCTCCATTTTTCAACTGTCTTTTTTGAGAGCTGGCCGCAAAAGCACGGGATTGCCTCAGGCCCTATTCTGGTTCCTGGCAGCAGGCTGAGCCTGTGGTTAATTCTTCTTCCTGATGGGAAAATAGAGTGACCTGTGCCTGTCCCAACAGCTAGATCTAGTCTCTCATTGGTTGCCCCTCTTCCCGTTCATCCTCAGGACAAATTGCAACCTGTAGGGAACAGGAGGTTAAAGGTGCTGATTCTCCAAGTAGGGAGATTGCTAGTAAAGTAGCTGGAATGGCGAACCCGAGCACAAGGAGATGAGAAATGAGGTGCGTTTTAGAAACCTTTCCAAATCACACGGTGTACCATCTTCTGAGTTTCTCATGCATGTTTTCGATGTAGGAAGATGCCCTTGAACCTGGAGACTTGGGACCCATGGGATGGGTACCACGCAGTATTACTTTAAAGGGTCTGCGTTTGCTCACCCAACCTAACCCAACCTTTCAGCCCCAAGACTGTCCACCCTTATGTCTCATCCAGCTGTGCGTGTAGATATGGTCAATCCAGGTTGCATCACAGCCCCTGAACGAATTTTGTAAGAATTTCTCTCTCTTTCACTGTCTTTGTTTTACGGGTTTTTAAAAGTAATTTATTTTTATAATGGGGTTTAGCTGCTTTTCACGGCTGTGTTTATGCGGCTTTACACCCACTTGACTCACTTCCAGACAGATATCAATACATAGGTTTTAAGATTGTTACTAGTCACATATATTCTTGTGCGGTGAATAGGGGGTGTTGAGTCCAGTTCACTGAGCAAGGAGTAGGTCTTGTCTATTACATATTGGGTGTATGGAACGGTATCTGAGCGAATTTGAACCCCTTGTTTTATGCATCACCCCACCTCACCTTTCCCGTTAAGCAGCCATAGTGTGTTTTCTAAACGTGTGATTCTGTTCTGTTCTGTAATTCAGTTCAAGTGTAGCGGTTTTTACATTCCCTCTATAAGTGATAGCTTTTGATAAGTGTCTTTTTCTGTGTGACTTATTTCACTTAGAATCGTCGTACCTAAGTCCACTCATCTTGCTTCTACTAGCCTTATGACATTGATTTCATATCTGAGTGATATTCCACTGTACATAAGGACCACAACTTCTTTATCCATTTTTCTCTTTCCTGGGATATTTAAGGTGTCATGAAGTGGAGGTTCTTGTCAACAGAGCAGCCCTAAACTTTGGGGTGCCTGTGTCTTGCTGATTTTTAGTTTTCCCAATTTATACGCCCATGAGTGGACGTGCCCTATGCTCCCTAAGCTGTGTTTTTTCGATGTTTCAGGACACACCGTACACTTCTCCAGAGTGGCTGTTGGCAACTTACATCCCGCCCATCAGCGTAGCAAGGCTGCCATTTCTCCATGGCCTGTCCTGCATTTCTGGTTTTGACACTTTTTGCAGCATGGCCCTTTTGACCGATGGGAAGCGAGACTTCTTTGTAGCGCTGATTTGCCTTTCCAGGTTGCTTGGTTGGCCAAAAAGGGCGTATGCGTTTTTTCCTGAATATATTCAGGAAAAAACGCAAATGCCCTTCTTGGCCAAGGGCATCATTGTCGACGTTTTGCCGCATTTCATGTGCTTTACAGGCGATTCGAATCTACCTCCTGAAATCTGTTTCCTGCAATTCTGCCTTGCTTTCAAATCCTCTTCGTTGCCTTCCCTCAATATATCTGTGGATGAGAGTTATCATTTATAACTCTGCGGGTTTGTGAATTGCAGTGTCCCTGAGCTCCATTTTTCAACTCGCTTTTTTGGGAGCTGACCGCAAAAGCGCGGGATTGCCTCAGGCCCTATTGTGCTTCTGGGCAGCAGGCTGAGCCTGTGATTAATTCTTCTTCCTGATGGGAAAATAGAGTGACCTGTGCCTGTCCCAACACCTAGATCTAGTCTCTCATTGGTTGCCCCTCTTCCTGTTCATCCTCAGGACAAATTGCAACCTGTAGGGAACAGGAGGTTAAAGGTGCTGATTCTCCAAGTAAGTTGATTGCTAGTAAAGTAGCTGGAAAGGCGAACCCGAGCACAAGGAGATGAGAAATGGGGTGTGTTTTAGAAACCTTTCAAAATCACACGGTGTACCATCTTCTGAGTTTCTCATGCATGTTTTCGATGTAGGAAGATGCCCTTGAACCTGGAGATTTGGGACCCATGGGATGGGTATCACGCAGTATTACTTTAAAGGGTCTGCGTTTGCTCACCCAACCTCTCAGCCCCAAGAGTGTCCACCCTTATGTCTCATCCAGGTGTGGGTCTAGATATGGTCAATCCAGGTGGCATCACAGCCCCTGAACGAATTTTGTAAGAATTTCTCTCTCTTTCACTGTCTTTGTTTTACGGGTTTTTAAAAGTAATTTATTTTTATAATGGGGTTTAGCTTCTTTTCACGGCTGTGTTTATGCGGATTTACACCCACTTGACTCACTTCCAGACAGATATCAATACATAGGTTTTAAGATTGTTACTAGTCACATATATTCTTGTGCGGTGAATAGGGGGTGTTGAGTCCAGTTCACTGAGCAAGGAGTAGGTCTTGTCTATTACATATTGGGTGTATGGAACGGTATCTGAGCAAATTTGAACCCCTTGTTTTATGCATCACCCCACCTCACCTTTCCCGTTAAGCAGCCATAGTGTGTTTTCTAAACGTGTGACTCTGTTCTGTTTTGTAATTCAGTTCAAGTGTAGCGGTTTTTACATTCCCTCTATAAGTGATAGCTTATGATAAGTGTCTTTTTCTGTGTGACTTATTTCACTTAGAATCGTCGTACCTAAGTCCACTCATCTTGCTTCTACTAGCCTTATGACATTGATTTCATTTCTGAGTGATATTCCATTGTACATAAGGACCACAACTTTTTTATCCATTTTTCTCTTTCCTGGGATATTTAAGGTGTCATGAAGTGGAGGTTCTTGTCAACAGAGCAGCCCCAAACTTTGGGGTGCCTGTGTCTTGCTGATTTTTAGTTTTCCCAATTTATACGCCCATGAGTGGACGTGCCCTATGCTCACTAAGCTGTGTTTTTTTGATGTTTCAGGACACACCGTACACTTCTCCAGAGTGGCTGTTGGCAATTTACATCCCGCCCATCAGCGTAGCAAGGCTGCCATTTCTCCATGGCCTGTGCTGCATTTCTGGTTTTGACACTTTTTGCAGCATGGCCCTTTTGACCCATAGAAAGCGAGACTTCTTTGTAGCGCTGATTTGCCTTTCCAGGTTGCTTGGTTGGCCAAAAAGGGCGTATGCGTTTTTTCCTGAATATATTCAGGAAAAAACGCATACGCCCTTTTTGGCCAAGGGCATCATTGTCAACGTTTTGCCGCTTTTCATGTGCTTTAAAGGCGATTCGAATCTACCTCCTGAAACCTGTTTCCTGCAATTCTGCCTTGCTTTCAAATCCTCTTCGTTGCCTTCCCTCAATATATTTGTGGACGAGAGTTATCATTTATAACTCAGCAGGTTTGTGAATGGCAGTCCCCCTGAGCTCCATTTTTCAACTGTCTCTTTTGGGAGCTGGCCGCAAAAGCACGGGATTGCCTCAGGCCCTATTCTGGTTCCCGGCGGCAGGCTGAGCCTGTGGTTAATTCTTCTTCCTGATGGGAAAATAGAGTGACCTGTGCCTGTCCCAACACCTAGATCTATTCTCTCATTGGTTTCCCCTCTTCCCGTTCATCCTCAGGACAAATTGCAACCTGTACAGAACAGGAGGTTAAAGGTGCTGATTCTCCAAATAGGGAGATTGCTAGTGAAGTAGCTGGAATGGCGAACCCGAGCACAAGGAGATGAGAAATGAGGTGCGTTTTAGAAACCTTTCAAAATCACACGGTGTACTTCTTCTGGGTTCCTCATGCAAGTTTTCGATGTAAGAAGATGCCCTTGAACCTGGAGATTTGGGACCCATGGGTTGGGTACCATGCAGTATTACTTTAAATGGTCTGCGTTTGCTCACCCAACCTCACCCAACCTCTCAGCCCCAAGAGTGTCCACCCTTATGTCTCATCCAGCTATGGGTCTAGATATGGTCAATCCAGGTTGCATCACAGCCCCTGAATGAATTTTTTAAGAATTTCTCTCTCTTTCACTGTCTTTGTTTTACAGGTTTTTAAAAGTAATTTATTTTTATAATGGGGTTTAGCTGCTTTTCACGGCTGTGTTTATGCGGCTTTACACCCACTTGACTCACTTCCAGACAGATATCAATACATAGGTTTTAAGATTGTTACTAGTCACATATATTCTTGTGCGGTGAATAGGGGGTGTTGAGTCCAGTTCACTGAGCAAGGAGTAGGTCTTGTCTATTACATATTGGGTGTAAGGAACGGTATCTGAGCGAATTTGAACCCCTTGTTTTATGCATCACCCCACCTCACCTTTCCCGTTAAGCAGCCATAGTGTGTTTTCTAAACGTGTGATTCTGTTCTGTTCTGTAATTCAGTTCAAGTGTAGCGGTTTTTACATTCCCTCTATAAGTGATAGCTTATGATAAGTGTCTTTTTCTGTGTGACTTATTTCACTTAGAATCGTCGTACCTAAGTCCACTCATCTTGCTTCTACTAGCCTTATGACGTTGATTTCATGTCTGAGTGATATTCCATTGTACATAAGGACCACAACGTCTTTATCCATTTTTCTCTTTCCTGGGATATTTAAGGTGTCATGAAGTGGAGGTTCTTGTCAACAGAGCAGCCCTAAACTTTGGGGTGCCTGTGTCTTGCTGATTTTTAGTTTTCCCAATTTATACGCCCATGAGTGGACGTGCCCTATGCTCACTAAGCTGTGTTTTTTCGATGTTTCAGGACACACCGTACATTTCTCCAGAGTGGCTGTTGGCAATTTACATCCCGCCCATCAGCGTAGCAAGGCTGCCATTTCTCCATGGCCTGTCCTGCATTTCTGGTTTTGACACTTTTTGCAGCATGACCCTTTTGACCCATAGGAAGCGAGACTTCATTGTAGCGCTGATTTGCCTTTCCAGGTTGCTTGGTTGGCCAAAAAGGGCGTATGCGTTTTTTCCTGAATGTATTCAGGAAAAAACGCATACGCCCTTTTTGGCCAAGGGCATCATTGTCGACGTTTTGCCGCTTTTCATGTGCCTTAAAGGCGATTCGAATCTACCTCCTGAAATCTGTTTCCTGCAATTCTGCCTTGCTTTCAAATCCTCTTCGTTGACTTCCCTCAATATATCTGTGGATGAGAGTTATCACTTATAACTCTGCGGGTTTGTGAATTGCAGTGTCCCTGAGCTCCATTTTTCAACTGTCTTTTTTGAGAGCTGGCCGCAAAAGCACGGGATTGCCTCAGGCCCTATTCTGGTTCCTGGCAGCAGGCTGAGCCTGTGGTTAATTCTTCTTCCTGATGGGAAAATAGAGTGACCTGTGCCTGTCCCAACAGCTAGATCTAGTCTCTCATTGGTTGCCCCTCTTCCCGTTCATCCTCAGGACAAATTGCAACCTGTAGGGAACAGGAGGTTAAAGGTGCTGATTCTCCAAGTAGGGAGATTGCTAGTAAAGTAGCTGGAATGGCGAACCCGAGCACAAGGAGATGAGAAATGAGGTGCGTTTTAGAAACCTTTCCAAATCACACGGTGTACCATCTTCTGAGTTTCTCATGCATGTTTTCGATGTAGGAAGATGCCCTTGAACCTGGAGACTTGGGACCCATGGGATGGGTACCACGCAGTATTACTTTAAAGGGTCTGCGTTTGCTCACCCAACCTAACCCAACCTTTCAGCCCCAAGACTGTCCACCCTTATGTCTCATCCAGCTGTGCGTGTAGATATGGTCAATCCAGGTTGCATCACAGCCCCTGAACGAATTTTGTAAGAATTTCTCTCTCTTTCACTGTCTTTGTTTTACGGGTTTTTAAAAGTAATTTATTTTTATAATGGGGTTTAGCTGCTTTTCACGGCTGTGTTTATGCGGCTTTACACCCACTTGACTCACTTCCAGACAGATATCAATACATAGGTTTTAAGATTGTTACTAGTCACATATATTCTTGTGCGGTGAATAGGGGGTGTTGAGTCCAGTTCACTGAGCAAGGAGTAGGTCTTGTCTATTACATATTGGGTGTATGGAACGGTATCTGAGCGAATTTGAACCCCTTGTTTTATGCATCACCCCACCTCACCTTTCCCGTTAAGCAGCCATAGTGTGTTTTCTAAACGTGTGATTCTGTTCTGTTCTGTAATTCAGTTCAAGTGTAGCGGTTTTTACATTCCCTCTATAAGTGATAGCTTATGATAAGTGTCTTTTTCTGTGTGACTTATTTCACTTAGAATCGTCGTACCTAAGTCCACTCATCTTGCTTCTACTAGCTTTATGACATTGATTTCATGTCTGAGTGATATTCCACTGTACATAAGGACCACAACTTCTTTATCCATTTTTCTCTTTCCTGGGATATTTAAGGTGTCATGAAGTGGAGGTTCTTGTCAACAGAGCAGCCCTAAACTTTGGGGTGCCTGTGTCTTGCTGATTTTTACTTTTCCCAATTTATACGCCCATGAGTGGACGTGCCCTATGCTCCCTAAGCTGTGTTTTTTCGATGTTTCAGGACACACCGTACACTTCTCCAGAGTGGCTGTTGGCAACTTACATCCCGCCCATCAGCGTAGCAAGGCTGCCATTTCTCCATGGCCTGTCCTGCATTTCTGGTTTTGACACTTTTTGCAGCATGGCCCTTTTGACCGATGGGAAGCGAGACTTCTTTGTAGCGCTGATTTGCCTTTCCAGGTTGCTTGGTTGGCCAAAAAGGGCGTATGCGTTTTTTCCTGAATATATTCAGGAAAAAACGCAAATGCCCTTCTTGGCCAAGGGCATCATTGTCGACGTTTTGCCGCATTTCATGTGCTTTACAGGCGATTCGAATCTACCTCCTGAAATCTGTTTCCTGCAATTCTGCCTTGCTTTCAAATCCTCTTCGTTGCCTTCCCTCAATATATCTGTGGATGAGAGTTATCATTTATAACTCTGCGGGTTTGTGAATTGCAGTGTCCCTGAGCTCCATTTTTCAACTCGCTTTTTTGGGAGCTGGCCGCAAAAGCGCGGGATTGCCTCAGGCCCTATTGTGCTTCTTGGCGGCAGGCTGAGCCTGTGATTAATTCTTCTTCCTGATGGGAAAATAGAGTGACCTGTGCCTGTCCCAACACCTAGATCTAGTCTCTCATTGGTTGCCCCTCTTCCCGTTCATCCTCAGGACAAATTGCAACCTGTAGGGAACAGGAGGTTAAAGGTGCTGATTCTCCAAGTAAGTTGATTGCTAGTAAAGTAGCTGGAAAGGCGAACCCGAGCACAAGGAGATGAGAAATGGGGTGTGTTTTAGAAACCTTTCAAAATCACACGGTGTACCATCTTCTGAGTTTCTCATGCATGTTTTCGATGTAGGAAGATGCCCTTGAACCTGGAGATTTGGGACCCATGGGATGGGTATCACGCAGTATTACTTAAAAGGGTCTGCGTTTGCTCACCCAACCTCTCAGCCCCAAGAGTGTCCACCCTTATGTCTCATCCAGGTGTGGGTCTAGATATGGTCAATCCAGGTGGCATCACAGCCCCTGAACGAATTTTGTAAGAATTTCTCTCTCTTTCACTGTCTTTGTTTTACGGGTTTTTAAAAGTAATTTATTTTTATAATGGGGTTTAGCTTCTTTTCACGGCTGTGTTTATGCGGATTTACACCCACTTGACTCACTTCCAGACAGATATCAATACATAGGTTTTAAGATTGTTACTAGTCACATATATTCTTGTGCGGTGAATAGGGGGTGTTGAGTCCATTTCACGGAGCAAGGAGTAGGTCTTGTCTATTACATATTGGGTGTATGGAACGGTATCTGAGCAAATTTGAACCCCTTGTTTTATGCATCACCCCACCTCACCTTTCCCGTTAAGCAGCCATAGTGTGTTTTCTAAACGTGTGATTCTGTTCTGTTTTGTAATTCAGTTCAAGTGTAGCGGTTTTTACATTCCCTCTATAAGTGATAGCTTATGATAAGTGTCTTTTTCTGTGTGACTTATTTCACTTAGAATCGTCGTACCTAAGTCCACTCATCTTGCTTCTACTAGCCTTATGACATTGATTTCATGTCTGAGTGATATTCCATTGTACATAAGGACCACAACTTCTTTATCCATTTTTCTCTTTCCTGGGATATTTAAGGTGTCATGAAGTGGAGGTTCTTGTCAACAGAGCAGCCCCAAACTTTGGGGTGCCTGTGTCTTGCTGATTTTTAGTTTTCCCAATTTATACGCCCATGAGTGGACGTGCCCTATGCTCACTAAGCTGTGTTTTTTTGATGTTTCAGGACACACCGTACACTTCTCCAGAGTGGCTGTTGGCAATTTACATCCCGCCCATCAGCGTAGCAAGGCTGCCATTTCTCCATGGCCTGTCCTGCATTTCTGGTTTTGACACTTTTTGCAGCATGGCCCTTTTGACCCATAGAAAGCGAGACTTCTTTGTAGCGCTGATTTGCCTTTCCAGGTTGCTTGGTTGGCCAAAAAGGGCGTATGCGTTTTTTCCTGAATATATTCAGGAAAAAACGCATACGCCCTTTTTGGCCAAGGGCATCATTGTCAACGTTTTGCCGCTTTTCATGTGCTTTAAAGGCGATTCGAATCTACCTCCTGAAACCTGTTTCCTGCAATTCTGCCTTGCTTTCAAATCCTCTTCGTTGCCTTCCCTCAATATATTTGTGGACGAGAGTTATCATTTATAACTCAGCAGGTTTGTGAATGGCAGTCCCCCTGAGCTCCATTTTTCAACTGTCTCTTTTGGGAGCTGGCCGCAAAAGCACGTGATTGCCTCAGGCCCTATTCTGGTTCCCGGCGGCAGGCTGAGCCTGTGGTTAATTCTTCTTCCTGATGGGAAAATAGAGTGACCTGTGCCTGTCCCAACACCTAGATCTATTCTCTCATTGGTTTCCCCTCTTCCCGTTCATCCTCAGGACAAATTGCAACCTGTACAGAACAGGAGGTTAAAGGTGCTGATTCTCCAATTAGGGAGATTGCTAGTGAAGTAGCTGGAATGGCGAACCCGAGCACAAGGAGATGAGAAATGAGGTGCGTTTTAGAAACCTTTCAAAATCACACGGTGTACCTTCTTCTGGGTTCCTCATGCAAGTTTTCGATGTAAGAAGATGCCCTTGAACCTGGAGATTTGGGACCCATGGGTTGGGTACCATGCAGTATTACTTTAAAGGGTCTGCGTTTGCTCACCCAACCTCACCCAACCTCTCAGCCCCAAGAGTGTCCACCCTTATGTCTCATCCAGCTGTGGGTCTAGATATGGTCAATCCAGGTGGCATCACAGCCCCTGAACGAATTTTGTAAGAATTTCTCTCTCTTTCACTGTCTTTGTTTTACGGGTTTTTAAAAGTAATTTATTTTTATAATGGGGTTTAGCTGCTTTTCACGGCTGTGTTTATGCGGCTTTACACCCACTTGACTCACTTCCAGACAGATATCAATACATAGGTTTTAAGATTGTTACTAGTCACATATATTCTTGTGCGGTGAATAGGGGGTGTTGAGTCCATTTCACGGAGCAAGGAGTAGGTCTTGTCTATTACATATTGGGTGTATGGAACGGTATCTGAGCAAATTTGAACCCCTTGTTTTATGCATCACCCCACCTCACCTTTCCCGTTAAGCAGCCATAGTGTGTTTTCTAAACGTGTGACTCTGTTCTGTTTTGTAATTCAGTTCAAGTGTAGCGGTTTTTACATTCCCTCTATAAGTGATAGCTTATGATAAGTGTCTTTTTCTGTGTGACTTATTTCACTTAGAATCGTCGTACCTAAGTCCACTCATCTTGCTTCTACTAGCCTTATGACATTGATTTCATGTCTGAGTGATATTCCATTGTACATAAAGACCACAACTTTTTTATCCATTTTTCTCTTTCCTGGGATATTTAAGGTGTCATGAAGTGGAGGTTCTTGTCAACAGAGCAGCCCTAAACTTTGGGGTGCCTGTGTCTTGCTGATTTTTAGTTTTCCCAATTTATACGCCCATGAGTGGACGTGCCCTATGCTCACTAAGCTGTGTTTTTTCGATGTTTCAGGACACACCGTACATTTCTCCAGAGTGGCTGTTGGCAATTTACATCCCGCCCATCAGCGTAGCAAGGCTGCCATTTCTCCATGGCCTGTCCTGCATTTCTGGTTTTGACACTTTTTGCAGCATGACCCTTTTGACCCATAGGAAGCGAGACTTCATTGTAGCGCTGATTTGCCTTTCCAGGTTGCTTGGTTGGCCAAAAAGGGCGTATGCGTTTTTTCCTGAATGTATTCAGGAAAAAACGCATACGCCCTTTTTGGCCAAGGGCATCATTGTCGACGTTTTGCCGCTTTTCATGTGCCTTAAAGGCGATTCGAATCTACCTCCTGAAATCTGTTTCCTGCAATTCTGCCTTGCTTTCAAATCCTCTTCGTTGACTTCCCTCAATATATCTGTGGATGAGAGTTATCACTTATAACTCTGCGGGTTTGTGAATTGCAGTGTCCCTGAGCTCCATTTTTCAACTGTCTTTTTTGAGAGCTGGCCGCAAAAGCACGGGATTGCCTCAGGCCCTATTCTGGTTCCTGGCAGCAGGCTGAGCCTGTGGTTAATTCTTCTTCCTGATGGGAAAATAGAGTGACCTGTGCCTGTCCCAACAGCTAGATCTAGTCTCTCATTGGTTGCCCCTCTTCCCGTTCATCCTCAGGACAAATTGCAACCTGTAGGGAACAGGAGGTTATAGGTGCTGATTCTCCAAGTAGGGAGATTGCTAGTAAAGTAGCTGGAATGGCGAACCCGAGCACAAGGAGATGAGAAATGAGGTGCGTTTTAGAAACCTTTCCAAATCACACGGTGTACCATCTTCTGAGTTTCTCATGCATGTTTTCGATGTAGGAAGATGCCCTTGAACCTGGAGACTTGGGACCCATGGGATGGGTACCACGCAGTATTACTTTAAAGGGTCTGCGTTTGCTCACCCAACCTAACCCAACCTTTCAGCCCCAAGACTGTCCACCCTTATGTCTCATCCAGCTGTGCGTGTAGATATGGTCAATCCAGGTTGCATCACAGCCCCTGAACGAATTTTGTAAGAATTTCTCTCTCTTTCACTGTCTTTGTTTTACGGGTTTTTAAAAGTAATTTATTTTTATAATGGGGTTTAGCTGCTTTTCACGGCTGTGTTTATGCGGCTTTACACCCACTTGACTCACTTCCAGACAGATATCAATACATAGGTTTTAAGATTGTTACTAGTCACATATATTCTTGTGCGGTGAATAGGGGGTGTTGAGTCCAGTTCACTGAGCAAGGAGTAGGTCTTGTCTATTACATATTGGGTGTATGGAACGGTATCTGAGCGAATTTGAACCCCTTGTTTTATGCATCACCCCACCTCACCTTTCCCGTTAAGCAGCCATAGTGTGTTTTCTAAACGTGTGATTCTGTTCTGTTCTGTAATTCAGTTCAAGTGTAGCGGTTTTTACATTCCCTCTATAAGTGATAGCTTATGATAAGTGTCTTTTTCTGTGTGACTTATTTCACTTAGAATCGTCGTACCTAAGTCCACTCATCTTGCTTCTACTAGCTTTATGACATTGATTTCATGTCTGAGTGATATTCCACTGTACATAAGGACCACAACTTCTTTATCCATTTTTCTCTTTCCTGGGATATTTAAGGTGTCATGAAGTGGAGGTTCTTGTCAACAGAGCAGCCCTAAACTTTGGGGTGCCTGTGTCTTGCTGATTTTTACTTTTCCCAATTTATACGCCCATGAGTGGACGTGCCCTATGCTCCCTAAGCTGTGTTTTTTCGATGTTTCAGGACACACCGTACACTTCTCCAGAGTGGCTGTTGGCAACTTACATCCCGCCCATCAGCGTAGCAAGGCTGCCATTTCTCCATGGCCTGTCCTGCATTTCTGGTTTTGACACTTTTTGCAGCATGGCCCTTTTGACCGATGGGAAGCGAGACTTCTTTGTAGCGCTGATTTGCCTTTCCAGGTTGCTTGGTTGGCCAAAAAGGGCGTATGCGTTTTTTCCTGAATATATTCAGGAAAAAACGCAAATGCCCTTCTTGGCCAAGGGCATCATTGTCGACGTTTTGCCGCATTTCATGTGCTTTACAGGCGATTCAAATCTACCTCCTGAAATCTGTTTCCTGCAATTCTGCCTTGCTTTCAAATCCTCTTCGTTGCCTTCCCTCAATATATCTGTGGATGAGAGTTATCATTTATAACTCTGCGGGTTTGTGAATTGCAGTGTCCCTGAGCTCCATTTTTCAACTCGCTTTTTTGGGAGCTGGCCGCAAAAGCGCGGGATTGCCTCAGGCCCTATTGTGCTTCTGGGCGGCAGGCTGAGCCTGTGATTAATTCTTCTTCCTGATGGGAAAATAGAGTGACCTGTGCCTGTCCCAACACCTAGATCTAGTCTCTCATTGGTTGCCCCTCTTCCCGTTCATCCTCAGGACAAATTGCAACCTGTAGGGAACAGGAGGTTAAAGGTGCTGATTCTCCAAGTAAGTTGATTGCTAGTAAAGTAGCTGGAAAGGCGAACCCGAGCACAAGGAGATGAGAAATGGGGTGTGTTTTAGAAACCTTTCAAAATCACACGGTGTACCATCTTCTGAGTTTCTCATGCATGTTTTCGATGTAGGAAGATGCCCTTGAACCTGGAGATTTGGGACCCATGGGATGGGTATCACGCAGTATTACTTTAAAGGGTCTGCGTTTGCTCACCCAACCTCTCAGCCCCAAGAGTGTCCACCCTTATGTCTCATCCAGGTGTGGGTCTAGATATGGTCAATCCAGGTGGCATCACAGCCCCTGAACGAATTTTGTAAGAATTTCTCTCTCTTTCACTGTCTTTGTTTTACGGGTTTTTAAAAGTAATTTATTTTTATAATGGGGTTTAGCTGCTTTTCACGGCTGTGTTTATGCGGATTTACACCCACTTGACTCACTTCCAGACAGATATCAATACATAGGTTTTAAGATTGTTACTAGTCACATATATTCTTGTGCGGTGAATAGGGGGTGTTGAGTCCATTTCACGGAGCAAGGAGTAGGTCTTGTCTATTACATATTGGGTGTATGGAACGGTATCTGAGCAAATTTGAACCCCTTGTTTTATGCATCACCCCACCTCACCTTTCCCGTTAAGCAGCCATAGTGTGTTTTCTAAACGTGTGACTCTGTTCTGTTTTGTAATTCAGTTCAAGTGTAGCGGTTTTTACATTCCCTCTATAAGTGATAGCTTATGATAAGTGTCTTTTTCTGTGTGACTTATTTCACTTAGAATCGTCGTACCTAAGTCCACTCATCTTGCTTCTACTAGCCTTATGACATTGATTTCATGTCTGAGTGATATTCCATTGTACATAAGGACCACAACTTTTTTATCCATTTTTCTCTTTCCTGGGATATTTAAGGTGTCATGAAGTGGAGGTTCTTGTCAACAGAGCAGCCCCAAACTTTGGGGTGCCTGTGTCTTGCTGATTTTTAGTTTTCCCAATTTATACGCCCATGAGTGGACGTGCCCTATGCTCACTAAGCTGTGTTTTTTTGATGTTTCAGGACACACCGTACACTTCTCCAGAGTGGCTGTTGGCAATTTACATCCCGCCCATCAGCGTAGCAAGGCTGCCATTTCTCCATGGCCTGTCCTGCATTTCTGGTTTTGACACTTTTTGCAGCATGGCCCTTTTGACCCATAGAAAGCGAGACTTCTTTGTAGCGCTGATTTGCCTTTCCAGGTTGCTTGGTTGGCCAAAAAGGGCGTATGCGTTTTTTCCTGAATATATTCAGGAAAAAACGCATACGCCCTTTTTGGCCAAGGGCATCATTGTCAACGTTTTGCCGCTTTTCATGTGCTTTAAAGGCGATTCGAATCTACCTCCTGAAACCTGTTTCCTGCAATTCTGCCTTGCTTTCAAATCCTCTTCGTTGCCTTCCCTCAATATATTTGTGGACGAGAGTTATCATTTATAACTCAGCAGGTTTGTGAATGGCAGTCCCCCTGAGCTCCATTTTTCAACTGTCTGTTTTGGGAGCTGGCCGCAAAAGCACGGGATTGCCTCAGGCCCTATTCTGGTTCCCGGCGGCAGGCTGAGCCTGTGGTTATTTCTTCTTCCTGATGGGAAAATAGAGTGACCTGTGCCTGTCCCAACACCTAGATCTATTCTCTCATTGGTTTCCCCTCTTCCCGTTCATCCTCAGGACAAATTGCAACCTGTACAGAACAGGAGGTTAAAGGTGCTGATTCTCCAATTAGGGAGATTGCTAGTGAAGTAGCTGGAATGGCGAACCCGAGCACAAGGAGATGAGAAATGAGGTGCGTTTTAGAAAACTTTCAAAATCACACGGTGTACCTTCTTCTGGGTTCCTCATGCAAGTTTTCGATGTAAGAAGATGCCCTTGAACCTGGAGATTTGGGACCCATGGGTTGGGTACCATGCAGTATTACTTTAAAGGGTCTGCGTTTGCTCACCCAACCTCACCCAACCTCTCAGCCCCAAGAGTGTCCACCCTTATGTCTCATCCAGCTGTGGGTCTAGATATGGTCAATCCAGGTTGCATCACAGCCCATGAACGAATTTTGTAAGAATTTCTCTCTCTTTCACTGTCTTTGTTTTACGGGTTTTTAAAAGTAATTTATTTTTATAATGGGGTTTAGCTGCTTTTCACGGCTGTGTTTATGCGGCTTTACACCCACTTGACTCACTTCCAGACAGATATCAATACATAGGTTTTAAGATTGTTACTAGTCACATATATTCTTGTGCGGTGAATAGGGGGTGTTGAGTCCAGTTCACTGAGCAAGGAGTAGGTCTTGTCTATTACATATTGGGTGTATGGAACGGTATCTGAGCGAATTTGAACCCCTTGTTTTATGCATCACCCCACCTCACCTTTCCCGTTAAGCAGCCATAGTGTGTTTTCTAAACGTGTGATTCTGTTCTGTTCTGTAATTCAGTTCAAGTGTAGCGGTTTTTACATTCCCTCTATAAGTGATAGCTTATGATAAGTGTCTTTTTCTGTGTGACTTATTTCACTTAGAATCGTCGTACCTAAGTCCACTCATCTTGCTTCTACTAGCCTTATGACATTGATTTCATGTCTGAGTGATATTCCATTGTACATAAGGACCACAACTTCTTTATCCATTTTTCTCTTTCCTGGGATATTTAAGGTGTCATGAAGTGGAGATTCTTGTCAACAGAGCAGCCCTAAACTTTGGGGTGCCTGTGTCTTGCTGATTTTTAGTTTTCCCAATTTATACGCCCATGAGTGGACGTGCCCTATGCTCCCTAAGCTGTGTTTTTTTGATGTTTCAGGACACACCGTACACTTCTCCAGAGTGGCTGTTGGCAACTTACATCCCGCCCATCAGCGTAGCAAGGCTGCCATTTCTCCATGGCCTGTCCTGCATTTCTGGTTTTGACACTTTTTGCAGCATGGCCCTTTTGACCGATGGGAAGCGAGACTTCTTTGTAGCGCTGATTTGCCTTTCCAGGTTGCTTGGTTGGCCAAAAAGTGCGTATGCGTTTTTTCCTGAATATATTCAGGAAAAAACGCATACGCCCTTCTTGGCCAAGGGCATCATTGTCGACGTTTTGCCGCTTTTCATGTGCTTTACAGGCGATTCGAATCTACCTCCTGAAATCTGTTTCCTGCAATTCTGCCTTGCTTTCAAATCCTCTTCGTTGCCTACCCTCAATATATCTGTGGATGAGAGTTATCATTTATAACTCTGCGGGTTTGTGAATTGCAGTGTCCCTGAGCTCCATTTTTCAACTCGCTTTTTTGGGAGCTGGCCGCAAAAGCGTGGGATTGCCTCAGGCCCTATTGTGCTTCTGGGCGGCAGGCTGAGCCTGTGATTAATTCTTCTTCCTGATGGGAAAATAGAGTGACCTGTGCCTGTCCCAACACCTAGATCTAGTCTCTCATTGGTTGCCCCTCTTCCCGTTCATCCTCAGGACAAATTGCAACCTGTAGGGAACAGGAGGTTAAAGGTGCTGATTCTCCAAGTAAGTTGATTGCTAGTAAAGTAGCTGGAAAGGCGAACCCGAGCACAAGGAGATGAGAAATGGGGTGTGTTTTAGAAACCTTTCAAAATCACACGGTGTACCATCTTCTGAGTTTCTCATGCATGTTTTCGATGTAGGAAGATGCCCTTGAACCTGGAGATTTGGGACCCATGGGATGGGTATCACGCAGTATTACTTTAAAGGGTCTGCGTTTGCTCACCCAACCTCTCAGCCCCAAGAGTGTCCACCCTTATGTCTCATCCAGCTGTGGGTCTAGATATGGTCAATCCAGGTGGCATCACAGCCCCTGAACGAATTTTGTAAGAATTTCTCTCTCTTTCACTGTCTTTGTTTTACGGGTTTTTAAAAGTAATTTATTTTTATAATGGGGTTTAGCTGCTTTTCACGGCTGTGTTTATGCGGCTTTACACCCACTTGACTCACTTCCAGACAGATATCAATACATAGGTTTTAAGATTGTTACTAGTCACATATATTCTTGTGCGGTGAATAGGGGGTGTTGAGTCCATTTCACGGAGCAAGGAGTAGGTCTTGTCTATTACATATTGGGTGTATGGAACGGTATCTGAGCAAATTTGAACCCCTTGTTTTATGCATCACCCCACCTCACCTTTCCCGTTAAGCAGCCATAGTGTGTTTTCTAAACGTGTGACTCTGTTCTGTTTTGTAATTCAGTTCAAGTGTAGCGGTTTTTACATTCCCTCTATAAGTGATAGCTTATGATAAGTGTCTTTTTCTGTGTGACTTATTTCACTTAGAATCGTCGTACCTAAGTCCACTCATCTTGCTTCTACTAGCCTTATGACATTGATTTCATGTCTGAGTGATATTCCATTGTACATAAAGACCACAAATTTTTTATCCATTTTTCTCTTTCCTGGGATATTTAAGGTGTCATGAAGTGGAGGTTCTTGTCAACAGAGCAGCCCTAAACTTTGGGGTGCCTGTGTCTTGCTGATTTTTAGTTTTCCCAATTTATACGCCCATGAGTGGACGTGCCCTATGCTCACTAAGCTGTGTTTTTTCGATGTTTCAGGACACACCGTACATTTCTCCAGAGTGGCTGTTGGCAATTTACATCCCGCCCATCAGCGTAGCAAGGCTGCCATTTCTCCATGGCCTGTCCTGCATTTCTGGTTTTGACACTTTTTGCAGCATGACCCTTTTGACCCATAGGAAGCGAGACTTCATTGTAGCGCTGATTTGCCTTTCCAGGTTGCTTGGTTGGCCAAAAAGGGCGTATGCGTTTTTTCCTGAATGTATTCAGGAAAAAACGCATACGCCCTTTTTGGCCAAGGGCATCATTGTCGACGTTTTGCCGCTTTTCATGTGCCTTAAAGGCGATTCGAATCTACCTCCTGAAATCTGTTTCCTGCAATTCTGCCTTGCTTTCAAATCCTCTTCGTTGACTTCCCTCAATATATCTGTGGATGAGAGTTATCACTTATAACTCTGCGGGTTTGTGAATTGCAGTGTCCCTGAGCTCCATTTTTCAACTGTCTTTTTTGAGAGCTGGCCGCAAAAGCACGGGATTGCCTCAGGCCCTATTCTGGTTCCTGGCAGCAGGCTGAGCCTGTGGTTAATTCTTCTTCCTGATGGGAAAATAGAGTGACCTGTGCCTGTCCCAACAGCTAGATCTAGTCTCTCATTGGTTGCCCCTCTTCCCGTTCATCCTCAGGACAAATTGCAACCTGTAGGGAACAGGAGGTTAAAGGTGCTGATTCTCCAAGTAGGGAGATTGCTAGTAAAGTAGCTGGAATGGCGAACCCGAGCACAAGGAGATGAGAAATGAGGTGCGTTTTAGAAACCTTTCCAAATCACACGGTGTACCATCTTCTGAGTTTCTCATGCATGTTTTCGATGTAGGAAGATGCCCTTGAACCTGGAGACTTGGGACCCATGGGATGGGTACCACGCAGTATTACTTTAAAGGGTCTGCGTTTGCTCACCCAACCTAACCCAACCTTTCAGCCCCAAGACTGTCCACCCTTATGTCTCATCCAGCTGTGCGTGTAGATATGGTCAATCCAGGTTGCATCACAGCCCCTGAACGAATTTTGTAAGAATTTCTCTCTCTTTCACTGTCTTTGTTTTACGGGTTTTTAAAAGTAATTTATTTTTATAATGGGGTTTAGCTGCTTTTCACGGCTGTGTTTATGCGGCTTTACACCCACTTGACTCACTTCCAGACAGATATCAATACATAGGTTTTAAGATTGTTACTAGTCACATATATTCTTGTGCGGTGAATAGGGGGTGTTGAGTCCAGTTCACTGAGCAAGGAGTAGGTCTTGTCTATTACATATTGGGTGTATGGAACGGTATCTGAGCGAATTTGAACCCCTTGTTTTATGCATCACCCCACCTCACCTTTCCCGTTAAGCAGCCATAGTGTGTTTTCTAAACGTGTGATTCTGTTCTGTTCTGTAATTCAGTTCAAGTGTAGCGGTTTTTACATTCCCTCTATAAGTGATAGCTTATGATAAGTGTCTTTTTCTGTGTGACTTATTTCACTTAGAATCGTCGTACCTAAGTCCACTCATCTTGCTTCTACTAGCCTTATGACATTGATTTCATGTCTGAGTGATATTCCACTGTACCTAAGGACCACAACTTCTTTATCCATTTTTCTCTTTCCTGGGATATTTAAGGTGTCATGAAGTGGAGGTTCTTGTCAACAGAGCAGCCCTAAACTTTGGGGTGCCTGTGTCTTGCTGATTTTTACTTTTCCCAATTTATACGCCCATGAGTGGACGTGCCCTATGCTCCCTAAGCTGTGTTTTTTCGATGTTTCAGGACACACCGTACACTTCTCCAGAGTGGCTGTTGGCAACTTACATCCCGCCCATCAGCGTAGCAAGGCTGCCATTTCTCCATGGCCTGTCCTGCATTTCTGGTTTTGACACTTTTTGCAGCATGGCCCTTTTGACCGATGGGAAGCGAGACTTCTTTGTAGCGCTGATTTGCCTTTCCAGGTTGCTTGGTTGGCCAAAAAGGGCGTATGCGTTTTTTCCTGAATATATTCAGGAAAAAACGCAAATGCCCTTCTTGGCCAAGGGCATCATTGTCGACGTTTTGCCGCATTTCATGTGCTTTACAGGCGATTCGAATCTACCTCCTGAAATCTGTTTCCTGCAATTCTGCCTTGCTTTCAAATCCTCTTCGTTGCCTTCCCTCAATATATCTGTGGATGAGAGTTATCATTTATAACTCTGCGGGTTTGTGAATTGCAGTGTCCCTGAGCTCCATTTTTCAACTCGCTTTTTTGGGAGCTGGCCGCAAAAGCGCGGGATTGCCTCAGGCCCTATTGTGCTTCTGGGCGGCAGGCTGAGCCTGTGATTAATTCTTCTTCCTGATGGGAAAATAGAGTGACCTGTGCCTGTCCCAACACCTAGATCTAGTCTCTCATTGGTTGCCCCTCTTCCCGTTCATCCTCAGGACAAATTGCAACCTGTAGGGAACAGGAGGTTAAAGGTGCTGATTCTCCAAGTAAGTTGATTGCTAGTAAAGTAGCTGGAAAGGCGAACCCGAGCACAAGGAGATGAGAAATGGGGTGTGTTTTAGAAACCTTTCAAAATCACACGGTGTACCATCTTCTGAGTTTCTCATGCATGTTTTCGATGTAGGAAGATGCCCTTGAACCTGGAGATTTGGGACCCATGGGATGGGTATCACGCAGTATTACTTTAAAGGGTCTGCGTTTGCTCACCCAACCTCTCAGCCCCAAGAGTGTCCACCCTTATGTCTCATCCAGGTGTGGGTCTAGATATGGTCAATCCAGGTGGCATCACAGCCCCTGAACGAATTTTGTAAGAATTTCTCTCTCTTTCACTGTCTTTGTTTTACGGGTTTTTAAAAGTAATTTATTTTTATAATGGGGTTTAGCTGCTTTTCACGGCTGTGTTTATGCGGATTTACACCCACTTGACTCACTTCCAGACAGATATCAATACATAGGTTTTAAGATTGTTACTAGTCACATATATTCTTGTGCGGTGAATAGGGGGTGTTGAGTCCATTTCACGGAGCAAGGAGTAGGTCTTGTCTATTACATATTGGGTGTATGGAACGGTATCTGAGCAAATTTGAACCCCTTGTTTTATGCATCACCCCACCTCACCTTTCCCGTTAAGCAGCCATAGTGTGTTTTCTAAACGTGTGACTCTGTTCTGTTTTGTAATTCAGTTCAAGTGTAGCGGTTTTTACATTCCCTCTATAAGTGATAGCTTATGATAAGTGTCTTTTTCTGTGTGACTTATTTCACTTAGAATCGTCGTACCTAAGTCCACTCATCTTGCTTCTACTAGCCTTATGACATTGATTTCATGTCTGAGTGATATTCCATTGTACATAAGGACCACAACTTTTTTATCCATTTTTCTCTTTCCTGGGATATTTAAGGTGTCATGAAGTGGAGGTTCTTGTCAACAGAGCAGCCCCAAACTTTGGGGTGCCTGTGTCTTGCTGATTTTTAGTTTTCCCAATTTATACGCCCATGAGTGGACGTGCCCTATGCTCACTAAGCTGTGTTTTTTTGATGTTTCAGGACACACCGTACACTTCTCCAGAGTGGCTGTTGGCAATTTACATCCCGCCCATCAGCGTAGCAAGGCTGCCATTTCTCCATGGCCTGTCCTGCATTTCTGGTTTTGACACTTTTTGCAGCATGGCCCTTTTGACCCATAGAAAGCGAGACTTCTTTGTAGCGCTGATTTGCCTTTCCAGGTTGCTTGGTTGGCCAAAAAGGGCGTATGCGTTTTTTCCTGAATATATTCAGGAAAAAACGCATACGCCCTTTTTGGCCAAGGGCATCATTGTCAACGTTTTGCCGCTTTTCATGTGCTTTAAAGGCGATTCGAATCTACCTCCTGAAACCTGTTTCCTGCAATTCTGCCTTGCTTTCAAATCCTCTTCGTTGCCTTCCCTCAATATATTTGTGGACGAGAGTTATCATTTATAACTCAGCAGGTTTGTTAATGGCAGTCCCCCTGAGCTCCATTTTTCAACTGTCTGTTTTGGGAGCTGGCCGCAAAAGCACGGGATTGCCTCAGGCCCTATTCTGGTTCCCGGCGGCAGGCTGAGCCTGTGGTTAATTCTTCTTCCTGATGGGAAAATAGAGTGACCTGTGCCTGTCCCAACACCTAGATCTATTCTCTCATTGGTTTCCCCTCTTCCCGTTCATCCTCAGGACAAATTGCAACCTGTACAGAACAGGAGGTTAAAGGTGCTGATTCTCCAATTAGGGAGATTGCTAGTGAAGTAGCTGGAATGGCGAACCCGAGCACAAGGAGATGAGAAATGAGGTGCGTTTTAGAAAACTTTCAAAATCACACGGTGTACCTTCTTCTGGGTTCCTCATGCAAGTTTTCGATGTAAGAAGATGCCCTTGAACCTGGAGATTTGGGACCCATGGGTTGGGTACCATGCAGTATTACTTTAAAGGGTCTGCGTTTGCTCACCCAACCTCACCCAACCTCTCAGCCCCAAGAGTGTCCACCCTTATGTCTCATCCAGCTGTGGGTCTAGATATGGTCAATCCAGGTTGCATCACAGCCCATGAACGAATTTTGTAAGAATTTCTCTCTCTTTCACTGTCTTTGTTTTACGGGTTTTTAAAAGTAATTTATTTTTATAATGGGGTTTAGCTGCTTTTCACGGCTGTGTTTATGCGGCTTTACACCCACCTGACTCACTTCCAGACAGATATCAATACATAGGTTTTAAGATTGTTACTAGTCACATATATTCTTGTGCGGTGAATAGGGGGTGTTGAGTCCAGTTCACTGAGCAAGGAGTAGGTCTTGTCTATTACATATTGGGTGTATGGAACGGTATCTGAGCGAATTTGAACCCCTTGTTTTATGCATCACCCCACCTCACCTTTCCCGTTAAGCAGCCATAGTGTGTTTTCTAAACGTGTGATTCTGTTCTGTTCTGTAATTCAGTTCAAGTGTAGCGGTTTTTACATTCCCTCTATAAGTGATAGCTTATGATAAGTGTCTTTTTCTGTGTGACTTATTTCACTTAGAATCGTCGTACCTAAGTCCACTCATCTTGCTTCTACTAGCCTTATGACATTGATTTCATGTCTGAGTGATATTCCATTGTACATAAGGACCACAACTTCTTTATCCATTTTTCTCTTTCCTGGGATATTTAAGGTGTCATGAAGTGGAGATTCTTGTCAACAGAGCAGCCCTAAACTTTGGGGTGCCTGTGTCTTGCTGATTTTTAGTTTTCCCAATTTATACGCCCATGAGTGGACGTGCCCTATGCTCCCTAAGCTGTGTTTTTTTGATGTTTCAGGACACACCGTACACTTCTCCAGAGTGGCTGTTGGCAACTTACATCCCGCCCATCAGCGTAGCAAGGCTGCCATTTCTCCATGGCCTGTCCTGCATTTCTGGTTTTGACACTTTTTGCAGCATGGCCCTTTTGACCGATGGGAAGCGAGACTTCTTTGTAGCGCTGATTTGCCTTTCCAGGTTGCTTGGTTGGCCAAAAAGTGCGTATGCGTTTTTTCCTGAATATATTCAGGAAAAAACGCATACGCCCTTCTTGGCCAAGGGCATCATTGTCGACGTTTTGCCGCTTTTCATGTGCTTTACAGGCGATTCGAATCTACCTCCTGAAATCTGTTTCCTGCAATTCTGCCTTGCTTTCAAATCCTCTTCGTTGCCTACCCTCAATATATCTGTGGATGAGAGTTATCATTTATAACTCTGCGGGTTTGTGAATTGCAGTGTCCCTGAGCTCCATTTTTCAACTCGCTTTTTTGGGAGCTGGCCGCAAAAGCGTGGGATTGCCTCAGGCCCTATTGTGCTTCTGGGCGGCAGGCTGAGCCTGTGATTAATTCTTCTTCCTGATGGGAAAATAGAGTGACCTGTGCCTGTCCCAACACCTAGATCTAGTCTCTCATTGGTTGCCCCTCTTCCCGTTCATCCTCAGGACAAATTGCAACCTGTAGGGAACAGGAGGTTAAAGGTGCTGATTCTCCAAGTAAGTTGATTGCTAGTAAAGTAGCTGGAAAGGCGAACCCGAGCACAAGGAGATGAGAAATGGGGTGTGTTTTAGAAACCTTTCAAAATCACACGGTGTACCATCTTCTGAGTTTCTCATGCATGTTTTCGATGTAGGAAGATGCCCTTGAACCTGGAGATTTGGGACCCATGGGATGGGTATCACGCAGTATTACTTTAAAGGGTCTGCGTTTGCTCACCCAACCTCTCAGCCCCAAGAGTGTCCACCCTTATGTCTCATCCAGCTGTGGGTCTAGATATGGTCAATCCAGGTGGCATCACAGCCCCTGAACGAATTTTGTAAGAATTTCTCTCTCTTTCACTGTCTTTGTTTTACGGGTTTTTAAAAGCAATTTATTTTTATAATGGGGTTTAGCTGCTTTTCACGGCTGTGTTTATGCGGCTTTACACCCACTTGACTCACTTCCAGACAGATATCAATACATAGGTTTTAAGATTGTTACTAGTCACATATATTCTTGTGCGGTGAATAGGGGGTGTTGAGTCCATTTCACGGAGCAAGGAGTAGGTCTTGTCTATTACATATTGGGTGTATGGAACGGTATCTGAGCAAATTTGAACCCCTTGTTTTATGCATCACCCCACCTCACCTTTCCCGTTAAGCAGCCATAGTGTGTTTTCTAAACGTGTGACTCTGTTCTGTTTTGTAATTCAGTTCAAGTGTAGCGGTTTTTACATTCCCTCTATAAGTGATAGCTTATGATAAGTGTCTTTTTCTGTGTGACTTATTTCACTTAGAATCGTCGTACCTAAGTCCACTCATCTTGCTTCTACTAGCCTTATGACATTGATTTCATGTCTGAGTGATATTCCATTGTACATAAAGACCACAAATTTTTTATCCATTTTTCTCTTTCCTGGGATATTTAAGGTGTCATGAAGTGGAGGTTCTTGTCAACAGAGCAGCCCTAAACTTTGGGGTGCCTGTGTCTTGCTGATTTTTAGTTTTCCCAATTTATACGCCCATGAGTGGACGTGCCCTATGCTCACTAAGCTGTGTTTTTTCGATGTTTCAGGACACACCGTACATTTCTCCAGAGTGGCTGTTGGCAATTTACATCCCGCCCATCAGCGTAGCAAGGCTGCCATTTCTCCATGGCCTGTCCTGCATTTCTGGTTTTGACACTTTTTGCAGCATGACCCTTTTGACCCATAGGAAGCGAGACTTCATTGTAGCGCTGATTTGCCTTTCCAGGTTGCTTGGTTGGCCAAAAAGGGCGTATGCGTTTTTTCCTGAATGTATTCAGGAAAAAACGCATACGCCCTTTTTGGCCAAGGGCATCATTGTCGACGTTTTGCCGCTTTTCATGTGCCTTAAAGGCGATTCGAATCTACCTCCTGAAATCTGTTTCCTGCAATTCTGCCTTGCTTTCAAATCCTCTTCGTTGACTTCCCTCAATATATCTGTGGATGAGAGTTATCACTTATAACTCTGCGGGTTTGTGAATTGCAGTGTCCCTGAGCTCCATTTTTCAACTGTCTTTTTTGAGAGCTGGCCGCAAAAGCACGGGATTGCCTCAGGCCCTATTCTGGTTCCTGGCAGCAGGCTGAGCCTGTGGTTAATTCTTCTTCCTGATGGGAAAATAGAGTGACCTGTGCCTGTCCCAACAGCTAGATCTAGTCTCTCATTGGTTGCCCCTCTTCCCGTTCATCCTCAGGACAAATTGCAACCTGTAGGGAACAGGAGGTTAAAGGTGCTGATTCTCCAAGTAGGGAGATTGCTAGTAAAGTAGCTGGAATGGCGAACCCGAGCACAAGGAGATGAGAAATGAGGTGCGTTTTAGAAACCTTTCCAAATCACACGGTGTACCATCTTCTGAGTTTCTCATGCATGTTTTCGATGTAGGAAGATGCCCTTGAACCTGGAGACTTGGGACCCATGGGATGGGTACCACGCAGTATTACTTTAAAGGGTCTGCGTTTGCTCACCCAACCTAACCCAACCTTTCAGCCCCAAGACTGTCCACCCTTATGTCTCATCCAGCTGTGCGTGTAGATATGGTCAATCCAGGTTGCATCACAGCCCCTGAACGAATTTTGTAAGAATTTCTCTCTCTTTCACTGTCTTTGTTTTACGGGTTTTTAAAAGTAATTTATTTTTATAATGGGGTTTAGCTGCTTTTCACGGCTGTGTTTATGCGGCTTTACACCCACTTGACTCACTTCCAGACAGATATCAATACATAGGTTTTAAGATTGTTACTAGTCACATATATTCTTGTGCGGTGAATAGGGGGTGTTGAGTCCAGTTCACTGAGCAAGGAGTAGGTCTTGTCTATTACATATTGGGTGTATGGAACGGTATCTGAGCGAATTTGAACCCCTTGTTTTATGCATCACCCCACCTCACCTTTCCCGTTAAGCAGCCATAGTGTGTTTTCTAAACGTGTGATTCTGTTCTGTTCTGTAATTCAGTTCAAGTGTTGCGGTTTTTACATTCCCTCTATAAGTGATAGCTTATGATAAGTGTCTTTTTCTGTGTGACTTATTTCACTTAGAATCGTCGTACCTAAGTCCACTCATCTTGCTTCTACTAGCTTTATGACATTGATTTCATGTCTGAGTGATATTCCACTGTACATAAGGACCACAACTTCTTTATCCATTTTTCTCTTTCCTGGGATATTTAAGGTGTCATGAAGTGGAGGTTCTTGTCAACAGAGCAGCCCTAAACTTTGGGGTGCCTGTGTCTTGCTGATTTTTACTTTTCCCAATTTATACGCCCATGAGTGGACGTGCCCTATGCTCCCTAAGCTGTGTTTTTTCGATGTTTCAGGACACACCGTACACTTCTCCAGAGTGGCTGTTGGCAACTTACATCCCGCCCATCAGCGTAGCAAGGCTGCCATTTCTCCATGGCCTGTCCTGCATTTCTGGTTTTGACACTTTTTGCAGCATGGCCCTTTTGACCGATGGGAAGCGAGACTTCTTTGTAGCGCTGATTTGCCTTTCCAGGTTGCTTGGTTGGCCAAAAAGGGCGTATGCGTTTTTTCCTGAATATATTCAGGAAAAAACGCAAATGCCCTTCTTGGCCAAGGGCATCATTGTCGACGTTTTGCCGCATTTCATGTGCTTTACAGGCGATTCGAATCTACCTCCTGAAATCTGTTTCCTGCAATTCTGCCTTGCTTTCAAATCCTCTTCGTTGCCTTCCCTCAATATATCTGTGGATGAGAGTTATCATTTATAACTCTGCGGGTTTGTGAATTGCAGTGTCCCTGAGCTCCATTTTTCAACTCGCTTTTTTGGGAGCTGGCCGCAAAAGCGCGGGATTTCCTCAGGCCCTATTGTGCTTCTGGGCGGCAGGCTGAGCCTGTGATTAATTCTTCTTCCTGATGGGAAAATAGAGTGACCTGTGCCTGTCCCAACACCTAGATCTAGTCTCTCATTGGTTGCCCCTCTTCCCGTTCATCCTCAGGACAAATTGCAACCTGTAGGGAACAGGAGGTTAAAGGTGCTGATTCTCCAAGTAAGTTGATTGCTAGTAAAGTAGCTGGAAAGGCGAACCCGAGCACAAGGAGATGAGAAATGGGGTGTGTTTTAGAAACCTTTCAAAATCACACGGTGTACCATCTTCTGAGTTTCTCATGCATGTTTTCGATGTAGGAAGATGCCCTTGAACCTGGAGATTTGGGACCCATGGGATGGGTATCACGCAGTATTACTTTAAAGGGTCTGCGTTTGCTCACCCAACCTCTCAGCCCCAAGAGTGTCCACCCTTATGTCTCATCCAGCTGTGGGTCTAGATATGGTCAATCCAGGTGGCATCACAGCCCCTGAACGAATTTTGTAAGAATTTCTCTCTCTTTCACTGTCTTTGTTTTACGGGTTTTTAAAAGTAATTTATTTTTATAATGGGGTTTAGCTTCTTTTCACGGCTGTGTTTATGCGGATTTACACCCACTTGACTCACTTCCAGACAGATATCAATACATAGGTTTTAAGATTGTTACTAGTCACATATATTCTTGTGCGGTGAATAGGGGGTGTTGAGTCCATTTCACGGAGCAAGGAGTAGGTCTTGTCTATTACATATTGGGTGTATGGAACGGTATCTGAGCAAATTTGAACCCCTTGTTTTATGCATCACCCCACCTCACCTTTCCCGTTAAGCAGCCATAGTGTGTTTTCTAAACGTGTGACTCTGTTCTGTTTTGTAATTCAGTTCAAGTGTAGCGGTTTTTACATTCCCTCTATAAGTGATAGCTTATGATAAGTGTCTTTTTCTGTGTGACTTATTTCACTTAGAATCGTCGTACCTAAGTCCACTCATCTTGCTTCTACTAGCCTTATGACATTGATTTCATGTCTGAGTGATATTCCATTGTACATAAGGACCACAACTTTTTTATCCATTTTTCTCTTTCCTGGGATATTTAAGGTGTCATGAAGTGGAGGTTCTTGTCAACAGAGCAGCCCCAAACTTTGGGGTGCCTGTGTCTTGCTGATTTTTAGTTTTCCCAATTTATACGCCCATGAGTGGACGTGCCCTATGCTCACTAAGCTGTGTTTTTTTGATGTTTCAGGACACACCGTACACTTCTCCAGAGTGGCTGTTGGCAATTTACATCCCGCCCATCAGCGTAGCAAGGCTGCCATTTCTCCATGGCCTGTCCTGCATTTCTGGTTTTGACACTTTTTGCAGCATGGCCCTTTTGACCCATAGAAAGCGAGACTTCTTTGTAGCGCTGATTTGCCTTTCCAGGTTGCTTGGTTGGCCAAAAAGGGCGTATGCGTTTTTTCCTGAATATATTCAGGAAAAAACGCATACGCCCTTTTTGGCCAAGGGCATCATTGTCAACGTTTTGCCGCTTTTCATGTGCTTTAAAGGCGATTCGAATCTACCTCCTGAAACCTGTTTCCTGCAAATCTGCCTTGCTTTCAAATCCTCTTCGTTGCCTTCCCTCAATATATTTGTGGACGAGAGTTATCATTTATAACTCAGCAGGTTTGTGAATGGCAGTCCCCCTGAGCTGCATTTTTCAACTGTCTGTTTTGGGAGCTGGCCGCAAAAGCACGGGATTGCCTCAGGCCCTATTCTGGTTCCCGGCGGCAGGCTGAGCCTGTGGTTAATTCTTCTTCCTGATGGGAAAATAGAGTGACCTGTGCCTGTCCCAACACCTAGATCTATTCTCTCATTGGTTTCCCCTCTTCCCGTTCATCCTCAGGACAAATTGCAAACTGTACAGAACAGGAGGTTAAAGGTGCTGATTCTCCAATTAGGGAGATTGCTAGTGAAGTAGCTGGAATGGCGAACCCGAGCACAAGGAGATGAGAAATGAGGTGCGTTTTAGAAACCTTTCAAAATCACACGGTGTACCTTCTTCTGGGTTCCTCATGCAAGTTTTCGATGTAAGAAGATGCCCTTGAACCTGGAGATTTGGGACCCATGGGTTGGGTACCATGCAGTATTACTTTAAAGGGTCTGCGTTTGCTCACCCAACCTCACCCAACCTCTCAGCCCCAAGAGTGTCCACCCTTATGTCTCATCCAGCTGTGGGTCTAGATATGGTCAATCCAGGTTGCATCACAGCCCCTGAACGAATTTTTTAAGAATTTCTCTCTCTTTCACTGTCTTTGTTTTACGGGTTTTTAAAAGTAATTTATTTTTATAATGGGGTTTAGCTGCTTTTCACGGCTGTGTTTATGCGGCTTTACACCCACTTGACTCACTTCCAGACAGATATCAATACATAGGTTTTAAGATTGTTACTAGTCACATATATTCTTGTGCGGTGAATAGGGGGTGTTGAGTCCAGTTCACTGAGCAAGGAGTAGGTCTTGTCTATTACATATTGGGTGTATGGAACGGTATCTGAGCGAATTTGAACCCCTTGTTTTATGCATCACCCCACCTCACCTTTCCCGTTAAGCAGCCATAGTGTGTTTTCTAAACGTGTGATTCTGTTCTGTTCTGTAATTCAGTTCAAGTGTAGCGGTTTTTACATTCCCTCTATAAGTGATAGCTTATGATAAGTGTCTTTTTCTGTGTGACTTATTTCACTTAGAATCGTCGTACCTAAGTCCACTCATCTTGCTTCTACTAGCCTTATGACCTTGATTTCATGTCTGAGTGATATTCCATTGTACATAAGGACCACAACTTCTTTATCCATTTTTCTCTTTCCTGGGATATTTAAGGTGTCATGAAGTGGAGATTCTTGTCAACAGAGCAGCCCTAAACTTTGGGGTGCCTGTGTCTTGCTGATTTTTAGTTTTCCCAATTTATACGCCCATGAGTGGACGTGCCCTATGCTCCCTAAGCTGTGTTTTTTCGATGTTTCAGGACACACCGTACACTTCTCCAGAGTGGCTGTTGGCAACTTACATCCCGCCCATCAGCGTAGCAAGGCTGCCATTTCTCCATGGCCTGTCCTGCATTTCTGGTTTTGACACTTTTTGCAGCATGGCCCTTTTGACCGATGCGAAGCGAGACTTCTTTGTAGCGCTGATTTGCCTTTCCAGGTTGCTTGGTTGGCCAAAAAGTGCGTATGCGTTTTTTCCTGAATATATTCAGGAAAAAACGCATACGCCCTTCTTGGCCAAGGGCATCATTGTCGACGTTTTGCCGCTTTTCATGTGCTTTACAGGCGATTCGAATCTACCTCCTGAAATCTGTTTCCTGCAATTCTGCCTTGCTTTCAAATCCTCTTCGTTGCCTACCCTCAATATATCTGTGGATGAGAGTTATCATTTATAACTCTGCGGGTTTGTGAATTGCAGTGTCCCTGAGCTCCATTTTTCAACTCGCTTTTTTGGGAGCTGGCCGCAATAGCGCGGGATTGCCTCAGGCCCTATTGTGCTTCTGGGCGGCAGGCTGAGCCTGTGATTAATTCTTCTTCCTGATGGGAAAATAGAGTGACCTGTGCCTGTCCCAACACCTAGATCTAGTCTCTCATTGGTTGCCCCTCTTCCCGTTCATCCTCAGGACAAATTGCAACCTGTAGGGAACAGGAGGTTAAAGGTGCTGATTCTCCAAGTAAGTTGATTGCTAGTAAAGTAGCTGGAAAGGCGAACCCGAGCACAAGGAGATGAGAAATGGGGTGTGTTTTAGAAACCTTTCAAAATCACACGGTGTACCATCTTCTGAGTTTCTCATGCATGTTTTCGATGTAGGAAGATGCCCTTGAACCTGGAGATTTGGGACCCATGGGATGGGTATCACGCAGTATTACTTTAAAGGGTCTGCGTTTGCTCACCCAAACTCTCAGCCCCAAGAGTGTCCACCCTTATGTCTCATCCAGCTGTGGGTCTAGATATGGTCAATCCAGGTGGCATCACAGCCCCTGAACGAATTTTGTAAGAATTTCTCTCTCTTTCACTGTCTTTGTTTTATGGGTTTTTAAAAGTAATTTATTTTTATAATGGGGTTTAGCTGCTTTTCACGGCTGTGTTTATGCGGATTTACACCCACTTGACTCACTTCCAGACAGATATCAATACATAGGTTTTAAGATTGTTACTAGTCACATATATTCTTGTGCGGTGAATAGGGGGTGTTGAGTCCAGTTCACGGAGCAAGGAGTAGGTCTTGTCTATTACATATTGGGTGTATGGAACGGTATCTGAGCAAATTTGAACCCCTTGTTTTATGCATCACCCCACCTCACCTTTCCCGTTAAGCAGCCATAGTGTGTTTTCTAAACGTGTGACTCTGTTCTGTTTTGTAATTCAGTTCAAGTGTAGCGGTTTTTACATTCCCTGTATAAGTGATAGCTTATGATAAGTGCCTTTTTCTGTGTGACTTATTTCACTTAGAATCGTCGTACCTAAGTCCACTCATCTTGCTTCTACTAGCCTTATGACATTGATTTCATGTCTGAGTGATATTCCATTGTACATAAGGACCACGACTTTTTTATCCATTTTTCTCTTTCCTGGGATATTTAAGGTGTCATGAAGTGGAGGTTCTTGTCAACAGAGCAGCCCCAAACTTTGGGGTGCCTGTGTCTTGCTGATTTTTATTTTTCCCAATTTATACGCCCATGAGTGGACGTGCCCTATGCTCACTAAGCTGTGTTTTTTCGATGTTTCAGGACACACCGTACACTTCTCCAGAGTGGCTGTTGGCAATTTACATCCCGCCCATCAGCGTAGCAAGGCTGCCATTTCTCCATGGCCTGTCCTGCATTTCTGGTTTTGACACTTTTTGCAGCATGGCCGTTTTGACCCATAGAAAGCGAGACTTCTTTGTAGCGCTGATTTGCCTTTCCAGGTTGCTTTGTTGGCCAAAAAGGGCGTATGCGTTTTTTCCTGAATATATTCAGGAAAAAACGCATACGCCCTTTTTGGCCAAGGGCATCATTGTCAACGTTTTGCCGCTTTTCATGTGCTTTAAAGGCGATTCGAATCTACCTCCTGAAACCTCTTTCCTGCAATTCTGCCTTGCTTTCAAATCCTCTTCGTTGCCTTCCCTCAATATATTTGTGGACGAGAGTTATCATTTATAACTCAGCAGGTTTGTGAATGGCAGTCCCCCTGAGCTCCATTTTTCAACTGTCTGTTTTGGGAGCTGGCCGCAAAAGCACGGGATTGCCTCAGGCCCTATTCTGGTTCCCGGCGGCAGGCTGAGCCTGTGGTTAATTCTTCTTCCTGATGGGAAAATAGAGTGACCTGTGCCTGTCCCAACACCTAGATCTATTCTCTCATTGGTTTCCCCTCTTCCCGTTCATCCTCAGGACAAATTGCAACCTGTACAGAACAGGAGGTTAAAGGTGCTGATTCTCCAAGTAGGGAGATTGCTAGTGAAGTAGCTGGAATGGCGAACCCGAGCACAAGGAGATGAGAAATGAGGTGCGTTTTAGAAACCTTTCAAAATCACACGGTGTACCTTCTTCTGGGTTCCTCATGCAAGTTTTCGATGTAGGAAGATGCCCTTGAACCTGGAGATTTGGGACCCATGGGTTGGGTACCATGCAGTATTACTTTAAAGGGTCTGCGTTTGCTCACCCAACCTCACCCAACCTCTCAGCCCCAAGAGTGTCCACCCTTATGTCTCATCCAGCTGTGGGTCTAGATATGGTCAATCCAGGTTGCATCACAGCCCCTGAACGAATTTTTTAAGAATTTCTCTCTCTTTCACTGTCTTTGTTTTACGGGTTTTTAAAAGTAATTTATTTTTATAATGGGGTTTAGCTGCTTTTCACGGCTGTGTTTATGCGGCTTTACACCCACTTGACTCACTTCCAGACAGATATCAATACATAGGTTTTAAGATTGTTACTAGTCACATATATTCTTGTGCGGTGAATAGGGGGTGTTGAGTCCAGTTCACTGAGCAAGGAGTAGGTCTTGTCTATTACATATTGGGTGTATGGAACGGTATCTGAGCGAATTTGAAACCCTTGTTTTATGCATCACCCCACCTCACCTTTCCCGTTAAGCAGCCATAGTGTGTTTTCTAAACGTGTGATTCTGTTCTGTTCTGTAATTCAGTTCAAGTGTAGCGGTTTTTACATTCCCTCTATAAGTGATAGCTTATGATAAGTGTCTTTTTCTGTGTGACTTATTTCACTTAGAATCGTCGTACCTAAGTCCACTCATCTTGCTTCTACTAGCCTTATGACATTGATTTCATGTCTGAGAGATATTCCATTGTACATAAGGACCACAACTTCTTTATCCATTTTTCTCTTTCCTGGGATATTTAAGGTGTCATGAAGTGGAGATTCTTGTCAACAGAGCAGCCCTAAACTTTGGGGTGCCTGTGTCTTGCTGATTTTTAGTTTTCCCAATTTATACGCCCATGAGTGGACGTGCCCTATGCTCCCTAAGCTGTGTTTTTTCGATGTTTCAGGACACACCGTACACTTCTCCAGAGTGGCTGTTGGCAACTTACATCCCGCCCATCAGCGTAGCAAGGCTGCCATTTCTCCATGGCCTGTCCTGCATTTCTGGTTTTGACACTTTTTGCAGCATGGCCCTTTTGACCGATGGGAAGCGAGACTTCTTTGTAGCGCTGATTTGCCTTTCCAGGTTGCTTGGTTGGCCAAAAAGTGCGTATGCGTTTTTTCCTGAATATATTCAGGAAAAAACGCATACGCCCTTCTTGGCCAAGGGCATCATTGTCGACGTTTTGCCGCTTTTCATGTGCTTTACAGGCGATTCGAATCTACCTCCTGAAATCTGTTTCCTGCAATTCTGCCTTGCTTTCAAATCCTCTTCGTTGCCTACCCTCAATATATCTGTGGATGAGAGTTATCATTTATAACTCTGCGGGTTTGTGAATTGCAGTGTCCCTGAGCTCCATTTTTCAACTCGCTTTTTTGGGAGCTGGCCGCAAAAGCGCGGGATTGCCTCAGGCCCTATTGTGCTTCTGGGCGGCAGGCTGAGCCTGTGATTAATTCTTCTTCCTGATGGGAAAATAGAGTGACCTGTGCCTGTCCCAACACCTAGATCTAGTCTCTCATTGGTTGCCCCTCTTCCCGTTCATCCTCAGGACAAATTGCAACCTGTAGGGAACAGGAGGTTAAAGGTGCTGATTCTCCAAGTAAGTTGATTGCTAGTAAAGTAGCTGGAAAGGCGAACCCGAGCACAAGGAGATGAGAAATGGGGTGTGTTTTAGAAACCTTTCAAAATCACACGGTGTACCATCTTCTGAGTTTCTCATGCATGTTTTCGATGTAGGAAGATGCCCTTGAACCTGGAGATTTGGGACCCATGGGATGGGTATCACGCAGTATTACTTTAAAGGGTCTGCGTTTGCTCACCCAAACTCTCAGCCCCAAGAGTGTCCAACCTTATGTCTCATCCAGCTGTGGGTCTAGATATGGTCAATCCAGGTGGCATCACAGCCCCTGAACGAATTTTGTAAGAATTTCTCTCTCTTTCACTGTCTTTGTTTTACGGGTTTTTAAAAGTAATTTATTTTTATAATGGGGTTTAGCTGCTTTTCACGGCTGTGTTTATGCGGCTTTACACCCACTTGACTCACTTCCAGACAGATATCAATACATAGGTTTTAAGATTCTTACTAGTCACATATATTCTTGTGCGGTGAATAGGGGGTGTTGAGTCCAGTTCACGGAGCAAGGAGTAGGTCTTGTCTATTACATATTGGGTGTATGGAACGGTATCTGAGCAAATTTGAACCCCTTGTTTTATGCATCACCCCACCTCACCTTTCCCGTTAAGCAGCCATAGTGTGTTTTCTAAACGTGTGACTCTGTGCTGTTTTGTAATTCAGTTCAAGTGTAGCGGTTTTTACATTCCCTCTATAAGTGATAGCTTATGATAAGTGTCTTTTTCTGTGTGACTTATTTCACTTAGAATCGTCGTACCTAAGTCCACTCATCTTGCTTCTACTAGCCTTATGACATTGATTTCATGTCTGAGTGATATTCCATTGTACATAAGGACCACAACTTTTTTATCCATTTTTCTCTTTCCTGGGATATTTAAGGTGTCATGAAGTGGAGGTTCTTGTCAACAGAGCAGCCCCAAACTTTGGGGTGCCTGTGTCTTGCTGATTTTTAGTTTTCCCAATTTATACGCCCATGAGTGGACGTGCCCTATGCTCACTAAGCTGTGTTTTTTCGATGTTTCAGGACACACCGTACACTTCTCCAGAGTGGCTGTTGGCAATTTACATCCCGCCCATCAGCGTAGCAAGGCTGCCATTTCTCCATGGCCTGTCCTGCATTTCTGGTTTTGACACTTTTTGCAGCATGGCCCTTTTGACCGATGTGAAGCGAGAATTCTTTGTAGCGCTGATTTGCCTTTCCAGGTTGCTTGGTTGGCCAAAAAGGGCGTATGCGTTTTTTCCTGAATATATTCAGGAAAAAACGCATACGCCCTTCTTGGCCAAGGGCATCATTGTCGACGTTTTGCCGCTTTTCATGTGCTTTACAGGCGATTCGAATCTACCTCCTGAAATCTGTGTTTTGCAATTCTGCCTTGCTTTCAAATCCTCTTCGTTGCCTTCCCTCAATATATCTGTGGATGAGAGTTATCATTTATAACTCTGCGGGTTTGTGAATTGCAGTGTCCCTGAGCTCCATTTTTCAACTGTCTGTTTTGGGAGCTGGCCGCAAAAGCACGGGATTGCCTCAGGCCCTATTCTGGTTCCCGGCGGCAGGCTGAGCCTGCGGTTAATTCTTCTTCCTGATGGGAAAATAGAGTGACCTGTGCCTGTCCCAACACCTAGATCTATTCTCTCATTGGTTTCCCCTCTTCCCGTTCATCCTCAGGACAAATTGCAACCTGTACAGAACAGGAGGTTAAAGGTGCTGATTCTCCAAGTAGGGAGATTGCTAGTGAAGTAGCTGGAATGGCGAACCCGAGCACAAGGAGATGAGAAATGAGGTGCGTTTTAGAAACCTTTCAAAATCACACGGTGTACCTTCTTCTGGGTTCCTCATGCAAGTTTTCGATGTAGGAAGATGCCCTTGAACCTGGAGATTTGGGACCCATGGGTTGGGTACCATGCAGTATTACTTTAAAGGGTCTGCGTTTGCTCACCCAACCTCACCCAACCTCTCAGCCCCAAGAGTGTCCACCCTTATGTCTCATCCAGCTGTGGGTCTAGATATGGTCAATCCAGGTTGCATCACAGCCCCTGAACGAATTTTTTAAGAATTTCTCTCTCTTTCACTGTCTTTGTTTTACGGGTTTTTAAAAGTAATTTATTTTTATAATGGGGTTTAGCTGCTTTTCACGGCTGTGTTTATGCGGCTTTACACCCACTTGACTCACTTCCAGACAGATATCAATACATAGGTTTTAAGATTGTTACTAGTCACATATATTCTTGTGCGGTGAATAGGGGGTGTTGAGTCCAGTTCACTGAGCAAGGAGTAGGTCTTGTCTATTACATATTGGGTGTATGGAACGGTATCTGAGCGAATTTGAAACCCTTGTTTTATGCATCACCCCACCTCACCTTTCCCGTTAAGCAGCCATAGTGTGTTTTCTAAACGTGTGATTCTGTTCTGTTCTGTAATTCAGTTCAAGTGTAGCGGTTTTTACATTCCCTCTATAAGTGATAGCTTATGATAAGTGTCTTTTTCTGTGTGACTTATTTCACTTAGAATCGTCGTACCTAAGTCCACTCATCTTGCTTCTACTAGCCTTATGACATTGATTTCATGTCTGAGAGATATTCCATTGTACATAAGGACCACAACTTCTTTATCCATTTTTCTCTTTCCTGGGATATTTAAGGTGTCATGAAGTGGAGATTCTTGTCAACAGAGCAGCCCTAAACTTTGGGGTGCCTGTGTCTTGCTGATTTTTAGTTTTCCCAATTTATACGCCCATGAGTGGACGTGCCCTATGCTCCCTAAGCTGTGTTTTTTCGATGTTTCAGGACACACCGTACACTTCTCCAGAGTGGCTGTTGGCAACTTACATCCCGCCCATCAGCGTAGCAAGGCTGCCATTTCTCCATGGCCTGTCCTGCATTTCTGGTTTTGACACTTTTTGCAGCATGGCCCTTTTGACCGATGGGAAGCGAGACTTCTTTGTAGCGCTGATTTGCCTTTCCAGGTTGCTTGGTTGGCCAAAAAGTGCGTATGCGTTTTTTCCTGAATATATTCAGGAAAAAACGCATACGCCCTTCTTGGCCAAGGGCATCATTGTCGACGTTTTGCCGCTTTTCATGTGCTTTACAGGCGATTCGAATCTACCTCCTGAAATCTGTTTCCTGCAATTCTGCCTTGCTTTCAAATCCTCTTCGTTGCCTACCCTCAATATATCTGTGGATGAGAGTTATCATTTATAACTCTGCGGGTTTGTGAATTGCAGTGTCCCTGAGCTCCATTTTTCAACTCGCTTTTTTGGGAGCTGGCCGCAAAAGCGCGGGATTGCCTCAGGCCCTATTGTGCTTCTGGGCGGCAGGCTGAGCCTGTGATTAATTCTTCTTCCTGATGGGAAAATAGAGTGACCTGTGCCTGTCCCAACACCTAGATCTAGTCTCTCATTGGTTGCCCCTCTTCCCGTTCATCCTCAGGACAAATTGCAACCTGTAGGGAACAGGAGGTTAAAGGTGCTGATTCTCCAAGTAAGTTGATTGCTAGTAAAGTAGCTGGAAAGGCGAACCCGAGCACAAGGAGATGAGAAATGGGGTGTGTTTTAGAAACCTTTCAAAATCACACGGTGTACCATCTTCTGAGTTTCTCATGCATGTTTTCGATGTAGGAAGATGCCCTTGAACCTGGAGATTTGGGACCCATGGGATGGGTATCACGCAGTATTACTTTAAAGGGTCTGCGTTTGCTCACCCAAACTCTCAGCCCCAAGAGTGTCCAACCTTATGTCTCATCCAGCTGTGGGTCTAGATATGGTCAATCCAGGTGGCATCACAGCCCCTGAACGAATTTTGTAAGAATTTCTCTCTCTTTCACTGTCTTTGTTTTACGGGTTTTTAAAAGTAATTTATTTTTATAATGGGGTTTAGCTGCTTTTCACGGCTGTGTTTATGCGGCTTTACACCCACTTGACTCACTTCCAGACAGATATCAATACATAGGTTTTAAGATTCTTACTAGTCACATATATTCTTGTGCGGTGAATAGGGGGTGTTGAGTCCAGTTCACGGAGCAAGGAGTAGGTCTTGTCTATTACATATTGGGTGTATGGAACGGTATCTGAGCAAATTTGAACCCCTTGTTTTATGCATCACCCCACCTCACCTTTCCCGTTAAGCAGCCATAGTGTGTTTTCTAAACGTGTGACTCTGTGCTGTTTTGTAATTCAGTTCAAGTGTAGCGGTTTTTACATTCCCTCTATAAGTGATAGCTTATGATAAGTGTCTTTTTCTGTGTGACTTATTTCACTTAGAATCGTCGTACCTAAGTCCACTCATCTTGCTTCTACTAGCCTTATGACATTGATTTCATGTCTGAGTGATATTCCATTGTACATAAGGACCACAACTTTTTTATCCATTTTTCTCTTTCCTGGGATATTTAAGGTGTCATGAAGTGGAGGTTCTTGTCAACAGAGCAGCCCCAAACTTTGGGGTGCCTGTGTCTTGCTGATTTTTAGTTTTCCCAATTTATACGCCCATGAGTGGACGTGCCCTATGCTCACTAAGCTGTGTTTTTTCGATGTTTCAGGACACACCGTACACTTCTCCAGAGTGGCTGTTGGCAATTTACATCACGCCCATCAGCGTAGCAAGGCTGCCATTTCTCCATGGCCTGTCCTGCATTTCTGGTTTTGACACTTTTTGCAGCATGGCCCTTTTGACCGATGTGAAGCGAGACTTCTTTGTAGCGCTGATTTGCCTTTCCAGGTTGCTTGGTTGGCCAAAAAGGGCGTATGCGTTTTTTCCTGAATATATTCAGGAAAAAACGCATACGCCCTTCTTGGCCAAGGGCATCATTGTCGACGTTTTGCCGCTTTTCATGTGCTTTACAGGCGATTCGAATCTACCTCCTGAAATCTGTGTTTTGCAATTCTGCCTTGCTTTCAAATCCTCTTCGTTGCCTTCCCTCAATATATCTGTGGATGAGAGTTATCATTTATAACTCTGCGGGTTTGTGAATTGCAGTGTCCCTGAGCTCCATTTTTCAACTGTCTGTTTTGGGAGCTGGCCGCAAAAGCACGGGATTGCCTCAGGCCCTATTCTGGTTCCCGGCGGCAGGCTGAGCCTGCGGTTAATTCTTCTTCCTGATGGGAAAATAGAGTGACCTGTGCCTGTCCCAACACCTAGATCTATTCTCTCATTGGTTTCCCCTCTTCCCGTTCATCCTCAGGACAAATTGCAACCTGTACAGAACAGGAGGTTAAAGGTGCTGATTCTCCAAGTAGGGAGATTGCTAGTGAAGTAGCTGGAATGGCGAACCCGAGCACAAGGAGATGAGAAATGAGGTGCGTTTTAGAAACCTTTCAAAATCACACGGTGTACCTTCTTCTGGGTTCCTCATGCAAGTTTTCGATGTAGGAAGATGCCCTTGAACCTGGAGATTTGGGACCCATGGGTTGGGTACCGTGCAGTATTACTTTAAGGGGTCTGCGTTTGCTCACCCAACCTCACCCAACCTCTCAGCCCCAAGAGTGTCCACCCTTATGTCTCATCCAGCTGTAGGTCTAGATATGGTCAATCCAGGTTGCATCACAGCCCCTGAACGAATTTTGTAAGAATTTCTCTCTCTTTCACTGTCTTTGTTTTACGGGTTTTTAAAAGTAATTTATTTTTATAATGGGGTTTAGCTGCTTTTCACGGCTGTGTTTATGCGGCTTTACACCCACTTGACTCACTTCCAGACAGATATCAATACATAGGTTTTAAGATTGTTACTATTCACATATATTCTTGTGCGGTGAATAGGGGGTGTTGAGTCCAGTTCACTGAGCAAGGAGTAGGTCTTGTCTATTACATATTGGGTGTATGGAACGGTATCTGAGCGAATTTGAAACCCTTGTTTTATGCATCACCCCACCTCACCTTTCCCGTTAAGCAGCCATAGTGTGTTTTCTAAACGTGTGATTCTGTTCTGTTCTGTAATTCAGTTCAAGTGTAGCGGTTTTTACATTCCCTCTATAAGTGATAGCTTATGATAAGTGTCTTTTTCTGTGTGACTTATTTCACTTAGAATCGTCGTACCTAAGTCCACTCATCTTGCTTCTACTAACCTTATGACATTGATTTCATGTCTGAGAGATATTCCATTGTACATAAGGACCACAACTTCTTTATCCATTTTTCTCTCTCCTGGGATATTTAAGGTGTCATGAAGTGGAGATTCTTGTCAACAGAGCAGCCCTAAACTTTGGGGTGCCTGTGTCTTGCTGATTTTTAGTTTTCCCAATTTATACGCCCATGAGTGGACGTGCCCTATGCTCCCAAAGCTGTGTTTTTTCGATGTTTCAGGACACACCGTACACTTCTCCAGAGTGGCTGTTGGCAACTTACATCCCGCCCATCAGCGTAGCAAGGCTGCCATTTCTCCATGGCCTGTCCTGCATTTCTGGTTTTGACACTTTTTGCAGCATGGCCCTTTTGACCGATGGGAAGCGAGACTTCTTTGTAGCGCTGATTTGCCTTTCCAGGTTGCTTGGTTGGCCAAAAAGTGCGTATGCGTTTTTTCCTGAATATATTCAGGAAAAAACGCATACGCCCTTCTTGGCCAAGGGCATCATTGTCGACGTTTTGCCGCTTTTCATGTGCTTTACAGGCGATTCGAATCTACCTCCTGAAATCTGTTTCCTGCAATTCTGCCTTGCTTTCAAATCCTCTTCGTTGCCTACCCTCAATATATCTGTGGATGAGAGTTATCATTTATAACTCTGCGGGTTTGTGAATTGCAGTGTCCCTGAGCTCCATTCTTCAACTCGCTTTTTTGGGAGCTGGCCGCAAAAGCGCGGGATTGCCTCAGGCCCTATTGTGCTTCTGGGCGGCAGGCTGAGCCTGTGATTAATTCTTCTTCCTGATGGGAAAATAGAGTGACCTGTGCCTGTCCCAACACCTAGATCTAGTCTCTCATTGGTTGCCCCTCTTCCCGTTCATCCTCAGGACAAATTGCAACCTGTAGGGAACAGGAGGTTAAAGGTGCTGATTCTCCAAGTAAGTTGATTGCTAGTAAAGTAGCTGGAAAGGCGAACCCGAGCACAAGGAGATGAGAAATGGGGTGTGTTTTAGAAACCTTTCAAAATCACACGGTGTACCATCTTCTGAGTTTCTCATGCATGTTTTCGATGTAGGAAGATGCCCTTGAACCTGGAGATTTGGGACCCATGGGATGGGTATCACGCAGTGTTACTTTAAAGGGTCTGCGTTTGCTCACCCAAACTCTCAGCCCCAAGAGTGTCCACCCTTATGTCTCATCCAGCTGTGGGTCTAGATATGGTCAATCCAGGTGGCATCACAGCCCCTGAACGAATTTTGTAAGAATTTCTCTCTCTTTCACTGTCTTTGTTTTACGGGTTTTTAAAAGTAATTTATTTTTATAATGGGGTTTAGCTGCTTTTCACGGCTGTGTTTATGCGGCTTTACACCCACTTGACTCACTTCCAGACAGATATCAATACATAGGTTTTAAGATTGTTACTAGTCACATATATTCTTGTGCGGTGAATAGGGGGTGTTGAGTCCAGTTCACGGAGCAAGGAGTAGGTCTTGTCTATTACATATTGGGTGTATGGAACGGTATCTGAGCAAATTTGAACCCCTTGTTTTATGCATCACCCCACCTCACCTTTCCCGTTAAGCAGCCATAGTGTGTTTTCTAAACGTGTGACTCTGTTCTGTTTTGTAATTCAGTTCAAGTGTAGCGGTTTTTACATTCCCTCTATAAGTGATAGCTTATGATAAGTGTCTTTTTCTGTGTGACTTATTTCACTTAGAATCGTCGTACCTAAGTCCACTCATCTTGCTTCTACTAGCCTTATGACATTGATTTCATGTCTGAGTGATATTCCATTGTACATAATGACCACAACTTTTTTATCCATTTTTCTCTTTCCTGGGATATTTAAGGTGTCATGAAGTGGAGGTTCTTGTCAACAGAGCAGCCCCAAACTTTGGGGTGCCTGTGTCTTGCTGATTTTTAGTTTTCCCAATTTATACGCCCATGAGTGGACGTGCCCTATGCTCACTAAGCTGTGTTTTTTCGATGTTTCAGGACACACCGTACACTTCTCCAGAGTGGCTGTTGGCAATTTACATCCCGCCCATCAGCGTAGCAAGGCTGCCATTTCTCCATGGCCTGTCCTGCATTTCTGGTTTTGACACTTTTTGCAGCATGGCCCTTTTGACCGATGTGAAGCGAGACTTTTTGTAGCGCTGATTTGCCTTTCCAGGTTGCTTGGTTGGCCAAAAAGGGCGTATGCGTTTTTTCCTGAATATATTCAGGAAAAAACGCATACGCCCTTCTTGGCCAAGGGCATCATTGTCGACGTTTTGCCGCTTTTCATGTGCCTTAAAGGCGATTCGAATCTACCTCCTGAAATCTGTTTCCTGCAATTCTGCCTTGCTTTCAAATCCTCTTCGTTGACTTCCCTCAATATATCTGTGGATGAGAGTTATCACTTATAACTCTGCGGGTTTGTGAATTGCAGTGTCCCTGAGCTCCATTTTTCAACTGTCTTTTTTGGGAGCTGGCCGCAAAAGCGCGGGATTGCCTCAGGCCCTATTGTGCTTCTGGGCGGCAGGCTGAGCCTGTGATTAATTCTTCTTCCTGATGGGAAAATAGAGTGACCTGTGCCTGTCCCAACACCTAGATCTAGTCTCTCATTGGTTGCCCCTCTTCCCGTTCATCCTCAGGACAAATTGCAACCTGTAGGGAACAGGAGGTTAAAGGTGCTGATTCTCCAAGTAAGTTGATTGCTAGTAAAGTAGCTGGAAAGGCGAACCCGAGCACAAGGAGATGAGAAATGGGGTGTGTTTTAGAAACCTTTCAAAATCACACGGTGTACCATCTTCTGAGTTTCTCATGCATGTTTTCGATGTAGGAAGATGCCCTTGAACCTGGAGATTTGGGACCCATGGGATGGGTATCACGCAGTATTACTTTAAAGGGTCTGCGTTTGCTCACCCAACCTCTCAGCCCCAAGAGTGTCCACCCTTATGTCTCATCCAGCTGTGGGTCTAGATATGGTCAATCCAGGTGGCATCACAGCCCCTGAACGAATTTTGTAAGAATTTCTCTCTCTTTCACTGTCTTTGTTTTACGGGTTTTTAAAAGTAATTTATTTTTATAATGGGGTTTAGCTGCTTTTCACGGCTGTGTTTATGCGGATTTACACCCACTTGACTCACTTCCAGACAGATATCAATACATAGGTTTTAAGATTGTTACTAGTCACATATATTCTTGTGCGGTGAATAGAGAGTGTTGAGTCCAGTTCACGGAGCAAGGAGTAGGTCTTGTCTATTACATATTGGGTGTATGGAACGGTATCTGAGCAAATTTGAACCCCTTGTTTTATGCATCACCCCACCTCACCTTTCCCGTTAAGCAGCCATAGTGTGTTTTCTAAACGTGTGACTCTGTTCTGTTTTGTAATTCAGTTCAAGTGTAGCGGTTTTTACATTCCCTCTATAAGTGATAGCTTATGATAAGTGTCTTTTTCTGTGTGACTTATTTCACTTAGAATCGTTGTACCTAAATCCACTCATCTTGCTTCTACTAGCCTTATGACATTGATTTCATGTCTGAGTGATATTCCATTGTCCATAAGGACCACAAATTTTATCCATTTTTCTCTTTCCTGGGATATTTAAGGTGTCATGAAGTGGAGGTTCTTGTCAACAGAGCAGCCCCAAACTTTGGGGTGCCTGTGTCTTGCTGATTTTTAGTTTTCCCAATTTATACGCCCATGAGTGGACGTGCCCTATGCTCACTAAGCTGTGTTTTTTCGATGTTTCAGGACACACCGTACAGTACTCCAGAGTGGCTGTTGGCAATTTACATCCCGCCCATCAGCGTAGCAAGGCTGCCATTTCTCCATGGCCTGTCCTGCATTTCTGGTTTTGACACTTTTTGCAGCATGGCCCTTTTGACCGATGGGAAGCGAGACTTCTTTGTAGCGCTGATTTGCCTTTCCAGGTTGCTTGGTTGGCCAAAAAGTGCGTATGCGTTTTTTCCTGAATATATTCAGGAAAAAACGCATACGCCCTTCTTGGCCAAGGGCATCATTGTCGACGTTTTGCCGCTTTTCATGTGCTTTACAGGCGATTCGAATCTACCTCCTGAAATCTGTTTCCTGCAATTCTGCCTTGCTTTCAAATCCTCTTCGTTGCCTACCCTCAATATATCTGTGGATGAGAGTTATCATTTATAACTCTGCGGGTTTGTGAATTGCAGTGTCCCTGAGCTCCATTCTTCAACTCGCTTTTTTGGGAGCTGGCCGCAAAAGCGCGGGATTGCCTCAGGCCCTATTCTGGTTCCTGGCAGCAGGCTGAGCCTGTGGTTAATTCTTCTTCCTGATGGGAAAATAGAGTGACCTGTGCCTGTCCCAACAGCTAGATCTAGTCTCTCATTGGTTGCCCCTCTTCCCGTTCATCCTCAGGACAAATTGCAACCTGTAGGGAACAGGAGGTTAAAGGTGCTGATTCTCCAAGTAGGGAGATTGCTAGTAAAGTAGCTGGAATGGCGAACCCGAGCACAAGGAGATGAGAAATGAGGTGCGTTTTAGAAACCTTTCAAAATCACACGGTGTACCATCTTCTGAGTTTCTCATGCATGTTTTCGATGTAGGAAGATGCCCTTGAACCTGGAGACTTGGGACCCATTCGATGGGTACCACGCAGTGTTACTTTAAAGGGTCTGCGTTTGCTCACCCAACCTAACCCAACCTCTCAGCCCCAAGAGTGTCCACCCTTATGTCTCATCCAGCTGTGGGTCTAGATATGGTCAATCCAGGTTGCATCACAGCCCCTGAACGAATTTTTAAGAATTTCTCTCTCTTTCACTGTCTTTGTTTTACGGGTTTTTAAAAGTAATTTATTTTTATAATGGGGTTTAGCTTCTTTTCACGGCTGTGTTTATGCGGCTTTACACCCACTTGACTCACTTCCAGACAGATATCAATACATAGGTTTTAAGATTGTTACTAGTCACATATATTCTTGTGCGGTGAATAGGGGGTGTTGAGTCCAGTTCACTGAGCAAGGAGTAGGTCTTGTCTATTACATATTGGGTGTATGGAACGGTATCTGAGCGAATTTGAACCCCTTGTTTTATGCATCACCCCACCTCACCTTTCCCGTTAAGCAGCCATAGTGTGTTTTCTAAACGTGTGACTCTGTTCTGTTTTGTAATTCAGTTCAAGTGTAGCGGTTTTTACATTCCCTCTATAAGTGATAGCTTATGATAAGTGTCTTTTTCTGTGTGACTTATTTCACTTAGAATCGTCGTTCCTAAATCCACTCATCTTGCTTCTACTAGCCTTATGACATTTATTTCATGACTGAGTGATATTCCATTGTACATAAGGACCACAACTTCTTTATCCATTTTTCTCTTTCCTGGGATATTTAAGGTGTCATGAAGTGGAGGTTCTTGTCAACAGAGCAGCCCTAAACTTTGGGGTGCCTGTGTCTTGCTGATTTTTAGTTTTCCCAATTTATACGCCCATGAGTGGACGTGCCCTATGCTCCCTAAGCTGTGTTTTTTCGATGTTTCAGGACACACCGTACACTTCTCCAGAGTGGCTGTTGGCAACTTACATCCCGCCCATCAGCGTAGCAAGGCTGCCATTTCTCCATGGCCTGTCCTGCATTTCTGGTTTTGACACTTTTTGCAGCATGGCCCTTTTGACCGATGGGAAGCGAGACTTCTTTGTAGCGCTGATTTGCATTTCCAGGTTGCTTGGTTGGCCAAAAAGTGCGTATGCGTTTTTTCCTGAATATATTCAGGAAAAAACGCATACGCCCTTCTTGGCCAAGGGCATCATTGTCGACGTTTTGCCGCTTTTCATGTGCTTTACAGGCGATTCGAATCTACCTCCTGAAATCTGTTTCCTGCAATTCTGCCTTGCTTTCAAATCCTCTTCGTTGCCTACCCTCAATATATCTGTGGATGAGAATTATCATTTATAACTCTGTGGGTTTGTGAATTGCAGTGTCCCTGAGCTCCATTTTTCAACTCGCTTTTTTGGGAGCTGGCCGCAAAAGCGCGGGATTGCCTCAGGCCCTATTGTGCTTCTGGGCGGCAGGCTGAGCCTGTGATTAATTCTTCTTCCTGATGGGAAAATAGAGTGACCTGTGCCTGTCCCAACACCTAGATCTAGTCTCTCATTGGTTGCCCCTCTTCCCGTTCATCCTCAGGACAAATTGCAACCTGTAGGGAACAGGAGGTTAAAGGTGCTGATTCTCCAAGTAAGTTGATTGCTAGTAAAGTAGCTGGAAAGGCGAACCCGAGCACAAGGAGATGAGAAATGGGGTGTGTTTTAGAAACCTTTCAAAATCACACGGTGTACCATCTTCTGAGTTTCTCATGCATGTTTTCGATGTAGGAAGATGCCCTTGAACCTGGAGATTTGGGACCCATGGGATGGGTATCACGCAGTATTACTTTAAAGGGTCTGCGTTTGCTCACCCAACCTCTCAGCCCCAAGAGTGTCCACCCTTATGTCTCATCCAGCTGTGGGTCTAGATATGGTCAATCCAGGTGGCATCACAGCCCCTGAACGAATTTTGTAAGAATTTCTCTCTCTTTCACTGTCTTTGTTTTACGGGTTTTTAAAAGTAATTTATTTTTATAATGGGGTTTAGCTGCTTTTCACGGCTGTGTTTATGCGGATTTACACCCACTTGACTCACTTCCAGACAGATATCAATACATAGGTTTTAAGATTGTTACTAGTCACATATATTCTTGTGCGGTGAATAGGGGGTGTTGAGTCCAGTTCACGGAGCAAGGAGTAGGTCTTGTCTATTACATATTGGGTGTATGGAACGGTATCTGAGCAAATTTGAACCCCTTGTTTTATGCATCACCCCACCTCACCTTTCCCGTTAAGCAGCCATAGTGTGTTTTCTAAACGTGTGACTCTGTTCTGTTTTGTAATTCAGTTCAAGTGTAGCGGTTTTTACATTCCCTCTATAAGTGATAGCTTATGATAAGTGTCTTTTTCTGTGTGACTTATTTCACTTAGAATCGTTGTACCTAAGTCCACTCATCTTGCTTCTACTAGCCTTATGACATTGATTTCATGTCTGAGTGATATTCCATTGTCCATAAGGACCACAATTTTTTATCCATTTTTCTCTTTCCTGGGATATTTAAGGTGTCATGAAGTGGAGGTTCTTGTCAACAGAGCAGCCCCAAACTTTGGGGTGCCTGTGTCTTGCTGATTTTTAGTTTTCCCAATTTATACGCCCATGAGTGGACGTGCCCTATGCTCACTAAGCTGTGTTTTTTCGATGTTTCAGGACACACCGTACACTTCTCCAGAGTGGCTGTTGGCAATTTACATCCCGCCCATCAGCGTAGCAAGGCTGCCATTTCTCAATGGCCTGTCCTGCATTTCTGGTTTTGACACTTCTTGCAGCATGGCCCTTTTGACCCATAGGAAGCGAGACTTCTTTGTAGCGCTGATTTGCCTTTCCAGGTTGCTTGGTTGGCCAAAAAGGGCGTATGCGTTTTTTGCTGAATATATTCAGGAAAAAACGCATACGCCCATTTTGGCCAAGGGCATCATTGTCGACGTTTTGCCGCTTTTCATGTGCCTTAAAGGCGATTCGAATCTACCTCCTGAAATCTGTTTCCTGCAATTCTGCCTTGCTTTCAAATCCTCTTCGTTGACTTCCCTCAGTATATCTGTGGATGAGAGTTATCACTTATAACTCTGCGGGTTTGTGAATTGCAGTGTCCCTGAGCTCCATTTTTCAACTGTCTTTTTTGAGAGCTGGCCGCAAAAGCACGGGATTGCCTCAGGCCCTATTCTGGTTCCTGGCAGCAGGCTGAGCCTGTGGTTAATTCTTCTTCCTGATGGGAAAATAGAGTGACCTGTGCCTGTCCCAACAGCTAGATCTAGTCTCTCATTGGTTGCCCCTCTTCCCGTTCATCCTCAGGACAAATTGCAACCTGTAGGGAACAGGAGGTTAAAGGTGCTGATTCTCCAAGTAGGGAGATTGCTAGTAAAGTAGCTGGAATGGCGAACCCGAGCACAAGGAGATGAGAAATGAGGTGCGTTTTAGAAACCTTTCAAAATCACACGGTGTACCATCTTCTGAGTTTCTCATGCATGTTTTCGATGTAGGAAGATGCCCTTGAACCTGGAGACTTGGGACCCATTCGATGGGTACCACGCAGTGTTACTTTAAAGGGTCTGCGTTTGCTCACCCAACCTAACCCAACCTTTCAGCCCCAAGACTGTCCACCCTTATGTCTCATCCAGGTGTGCGTGTAGATATGGTCAATCCAGGTTGCATCACAGCCCCTGAACGAATTTTGTAAGAATTTCTCTCTCTTTCACTGTCTTTATTTTACGGGTTTTTAAAAGTAATTTATTTTTATAATGGGGTTTAGCTGCTTTTCACGGCTGTGTTTATGCGGATTTACACCCACTTGACTCACTTCCAGACAGATATCAATACATAGGTTTTAAGATTGTTACTAGTCACATATATTCTTGTGCGGTGAATAGGGGGTGTTGAGTCCAGTTCACTGAAAAGGAGTAGGTCTTGTCTATTACATATTGGGTGTATGGAACGGTATCTGAGCGAATTTGAAACCCTTGTTTTATGCATCACCCCACCTCACCTTTCCCGTTAAACAGCCATATTGTGTTTTCTAAACGTGTGATTCTGTTCTGTTCTGTAATTCAGTTCAAGTGTAGCGGTTTTTACATTCCCTCTATAAGTGATAGCTTATGATAAGTGTCTTTTTCTGTGTGACTTATTTCACTTAGAATCGTCGTACCTAAGTCCACTCATCTTGCTTCTACTAGCCTTATGACATTGATTTCATGTCTGAGTGATATTGCATTGTACATAAGGACCACAACTTCTTTATCCATTTTTCTCTTTCCTGGGATATTTAAGGTGTCATGAAGTGGAGGTTCTTGTCAACAGAGCAGCCCTAAACTTTGGGGTGCCTGTGTCTTGCTGATTTTTAGTTTTCCCAATTTATACGCCCATGAGTGGACGTGCCCTATGCTCCCTAAGCTGTGTTTTTTCGATGTTTCAGGACACACCGTACACTTCTCCAGAGTGGCTGTTGGCAATTAACATCCCGCCCATCAGCGTAGCAAGGCTGCCATTTCTCCATGACCTGTCCTGCATTTCTGGTTTTGACACTTTTTGCAGCATGACCCTTTTGACCGATGGGAAGCGAGACTTCTTTGTAGCACTGATTTGCCTTTCCAGGTTGCTTGGTTGGCCAAAAAGGGCGTATGCGTTTTTTCCTGAATATATTCAGGAAAAAACGCATACGCCCTTTTTGGCCAAGGGCATCATTGTCAACGTTTTGCCGCTTTTCATGTGCTTTAAAGGCGATTCGAATCTACCTCCTGAAACCTGTTTCCTGCAATTCTGCCTTGCTTTCAAATCCTCTTCGTTGCCTTCCCTCAATATATTTGTGGACGAGAGTTATCATTTATAACTCAGCAGGTTTGTGAATGGCAGTCCCCCTGAGCTCCATTTTTCAACTGTCTGTTTTGGGAGCTGGCCGCAAAAGCACGGGATTGCCTCAGGCCCTATTCTGGTTCCCAGCGGCAGGCTGAGCCTGTGGTTAATTCTTCTTCCTGATGGGAAAATAGAGTGACCTGTGCCTGTCCCAACACCTAGATCTATTCTCTCATTGGTTTCCCCTCTTCCCGTTCATCCTCAGGACAAATTGCAACCTGTACAGAACAGGAGGTTAAAGGTGCTGATTCTCCAAGTAGGGAGATTGCTAGTGAAGTAGCTGGAATGGCGAACCCGAGCACAAGGAGATGAGAAATGAGGTGCGTTTTAGAAACCTTTCAAAATCACACGGTGTACCTTCTTCTGGGTTCCTCATGCAAGTTTTCGATGTAGGAAGATGCCCTTGAACCTGGAGATTTGGGACCCATGGGTTGGGTACCATGCAGTATTACTTTAAAGGGTCTGCGTTTGCTCACCCAACCTCACCCAACCTCTCAGCCCCAAGAGTGTCCACCCTTATGTCTCATCCAGCTTTGGGTCTAGATATGGTCAATCCAGGTTGCATCACAGCCCCTGAACGAATTTTGTAAGAATTTCTCTCTCTTTCACTGTCTTTGTTTTACGGGTTTTTAAAAGTAATTTATTTTTATAATGGGGTTTAGCTGCTTTTCACGGCTGTGTTTATTCGGCTTTACACCCACTTGACTCACTTCCAGACAGATATCAATACATAGGTTTTAAGATTGTTACTAGTCACATATATTCTTGTGCGGTGAATAGGGGGTGTTGAGTCCAGTTCACGGAGCAAGGAGAAGGTCTTGTCTATTACATATTGGGTGTATGGAACGGTATCTGAGCGAATTTGAACCCCTTGTTTTATGCATCACCCCACCTCACCTTTCCCGTTAAGCAGCCATAGTGTGTTTTCTAAACGTGTGATTCTGTTCTGTTCTGTAATTCAGTTCAAGTGTAGCGGTTTTTACATTCCCTCTATAAGAGATAGCTTATGATAAGTGTCTTTTTCTGTGTGACTTATTTCACTTAGAATCGTCGTACCTAAGTCCACTCATCTTGCTTCTACTAGCCTTATGACATTGATTTCATGTCTGAGTGATATTCCATTGTACATAATGACCACAACTTTTTTATCCATTTTTCTCTTTCCTGGGATATTTAAGGTGTCATGAAGTGGAGGTTCTTGTCAACAGAGCAGCCCCAAACTTTGGGGTGCCTGTGTCTTGCTGATTTTTAGTTTTCCCAATTTATACGCCCATGAGTGGACGTGCCCTATGCTCACTAAGCTGTGTTTTTTCGATGTTTCAGGACACACCGTACACTTCTCCAGAGTGGCTGTTGGCAATTTACATCCCGCCCATCAGCGTAGCAAGGCTGCCATTTCTCCATGGCCTGTCCTGCATTTCTGGTTTTGACACTTTTTGCAGCATGGCCCTTTTGACCGATGTGAAGCGAGACTTCTTTGTAGCGCTGATTTGCCTTTCCAGGTTGCTTGGTTGGCCAAAAAGGGCGTATGCGTTTTTTCCTGAATATATTCAGGAAAAAACGCATACGCCCTTCTTGGCCAAGGGCATCATTGTCGACGTTTTGCCGCTTTTCATGTGCTTTACAGGCGATTCGAATCTACCTCCTGAAATCTGTGTTTTGCAATTCTGCCTTGCTTTCAAATCCTCTTCGTTGCCTTCCCTCAATATATCTGTGGATGAGAGTTATCATTTATAACTCTGCGGGTTTGTGAATTGCAGTGTCCCTGAGCTCCATTTTTCAACTCGCTTTTTTGGGAGCTGGCCGCAAAAGCGCGGGATTGCCTCAGGCCCTATTGTGCTTCTGGTCGGCAGGCTGAGCCTGTGATTAATTCTTCTTCCTGATGGGAAAATAGAGTGACCTGTGCCTGTCCCAACACCTATATCTAGTCTCTCATTGGTTGCCCCTCTTCCCGTTCATCCTCAGGACAAATTGCAACCTGTAGGGAACAGGAGGTTAAAGGTGCTGATTCTCCAAGTAAGTTGATTGCTAGTAAAGTAGCTGGAAAGGCGAACCCGAGCACAAGGAGATGAGAAATGGGGTGTGTTTTAGAAACCTTTCAAAATCACACGGTGTACCATCTTCTGAGTTTCTCATGCATGTTTTCGATGTAGGAAGATGCCCTTGAACCTGGAGATTTGGGACCCATGGGATGGGTATCACGCAGTATTACTTTAAAGGGTCTGCGTTTGCTCACCCAACCTCTCAGCCCCAAGAGTGTCCACCCTTATGTCTCATCCAGCTGTGGGTCTAGATATGGTCAATCCAGGTGGCATCACAGCCCCTGAACGAATTTTGTAAGAATTTCTCTCTCTTTCACTGTCTTTGTTTTACGGGTTTTTAAAAGTAATTTATTTTTATAATGGGGTTTAGCTGCTTTTCACGGCTGTGTTTATGCGGATTTACACCCACTTGACTCACTTCCAGACAGATATCAATACATAGGTTTTAAGATTGTTACTAGTCACATATATTCTTGTGCGGTGAATAGGGGGTGTTGAGTCCAGTTCACGGAGCAAGGAGTAGGTCTTGTCTATTACATATTGGGTGTATGGAACGGTATCTGAGCAAATTTGAACCCCTTGTTTTATGCATCACCCCACCTCACCTTTCCCGTTAAGCAGCCATAGTGTGTTTTCTAAACGTGTGACTCTGTTCTGTTTTGTAATTCAGTTCAAGTGTAGCGGTTTTTACATTCCCTCTATAAGTGATAGCTTATGATAAGTGTCTTTTTCTGTGTGACTTATTTCACTTAGAATCGTTGTACCTAAATCCACTCATCTTGCTTCTACTAGCCTTATGACATTGATTTCATGTCTGAGTGATATTCCATTGTCCATAAGGACCACAAATTTTATCCATTTTTCTCTTTCCTGGGATATTTAAGGTGTCATGAAGTGGAGGTTCTTGTCAACAGAGCAGCCCCAAACTTTGGGGTGCCTGTGTCTTGCTGATTTTTAGTTTTCCCAATTTATACGCCCATGAGTGGACGTGCCCTATGCTCACTAAGCTGTGTTTTTTCGATGTTTCAGGACACACCGTACACTTCTCCAGAGTGGCTGTTGGCAATTTACATCCCGCCCATCAGCGTAGCAAGGCTGCCATTTCTCAATGGCCTGTCCTGCATTTCTGGTTTTGACACTTCTTGCAGCATGGCCCTTTTGACCCATAGGAAGCGAGACTTCTTTGTAGCGCTGATTTGCCTTTCCAGGTTGCTTGGTTGGCCAAAAAGGGCGTATGCGTTTTTTGCTGAATATATTCAGGAAAAAACGCATACGCCCATTTTGGCCAAGGGCATCATTGTCGACGTTTTGCCGCTTTTCATGTGCCTTAAAGGCGATTCGAATCTACCTCCTGAAATCTGTTTCCTGCAATTCTGCCTTGCTTTCAAATCCTCTTCGTTGACTTCCCTCAATATATCTGTGGATGAGAGTTATCACTTATAACTCTGCGGGTTTGTGAATTGCAGTGTCCCTGAGCTCCATTTTTCAACTGTCTTTTTTGAGAGCTGGCCGCAAAAGCACGGGATTGCCTCAGGCCCTATTCTGGTTCCTGGCAGCAGGCTGAGCCTGTGGTTAATTCTTCTTCCTGATGGGAAAATAGAGTGACCTGTGCCTGTCCCAACAGCTAGATCTAGTCTCTCATTGGTTGCCCCTCTTCCCGTTCATCCTCAGGACAAATTGCAACCTGTAGGGAACAGGAGGTTAAAGGTGCTGATTCTCCAAGTAGGGAGATTGCTAGTAAAGTAGCTGGAATGGCGAACCCGAGCACAAGGAGATGAGAAATGAGGTGCGTTTTAGAAACCTTTCAAAATCACACGGTGTACCATCTTCTGAGTTTCTCATGCATGTTTTCGATGTAGGAAGATGCCCTTGAACCTGGAGACTTGGGACCCATTCGATGGGTACCACGCAGTGTTACTTTAAAGGGTCTGCGTTTGCTCACCCAACCTAACCCAACCTTTCAGCCCCAAGACTGTCCACCCTTATGTCTCATCCAGGTGTGCGTGTAGATATGGTCAATCCAGGTTGCATCACAGCCCCTGAACGAATTTTGTAAGAATTTCTCTCTCTTTCACTGTCTTTATTTTACGGGTTTTTAAAAGTAATTTATTTTTATAATGGGGTTTAGCTGCTTTTCACGGCTGTGTTTATGCGGATTTACACCCACTTGACTCACTTCCAGACAGATATCAATACATAGGTTTTAAGATTGTTACTAGTCACATATATTCTTGTGCGGTGAATAGGGGGTGTTGAGTCCAGTTCACTGAAAAGGAGTAGGTCTTGTCTATTACATATTGGGTGTATGGAACGGTATCTGAGCGAATTTGAAACCCTTGTTTTATGCATCACCCCACCTCACCTTTCCCGTTAAACAGCCATATTGTGTTTTCTAAACGTGTGATTCTGTTCTGTTCTGTAATTCAGTTCAAGTGTAGCGGTTTTTACATTCCCTCTATAAGTGATAGCTTATGATAAGTGTCTTTTTCTGTGTGACTTATTTCACTTAGAATCGTCGTACCTAAGTCCACTCATCTTGCTTCTACTAGCCTTATGACATTGATTTCATGTCTGAGTGATATTGCATTGTACATAAGGACCACAACTTCTTTATCCATTTTTCTCTTTCCTGGGATATTTAAGGTGTCATGAAGTGGAGGTTCTTGTCAACAGAGCAGCCCTAAACTTTGGGGTGCCTGTGTCTTGCTGATTTTTAGTTTTCCCAATTTATACGCCCATGAGTGGACGTGCCCTATGCTCCCTAAGCTGTGTTTTTTCGATGTTTCAGGACACACCGTACACTTCTCCAGAGTGGCTGTTGGCAATTAACATCCCGCCCATCAGCGTAGCAAGGCTGCCATTTCTCCATGACCTGTCCTGCATTTCTGGTTTTGACACTTTTTGCAGCATGACCCTTTTGACCGATGGGAAGCGAGACTTCTTTGTAGCACTGATTTGCCTTTCCAGGTTGCTTGGTTGGCCAAAAAGGGCGTATGCGTTTTTTCCTGAATATATTCAGGAAAAAACGCATACGCCCTTTTTGGCCAAGGGCATCATTGTCAACGTTTTGTCGCTTTTCATGTGCTTTAAAGGCGATTCGAATCTACCTCCTGAAACCTGTTTCCTGCAATTCTGCCTTGCTTTCAAATCCTCTTCGTTGCCTTCCCTCAATATATTTGTGGACGAGAGTTATCATTTATAACTCAGCAGGTTTGTGAATGGCAGTCCCCCTGAGCTCCATTTTTCAACTGTCTGTTTTGGGAGCTGGCCGCAAAAGCACGGGATTGCCTCAGGCCCTATTCTGGTTCCCAGCGGCAGGCTGAGCCTGTGGTTAATTCTTCTTCCTGATGGGAAAATAGAGTGACCTGTGCCTGTCCCAACACCTAGATCTATTCTCTCATTGGTTTCCCCTCTTCCCGTTCATCCTCAGGACAAATTGCAACCTGTACAGAACAGGAGGTTAAAGGTGCTGATTCTCCAAGTAGGGAGATTGCTAGTGAAGTAGCTGGAATGGCGAACCCGAGCACAAGGAGATGAGAAATGAGGTGCGTTTTAGAAACCTTTCAAAATCACACGGTGTACCTTCTTCTGGGTTCCTCATGCAAGTTTTCGATGTAGGAAGATGCCCTTGAACCTGGAGATTTGGGACCCATGGGTTGGGTACCATGCAGTATTACTTTAAAGGGTCTGCGTTTGCTCACCCAACCTCACCCAACCTCTCAGCCCCAAGAGTGTCCACCCTTATGTCTCATCCAGCTTTGGGTCTAGATATGGTCAATCCAGGTTGCATCACAGCCCCTGAACGAATTTTGTAAGAATTTCTCTCTCTTTCACTGTCTTTGTTTTACGGGTTTTTAAAAGTAATTTATTTTTATAATGGGGTTTAGCTGCTTTTCACGGCTGTGTTTATTCGGCTTTACACCCACTTGACTCACTTCCAGACAGATATCAATACATAGGTTTTAAGATTGTTACTAGTCACATATATTCTTGTGCGGTGAATAGGGGGTGTTGAGTCCAGTTCACGGAGCAAGGAGAAGGTCTTGTCTATTACATATTGGGTGTATGGAACGGTATCTGAGCGAATTTGAACCCCTTGTTTTATGCATCACCCCACCTCACCTTTCCCGTTAAGCAGCCATAGTGTGTTTTCTAAACGTGTGATTCTGTTCTGTTCTGTAATTCAGTTCAAGTGTAGCGGTTTTTACATTCCCTCTATAAGAGATAGCTTATGATAAGTGTCTTTTTCTGTGTGACTTATTTCACTTAGAATCGTCGTACCTAAGTCCACTCATCTTGCTTCTACTAGCCTTATGACATTGATTTCATGTCTGAGTGATATTCCATTGTACATAATGACCACAACTTTTTTATCCATTTTTCTCTTTCCTGGGATATTTAAGGTGTCATGAAGTGGAGGTTCTTGTCAACAGAGCAGCCCCAAACTTTGGGGTGCCTGTGTCTTGCTGATTTTTAGTTTTCCCAATTTATACGCCCATGAGTGGACGTGCCCTATGCTCACTAAGCTGTGTTTTTTCGATGTTTCAGGACACACCGTACACTTCTCCAGAGTGGCTGTTGGCAATTTACATCCCGCCCATCAGCGTAGCAAGGCTGCCATTTCTCCATGGCCTGTCCTGCATTTCTGGTTTTGACACTTTTTGCAGCATGGCCCTTTTGACCGATGTGAAGCGAGACTTCTTTGTAGCGCTGATTTGCCTTTCCAGGTTGCTTGGTTGGCCAAAAAGGGCGTATGCGTTTTTTCCTGAATATATTCAGGAAAAAACGCATACGCCCTTCTTGGCCAAGGGCATCATTGTCGACGTTTTGCCGCTTTTCATGTGCTTTACAGGCGATTCGAATCTACCTCCTGAAATCTGTGTTTTGCAATTCTGCCTTGCTTTCAAATCCTCTTCGTTGCCTTCCCTCAATATATCTGTGGATGAGAGTTATCATTTATAACTCTGCGGGTTTGTGAATTGCAGTGTCCCTGAGCTCCATTTTTCAACTCGCTTTTTTGGGAGCTGGCCGCAAAAGCGCGGGATTGCCTCAGGCCCTATTGTGCTTCTGGTCGGCAGGCTGAGCCTGTGATTAATTCTTCTTCCTGATGGGAAAATAGAGTGACCTGTGCCTGTCCCAACACCTATATCTAGTCTCTCATTGGTTGCCCCTCTTCCCGTTCATCCTCAGGACAAATTGCAACCTGTAGGGAACAGGAGGTTAAAGGTGCTGATTCTCCAAGTAAGTTGATTGCTAGTAAAGTAGCTGGAAAGGCGAACCCGAGCACAAGGAGATGAGAAATGGGGTGTGTTTTAGAAACCTTTCAAAATCACACGGTGTACCATCTTCTGAGTTTCTCATGCATGTTTTCGATGTAGGAAGATGCCCTTGAACCTGGAGATTTGGGACCCATGGGATGGGTATCACGCAGTATTACTTTAAAGGGTCTGCGTTTGCTCACCCAACCTCTCAGCCCCAAGAGTGTCCACCCTTATGTCTCATCCAGCTGTGGGTCTAGATATGGTCAATCCAGGTGGCATCACAGCCCCTGAACGAATTTTGTAAGAATTTCTCTCTCTTTCACTGTCTTTGTTTTACGGGTTTTTAAAAGTAATTTATTTTTATAATGGGGTTTAGCTGCTTTTCACGGCTGTGTTTATGCGGATTTACACCCACTTGACTCACTTCCAGACAGATATCAATACATAGGTTTTAAGATTGTTACTAGTCACATATATTCTTGTGCGGTGAATAGGGGGTGTTGAGTCCAGTTCACGGAGCAAGGAGTAGGTCTTGTCTATTACATATTGGGTGTATGGAACGGTATCTGAGCAAATTTGAACCCCTTGTTTTATGCATCACCCCACCTCACCTTTCCCGTTAAGCAGCCATAGTGTGTTTTCTAAACGTGTGACTCTGTTCTATTTTGTAATTCAGTTCAAGTGTAGCGGTTTTTACATTCCCTCTATAAGTGATAGCTTATGATAAGTGTCTTTTTCTGTGTGACTTATTTCACTTAGAATCGTTGTACCTAAATCCACTCATCTTGCTTCTACTAGCCTTATGACATTGATTTCATGTCTGAGTGATATTCCATTGTCCATAAGGACCACAAATTTTATCCATTTTTCTCTTTCCTGGGATATTTAAGGTGTCATGAAGTGGAGGTTCTTGTCAACAGAGCAGCCCCAAACTTTGGGGTGCCTGTGTCTTGCTGATTTTTAGTTTTCCCAATTTATACGCCCATGAGTGGACGTGCCCTATGCTCACTAAGCTGTGTTTTTTCGATGTTTCAGGACACACCGTACAGTTCTCCAGAGTGGCTGTTGGCAATTTACATCCCGCCCATCAGCGTAGCAAGGCTGCCATTTCTCCATGGCCTGTCCTGCATTTCTGGTTTTGACACTTTTTGCAGCATGGCCCTTTTGACCGATGGGAAGCGAGACTTCTTTGTAGCGCTGATTTGCCTTTCCAGGTTGCTTGGTTGGCCAAAAAGTGCGTATGCGTTTTTTCCTGAATATATTCAGGAAAAAACGCATACGCCCTTCTTGGCCAAGGGCATCATTGTCGACGTTTTGCCGCTTTTCATGTGCTTTACAGGCGATTCGAATCTACCTCCTGAAATCTGTTTCCTGCAATTCTGCCTTGCTTTCAAATCCTCTTCGTTGCCTACCCTCAATATATCTGTGGATGAGAGTTATCATTTATAACTCTGCGGGTTTGTGAATTGCAGTGTCCCTGAGCTCCATTCTTCAACTCGCTTTTTTGGGAGCTGGCCGCAAAAGCGCGGGATTGCCTCAGGCCCTATTCTGGTTCCTGGCAGCAGGCTGAGCCTGTGGTTAATTCTTCTTCCTGATGGGAAAATAGAGTGACCTGTGCCTGTCCCAACAGCTAGATCTAGTCTCTCATTGGTTGCCCCTCTTCCCGTTCATCCTCAGGACAAATTGCAACCTGTAGGGAACAGGAGGTTAAAGGTGCTGATTCTCCAAGTAGGGAGATTGCTAGTAAAGTAGCTGGAATGGCGAACCCGAGCACAAGGAGATGAGAAATGAGGTGCGTTTTAGAAACCTTTCAAAATCACACGGTGTACCATCTTCTGAGTTTCTCATGCATGTTTTCGATGTAGGAAGATGCCCTTGAACCTGGAGACTTGGGACCCATTCGATGGGTACCACGCAGTGTTACTTTAAAGGGTCTGCGTTTGCTCACCCAACCTAACCCAACCTCTCAGCCCCAAGAGTGTCCACCCTTATGTCTCATCCAGCTGTGGGTCTAGATATGGTCAATCCAGGTTGCATCACAGCCCCTGAACGAATTTTTAAGAATTTCTCTCTCTTTCACTGTCTTTGTTTTACGGGTTTTTAAAAGTAATTTATTTTTATAATGGGGTTTAGCTTCTTTTCACGGCTGTGTTTATGCGGCTTTACACCCACTTGACTCACTTCCAGACAGATATCAATACATAGGTTTTAAGATTGTTACTAGTCACATATATTCTTGTGCGGTGAATAGGGGGTGTTGAGTCCAGTTCACTGAGCAAGGAGTAGGTCTTGTCTATTACATATTGGGTGTATGGAACGGTATCTGAGCGAATTTGAACCCCTTGTTTTATGCATCACCCCACCTCACCTTTCCCGTTAAGCAGCCATAGTGTGTTTTCTAAACGTGTGACTCTGTTCTGTTTTGTAATTCAGTTCAAGTGTAGCGGTTTTTACATTCCCTCTATAAGTGATAGCTTATGATAAGTGTCTTTTTCTGTGTGACTTATTTCACTTAGAATCGTCGTTCCTAAATCCACTCATCTTGCTTCTACTAGCCTTATGACATTGATTTCATGTCTGAGTGATATTCCATTGTACATAAGGACCACAACTTCTTTATCCATTTTTCTCTTTCCTGGGATATTTAAGGTGTCATGAAGTGGAGATTCTTGTCAACAGAGCAGCCCTAAACTTTGGGGTGCCTGTGTCTTGCTGATTTTTAGTTTTCCCAATTTATACGCCCATGAGTGGACGTGCCCTATGCTCCCTAAGCTGTGTTTTTTCGATGTTTCAGGACACACCGTACACTTCTCCAGAGTGGCTGTTGGCAACTTACATCCCGCCCATCAGCGTAGCAAGGCTGCCATTTCTCCATGGCCTGTCCTGCATTTCTGGTTTTGACACTTTTTGCAGCATGGCCCTTTTGACCGATGCGAAGCGAGACTTCTTTGTAGCGCTGATTTGCCTTTCCAGGTTGCTTGGTTGGCCAAAAAGTGCGTATGCGTTTTTTCCTGAATATATTCAGGAAAAAACGCATACGCCCTTCTTGGCCAAGGGCATCATTGTCGACGTTTTGCCGCTTTTCATGTGCTTTACAGGCGATTCGAATCTACCTCCTGAAATCTGTTTCCTGCAATTCTGCCTTGCTTTCAAATCCTCTTCGTTGCCTACCCTCAATATATCTGTGGATGAGAGTTATCATTTATAACTCTGCGGGTTTGTGAATTGCAGTGTCCCTGAGCTCCATTTTTCAACTCGCTTTTTTGGGAGCTGGCCGCAAAAGCGCGGGATTGCCTCAGGCCCTATTGTGCTTCTGGGCGGCAGGCTGAGCCTGTGATTAATTCTTCTTCCTGATGGGAAAATAGAGTGACCTGTGCCTGTCCCAACACCTAGATCTAGTCTCTCATTGGTTGCCCCTCTTCCCGTTCATCCTCAGGACAAATTGCAACCTGTAGGGAACAGGAGGTTAAAGGTGCTGATTCTCCAAGTAAGTTGATTGCTAGTAAAGTAGCTGGAAAGGCGAACCCGAGCACAAGGAGATGAGAAATGGGGTGTGTTTTAGAAACCTTTCAAAATCACACGGTGTACCATCTTCTGAGTTTCTCATGCATGTTTTCGATGTAGGAAGATGCCCTTGAACCTGGAGATTTGGGACCCATGGGATGGGTATCACGCAGTATTACTTTAAAGGGTCTGCGTTTGCTCACCCAAACTCTCAGCCCCAAGAGTGTCCACCCTTATGTCTCATCCAGCTGTGGGTCTAGATATGGTCAATCCAGGTGGCATCACAGCCCCTGAACGAATTTTGTAAGAATTTCTCTCTCTTTCACTGTCTTTGTTTTATGGGTTTTTAAAAGTAATTTATTTTTATAATGGGGTTTAGCTGCTTTTCACGGCTGTGTTTATGCGGATTTACACCCACTTGACTCACTTCCAGACAGATATCAATACATAGGTTTTAAGATTGTTACTAGTCACATATATTCTTGTGCGGTGAATAGGGGGTGTTGAGTCCAGTTCACGGAGCAAGGAGTAGGTCTTGTCTATTACATATTGGGTGTATGGAACGGTATCTGAGCAAATTTGAACCCCTTGTTTTATGCATCACCCCACCTCACCTTTCCCGTTAAGCAGCCATAGTGTGTTTTCTAAACGTGTGACTCTGTTCTGTTTTGTAATTCAGTTCAAGTGTAGCGGTTTTTACATTCCCTGTATAAGTGATAGCTTATGATAAGTGCCTTTTTCTGTGTGACTTATTTCACTTAGAATCGTCGTACCTAAGTCCACTCATCTTGCTTCTACTAGCCTTATGACATTGATTTCATGTCTGAGTGATATTCCATTGTACATAAGGACCACGACTTTTTTATCCATTTTTCTCTTTCCTGGGATATTTAAGGTGTCATGAAGTGGAGGTTCTTGTCAACAGAGCAGCCCCAAACTTTGGGGTGCCTGTGTCTTGCTGATTTTTATTTTTCCCAATTTATACGCCCATGAGTGGACGTGCCCTATGCTCACTAAGCTGTGTTTTTTCGATGTTTCAGGACACACCGTACACTTCTCCAGAGTGGCTGTTGGCAATTTACATCCCGCCCATCAGCGTAGCAAGGCTGCCATTTCTCCATGGCCTGTCCTGCATTTCTGGTTTTGACACTTTTTGCAGCATGGCCGTTTTGACCCATAGAAAGCGAGACTTCTTTGTAGCGCTGATTTGCCTTTCCAGGTTGCTTTGTTGGCCAAAAAGGGCGTATGCGTTTTTTCCTGAATATATTCAGGAAAAAACGCATACGCCCTTTTTGGCCAAGGGCATCATTGTCAACGTTTTGCCGCTTTTCATGTGCTTTAAAGGCGATTCGAATCTACCTCCTGAAACCTCTTTCCTGCAATTCTGCCTTGCTTTCAAATCCTCTTCGTTGCCTTCCCTCAATATATTTGTGGACGAGAGTTATCATTTATAACTCAGCAGGTTTGTGAATGGCAGTCCCCCTGAGCTCCATTTTTCAACTGTCTGTTTTGGGAGCTGGCCGCAAAAGCACGGGATTGCCTCAGGCCCTATTCTGGTTCCCGGCGGCAGGCTGAGCCTGTGGTTAATTCTTCTTCCTGATGGGAAAATAGAGTGACCTGTGCCTGTCCCAACACCTAGATCTATTCTCTCATTGGTTTCCCCTCTTCCCGTTCATCCTCAGGACAAATTGCAACCTGTACAGAACAGGAGGTTAAAGGTGCTGATTCTCCAAGTAGGGAGATTGCTAGTGAAGTAGCTGGAATGGCGAACCCGAGCACAAGGAGATGAGAAATGAGGTGCGTTTTAGAAACCTTTCAAAATCACACGGTGTACCTTCTTCTGGGTTCCTCATGCAAGTTTTCGATGTAGGAAGATGCCCTTGAACCTGGAGATTTGGGACCCATGGGTTGGGTACCATGCAGTATTACTTTAAAGGGTCTGCGTTTGCTCACCCAACCTCACCCAACCTCTCAGCCCCAAGAGTGTCCACCCTTATGTCTCATCCAGCTGTGGGTCTAGATATGGTCAATCCAGGTTGCATCACAGCCCCTGAACGAATTTTTTAAGAATTTCTCTCTCTTTCACTGTCTTTGTTTTACGGGTTTTTAAAAGTAATTTATTTTTATAATGGGGTTTAGCTGCTTTTCACGGCTGTGTTTATGCGGCTTTACACCCACTTGACTCACTTCCAGACAGATATCAATACATAGGTTTTAAGATTGTTACTAGTCACATATATTCTTGTGCGGTGAATAGGGGGTGTTGAGTCCAGTTCACTGAGCAAGGAGTAGGTCTTGTCTATTACATATTGGGTGTATGGAACGGTATCTGAGCGAATTTGAAACCCTTGTTTTATGCATCACCCCACCTCACCTTTCCCGTTAAGCAGCCATAGTGTGTTTTCTAAACGTGTGATTCTGTTCTGTTCTGTAATTCAGTTCAAGTGTAGCGGTTTTTACATTCCCTCTATAAGTGATAGCTTATGATAAGTGTCTTTTTCTGTGTGACTTATTTCACTTAGAATCGTCGTACCTAAGTCCACTCATCTTGCTTCTACTAGCCTTATGACATTGATTTCATGTCTGAGAGATATTCCATTGTACATAAGGACCACAACTTCTTTATCCATTTTTCTCTTTCCTGGGATATTTAAGGTGTCATGAAGTGGAGATTCTTGTCAACAGAGCAGCCCTAAACTTTGGGGTGCCTGTGTCTTGCTGATTTTTAGTTTTCCCAATTTATACGCCCATGAGTGGACGTGCCCTATGCTCCCTAAGCTGTGTTTTTTCGATGTTTCAGGACACACCGTACACTTCTCCAGAGTGGCTGTTGGCAACTTACATCCCGCCCATCAGCGTAGCAAGGCTGCCATTTCTCCATGGCCTGTCCTGCATTTCTGGTTTTGACACTTTTTGCAGCATGGCCCTTTTGACCGATGGGAAGCGAGACTTCTTTGTAGCGCTGATTTGCCTTTCCAGGTTGCTTGGTTGGCCAAAAAGTGCGTATGCGTTTTTTCCTGAATATATTCAGGAAAAAACGCATACGCCCTTCTTGGCCAAGGGCATCATTGTCGACGTTTTGCCGCTTTTCATGTGCTTTACAGGCGATTCGAATCTACCTCCTGAAATCTGTTTCCTGCAATTCTGCCTTGCTTTCAAATCCTCTTCGTTGCCTACCCTCAATATATCTGTGGATGAGAGTTATCATTTATAACTCTGCGGGTTTGTGAATTGCAGTGTCCCTGAGCTCCATTTTTCAACTCGCTTTTTTGGGAGCTGGCCGCAAAAGCGCGGGATTGCCTCAGGCCCTATTGTGCTTCTGGGCGGCAGGCTGAGCCTGTGATTAATTCTTCTTCCTGATGGGAAAATAGAGTGACCTGTGCCTGTCCCAACACCTAGATCTAGTCTCTCATTGGTTGCCCCTCTTCCCGTTCATCCTCAGGACAAATTGCAACCTGTAGGGAACAGGAGGTTAAAGGTGCTGATTCTCCAAGTAAGTTGATTGCTAGTAAAGTAGCTGGAAAGGCGAACCCGAGCACAAGGAGATGAGAAATGGGGTGTGTTTTAGAAACCTTTCAAAATCACACGGTGTACCATCTTCTGAGTTTCTCATGCATGTTTTCGATGTAGGAAGATGCCCTTGAACCTGGAGATTTGGGACCCATGGGATGGGTATCACGCAGTATTACTTTAAAGGGTCTGCGTTTGCTCACCCAAACTCTCAGCCCCAAGAGTGTCCAACCTTATGTCTCATCCAGCTGTGGGTCTAGATATGGTCAATCCAGGTGGCATCACAGCCCCTGAACGAATTTTGTAAGAATTTCTCTCTCTTTCACTGTCTTTGTTTTACGGGTTTTTAAAAGTAATTTATTTTTATAATGGGGTTTAGCTGCTTTTCACGGCTGTGTTTATGCGGCTTTACACCCACTTGACTCACTTCCAGACAGATATCAATACATAGGTTTTAAGATTCTTACTAGTCACATATATTCTTGTGCGGTGAATAGGGGGTGTTGAGTCCAGTTCACGGAGCAAGGAGTAGGTCTTGTCTATTACATATTGGGTGTATGGAACGGTATCTGAGCAAATTTGAACCCCTTGTTTTATGCATCACCCCACCTCACCTTTCCCGTTAAGCAGCCATAGTGTGTTTTCTAAACGTGTGACTCTGTGCTGTTTTGTAATTCAGTTCAAGTGTAGCGGTTTTTACATTCCCTCTATAAGTGATAGCTTATGATAAGTGTCTTTTTCTGTGTGACTTATTTCACTTAGAATCGTCGTACCTAAGTCCACTCATCTTGCTTCTACTAGCCTTATGACATTGATTTCATGTCTGAGTGATATTCCATTGTACATAAGGACCACAACTTTTTTATCCATTTTTCTCTTTCCTGGGATATTTAAGGTGTCATGAAGTGGAGGTTCTTGTCAACAGAGCAGCCCCAAACTTTGGGGTGCCTGTGTCTTGCTGATTTTTAGTTTTCCCAATTTATACGCCCATGAGTGGACGTGCCCTATGCTCACTAAGCTGTGTTTTTTCGATGTTTCAGGACACACCGTACACTTCTCCAGAGTGGCTGTTGGCAATTTACATCCCGCCCATCAGCGTAGCAAGGCTGCCATTTCTCCATGGCCTGTCCTGCATTTCTGGTTTTGACACTTTTTGCAGCATGGCCCTTTTGACCGATGTGAAGCGAGAATTCTTTGTAGCGCTGATTTGCCTTTCCAGGTTGCTTGGTTGGCCAAAAAGGGCGTATGCGTTTTTTCCTGAATATATTCAGGAAAAAACGCATACGCCCTTCTTGGCCAAGGGCATCATTGTCGACGTTTTGCCGCTTTTCATGTGCTTTACAGGCGATTCGAATCTACCTCCTGAAATCTGTGTTTTGCAATTCTGCCTTGCTTTCAAATCCTCTTCGTTGCCTTCCCTCAATATATCTGTGGATGAGAGTTATCATTTATAACTCTGCGGGTTTGTGAATTGCAGTGTCCCTGAGCTCCATTTTTCAACTGTCTGTTTTGGGAGCTGGCCGCAAAAGCACGGGATTGCCTCAGGCCCTATTCTGGTTCCCGGCGGCAGGCTGAGCCTGCGGTTAATTCTTCTTCCTGATGGGAAAATAGAGTGACCTGTGCCTGTCCCAACACCTAGATCTATTCTCTCATTGGTTTCCCCTCTTCCCGTTCATCCTCAGGACAAATTGCAACCTGTACAGAACAGGAGGTTAAAGGTGCTGATTCTCCAAGTAGGGAGATTGCTAGTGAAGTAGCTGGAATGGCGAACCCGAGCACAAGGAGATGAGAAATGAGGTGCGTTTTAGAAACCTTTCAAAATCACACGGTGTACCTTCTTCTGGGTTCCTCATGCAAGTTTTCGATGTAGGAAGATGCCCTTGAACCTGGAGATTTGGGACCCATGGGTTGGGTACCATGCAGTATTACTTTAAAGGGTCTGCGTTTGCTCACCCAACCTCACCCAACCTCTCAGCCCCAAGAGTGTCCACCCTTATGTCTCATCCAGCTGTGGGTCTAGATATGGTCAATCCAGGTTGCATCACAGCCCCTGAACGAATTTTTTAAGAATTTCTCTCTCTTTCACTGTCTTTGTTTTACGGGTTTTTAAAAGTAATTTATTTTTATAATGGGGTTTAGCTGCTTTTCACGGCTGTGTTTATGCGGCTTTACACCCACTTGACTCACTTCCAGACAGATATCAATACATAGGTTTTAAGATTGTTACTAGTCACATATATTCTTGTGCGGTGAATAGGGGGTGTTGAGTCCAGTTCACTGAGCAAGGAGTAGGTCTTGTCTATTACATATTGGGTGTATGGAACGGTATCTGAGCGAATTTGAAACCCTTGTTTTATGCATCACCCCACCTCACCTTTCCCGTTAAGCAGCCATAGTGTGTTTTCTAAACGTGTGATTCTGTTCTGTTCTGTAATTCAGTTCAAGTGTAGCGGTTTTTACATTCCCTCTATAAGTGATAGCTTATGATAAGTGTCTTTTTCTGTGTGACTTATTTCACTTAGAATCGTCGTACCTAAGTCCACTCATCTTGCTTCTACTAGCCTTATGACATTGATTTCATGTCTGAGAGATATTCCATTGTACATAAGGACCACAACTTCTTTATCCATTTTTCTCTTTCCTGGGATATTTAAGGTGTCATGAAGTGGAGATTCTTGTCAACAGAGCAGCCCTAAACTTTGGGGTGCCTGTGTCTTGCTGATTTTTAGTTTTCCCAATTTATACGCCCATGAGTGGACGTGCCCTATGCTCCCTAAGCTGTGTTTTTTCGATGTTTCAGGACACACCGTACACTTCTCCAGAGTGGCTGTTGGCAACTTACATCCCGCCCATCAGCGTAGCAAGGCTGCCATTTCTCCATGGCCTGTCCTGCATTTCTGGTTTTGACACTTTTTGCAGCATGGCCCTTTTGACCGATGGGAAGCGAGACTTCTTTGTAGCGCTGATTTGCCTTTCCAGGTTGCTTGGTTGGCCAAAAAGTGCGTATGCGTTTTTTCCTGAATATATTCAGGAAAAAACGCATACGCCCTTCTTGGCCAAGGGCATCATTGTCGACGTTTTGCCGCTTTTCATGTGCTTTACAGGCGATTCGAATCTACCTCCTGAAATCTGTTTCCTGCAATTCTGCCTTGCTTTCAAATCCTCTTCGTTGCCTACCCTCAATATATCTGTGGATGAGAGTTATCATTTATAACTCTGCGGGTTTGTGAATTGCAGTGTCCCTGAGCTCCATTTTTCAACTCGCTTTTTTGGGAGCTGGCCGCAAAAGCGCGGGATTGCCTCAGGCCCTATTGTGCTTCTGGGCGGCAGGCTGAGCCTGTGATTAATTCTTCTTCCTGATGGGAAAATAGAGTGACCTGTGCCTGTCCCAACACCTAGATCTAGTCTCTCATTGGTTGCCCCTCTTCCCGTTCATCCTCAGGACAAATTGCAACCTGTAGGGAACAGGAGGTTAAAGGTGCTGATTCTCCAAGTAAGTTGATTGCTAGTAAAGTAGCTGGAAAGGCGAACCCGAGCACAAGGAGATGAGAAATGGGGTGTGTTTTAGAAACCTTTCAAAATCACACGGTGTACCATCTTCTGAGTTTCTCATGCATGTTTTCGATGTAGGAAGATGCCCTTGAACCTGGAGATTTGGGACCCATGGGATGGGTATCACGCAGTATTACTTTAAAGGGTCTGCATTTGCTCACCCAAACTCTCAGCCCCAAGAGTGTCCAACCTTATGTCTCATCCAGCTGTGGGTCTAGATATGGTCAATCCAGGTGGCATCACAGCCCCTGAACGAATTTTGTAAGAATTTCTCTCTCTTTCACTGTCTTTGTTTTACGGGTTTTTAAAAGTAATTTATTTTTATAATGGGGTTTAGCTGCTTTTCACGGCTGTGTTTATGCGGCTTTACACCCACTTGACTCACTTCCAGACAGATATCAATACATAGGTTTTAAGATTCTTACTAGTCACATATATTCTTGTGCGGTGAATAGGGGGTGTTGAGTCCAGTTCACGGAGCAAGGAGTAGGTCTTGTCTATTACATATTGGGTGTATGGAACGGTATCTGAGCAAATTTGAACCCCTTGTTTTATGCATCACCCCACCTCACCTTTCCCGTTAAGCAGCCATAGTGTGTTTTCTAAACGTGTGACTCTGTGCTGTTTTGTAATTCAGTTCAAGTGTAGCGGTTTTTACATTCCCTCTATAAGTGATAGCTTATGATAAGTGTCTTTTTCTGTGTGACTTATTTCACTTAGAATCGTCGTACCTAAGTCCACTCATCTTGCTTCTACTAGCCTTATGACATTGATTTCATGTCTGAGTGATATTCCATTGTACATAAGGACCACAACTTTTTTATCCATTTTTCTCTTTCCTGGGATATTTAAGGTGTCATGAAGTGGAGGTTCTTGTCAACAGAGCAGCCCCAAACTTTGGGGTGCCTGTGTCTTGCTGATTTTTAGTTTTCCCAATTTATACGCCCATGAGTGGACGTGCCCTATGCTCACTAAGCTGTGTTTTTTCGATGTTTCAGGACACACCGTACACTTCTCCAGAGTGGCTGTTGGCAATTTACATCCCGCCCATCAGCGTAGCAAGGCTGCCATTTCTCCATGGCCTGTCCTGCATTTCTGGTTTTGACACTTTTTGCAGCATGGCCCTTTTGACCGATGTGAAGCGAGACTTCTTTGTAGCGCTGATTTGCCTTTCCAGGTTGCTTGGTTGGCCAAAAAGGGCGTATGCGTTTTTTCCTGAATATATTCAGGAAAAAACGCATACGCCCTTCTTGGCCAAGGGCATCATTGTCGACGTTTTGCCGCTTTTCATGTGCTTTACAGGCGATTCGAATCTACCTCCTGAAATCTGTGTTTTGCAATTCTGCCTTGCTTTCAAATCCTCTTCGTTGCCTTCCCTCAATATATCTGTGGATGAGAGTTATCATTTATAACTCTGCGGGTTTGTGAATTGCAGTGTCCCTGAGCTCCATTTTTCAACTGTCTGTTTTGGGAGCTGGCCGCAAAAGCACGGGATTGCCTCAGGCCCTATTCTGGTTCCCGGCGGCAGGCTGAGCCTGCGGTTAATTCTTCTTCCTGATGGGAAAATAGAGTGACCTGTGCCTGTCCCAACACCTAGATCTATTCTCTCATTGGTTTCCCCTCTTCCCGTTCATCCTCAGGACAAATTGCAACCTGTACAGAACAGGAGGTTAAAGGTGCTGATTCTCCAAGTAGGGAGATTGCTAGTGAAGTAGCTGGAATGGCGAACCCGAGCACAAGGAGATGAGAAATGAGGTGCGTTTTAGAAACCTTTCAAAATCACACGGTGTACCTTCTTCTGGGTTCCTCATGCAAGTTTTCGATGTAGGAAGATGCCCTTGAACCTGGAGATTTGGGACCCATGGGTTGGGTACCGTGCAGTATTACTTTAAGGGGTCTGCGTTTGCTCACCCAACCTCACCCAACCTCTCAGCCCCAAGAGTGTCCACCCTTATGTCTCATCCAGCTGTAGGTCTAGATATGGTCAATCCAGGTTGCATCACAGCCCCTGAACGAATTTTGTAAGAATTTCTCTCTCTTTCACTGTCTTTGTTTTACGGGTTTTTAAAAGTAATTTATTTTTATAATGGGGTTTAGCTGCTTTTCACGGCTGTGTTTATGCGGCTTTACACCCACTTGACTCACTTCCAGACAGATATCAATACATAGGTTTTAAGATTGTTACTATTCACATATATTCTTGTGCGGTGAATAGGGGGTGTTGAGTCCAGTTCACTGAGCAAGGAGTAGGTCTTGTCTATTACATATTGGGTGTATGGAACGGTATCTGAGCGAATTTGAAACCCTTGTTTTATGCATCACCCCACCTCACCTTTCCCGTTAAGCAGCCATAGTGTGTTTTCTAAACGTGTGATTCTGTTCTGTTCTGTAATTCAGTTCAAGTGTAGCGGTTTTTACATTCCCTCTATAAGTGATAGCTTATGATAAGTGTCTTTTTCTGTGTGACTTATTTCACTTAGAATCGTCGTACCTAAGTCCACTCATCTTGCTTCTACTAACCTTATGACATTGATTTCATGTCTGAGAGATATTCCATTGTACATAAGGACCACAACTTCTTTATCCATTTTTCTCTCTCCTGGGATATTTAAGGTGTCATGAAGTGGAGATTCTTGTCAACAGAGCAGCCCTAAACTTTGGGGTGCCTGTGTCTTGCTGATTTTTAGTTTTCCCAATTTATACGCCCATGAGTGGACGTGCCCTATGCTCCCAAAGCTGTGTTTTTTCGATGTTTCAGGACACACCGTACACTTCTCCAGAGTGGCTGTTGGCAACTTACATCCCGCCCATCAGCGTAGCAAGGCTGCCATTTCTCCATGGCCTGTCCTGCATTTCTGGTTTTGACACTTTTTGCAGCATGGCCCTTTTGACCGATGGGAAGCGAGACTTCTTTGTAGCGCTGATTTGCCTTTCCAGGTTGCTTGGTTGGCCAAAAAGTGCGTATGCGTTTTTTCCTGAATATATTCAGGAAAAAACGCATACGCCCTTCTTGGCCAAGGGCATCATTGTCGACGTTTTGCCGCTTTTCATGTGCTTTACAGGCGATTCGAATCTACCTCCTGAAATCTGTTTCCTGCAATTCTGCCTTGCTTTCAAATCCTCTTCGTTGCCTACCCTCAATATATCTGTGGATGAGAGTTATCATTTATAACTCTGCGGGTTTGTGAATTGCAGTGTCCCTGAGCTCCATTCTTCAACTCGCTTTTTTGGGAGCTGGCCGCAAAAGCGCGGGATTGCCTCAGGCCCTATTGTGCTTCTGGGCGGCAGGCTGAGCCTGTGATTAATTCTTCTTCCTGATGGGAAAATAGAGTGACCTGTGCCTGTCCCAACACCTAGATCTAGTCTCTCATTGGTTGCCCCTCTTCCCGTTCATCCTCAGGACAAATTGCAACCTGTAGGGAACAGGAGGTTAAAGGTGCTGATTCTCCAAGTAAGTTGATTGCTAGTAAAGTAGCTGGAAAGGCGAACCCGAGCACAAGGAGATGAGAAATGGGGTGTGTTTTAGAAACCTTTCAAAATCACACGGTGTACCATCTTCTGAGTTTCTCATGCATGTTTTCGATGTAGGAAGATGCCCTTGAACCTGGAGATTTGGGACCCATGGGATGGGTATCACGCAGTGTTACTTTAAAGGGTCTGCGTTTGCTCACCCAAACTCTCAGCCCCAAGAGTGTCCACCCTTATGTCTCATCCAGCTGTGGGTCTAGATATGGTCAATCCAGGTGGCATCACAGCCCCTGAACGAATTTTGTAAGAATTTCTCTCTCTTTCACTGTCTTTGTTTTACGGGTTTTTAAAAGTAATTTATTTTTATAATGGGGTTTAGCTGCTTTTCACGGCTGTGTTTATGCGGCTTTACACCCACTTGACTCACTTCCAGACAGATATCAATACATAGGTTTTAAGATTGTTACTAGTCACATATATTCTTGTGCGGTGAATAGGGGGTGTTGAGTCCAGTTCACGGAGCAAGGAGTAGGTCTTGTCTATTACATATTGGGTGTATGGAACGGTATCTGAGCAAATTTGAACCCCTTGTTTTATGCATCACCCCACCTCACCTTTCCCGTTAAGCAGCCATAGTGTGTTTTCTAAACGTGTGACTCTGTTCTGTTTTGTAATTCAGTTCAAGTGTAGCGGTTTTTACATTCCCTCTATAAGTGATAGCTTATGATAAGTGTCTTTTTCTGTGTGACTTATTTCACTTAGAATCGTCGTACCTAAGTCCACTCATCTTGCTTCTACTAGCCTTATGACATTGATTTCATGTCTGAGTGATATTCCATTGTACATAATGACCACAACTTTTTTATCCATTTTTCTCTTTCCTGGGATATTTAAGGTGTCATGAAGTGGAGGTTCTTGTCAACAGAGCAGCCCCAAACTTTGGGGTGCCTGTGTCTTGCTGATTTTTAGTTTTCCCAATTTATACGCCCATGAGTGGACGTGCCCTATGCTCACTAAGCTGTGTTTTTTCGATGTTTCAGGACACACCGTACACTTCTCCAGAGTGGCTGTTGGCAATTTACATCCCGCCCATCAGCGTAGCAAGGCTGCCATTTCTCCATGGCCTGTCCTGCATTTCTGGTTTTGACACTTTTTGCAGCATGGCCCTTTTGACCGATGTGAAGCGAGACTTTTTGTAGCGCTGATTTGCCTTTCCAGGTTGCTTGGTTGGCCAAAAAGGGCGTATGCGTTTTTTCCTGAATATATTCAGGAAAAAACGCATACGCCCTTCTTGGCCAAGGGCATCATTGTCGACGTTTTGCCGCTTTTCATGTGCCTTAAAGGCGATTCGAATCTACCTCCTGAAATCTGTTTCCTGCAATTCTGCCTTGCTTTCAAATCCTCTTCGTTGACTTCCCTCAATATATCTGTGGATGAGAGTTATCACTTATAACTCTGCGGGTTTGTGAATTGCAGTGTCCCTGAGCTCCATTTTTCAACTGTCTTTTTTGGGAGCTGGCCGCAAAAGCGCGGGATTGCCTCAGGCCCTATTGTGCTTCTGGGCGGCAGGCTGAGCCTGTGATTAATTCTTCTTCCTGATGGGAAAATAGAGTGACCTGTGCCTGTCCCAACACCTAGATCTAGTCTCTCATTGGTTGCCCCTCTTCCCGTTCATCCTCAGGACAAATTGCAACCTGTAGGGAACAGGAGGTTAAAGGTGCTGATTCTCCAAGTAAGTTGATTGCTAGTAAAGTAGCTGGAAAGGCGAACCCGAGCACAAGGAGATGAGAAATGGGGTGTGTTTTAGAAACCTTTCAAAATCACACGGTGTACCATCTTCTGAGTTTCTCATGCATGTTTTCGATGTAGGAAGATGCCCTTGAACCTGGAGATTTGGGACCCATGGGATGGGTATCACGCAGTATTACTTTAAAGGGTCTGCGTTTGCTCACCCAACCTCTCAGCCCCAAGAGTGTCCACCCTTATGTCTCATCCAGCTGTGGGTCTAGATATGGTCAATCCAGGTGGCATCACAGCCCCTGAACGAATTTTGTAAGAATTTCTCTCTCTTTCACTGTCTTTGTTTTACGGGTTTTTAAAAGTAATTTATTTTTATAATGGGGTTTAGCTGCTTTTCACGGCTGTGTTTATGCGGATTTACACCCACTTGACTCACTTCCAGACAGATATCAATACATAGGTTTTAAGATTGTTACTAGTCACATATATTCTTGTGCGGTGAATAGAGAGTGTTGAGTCCAGTTCACGGAGCAAGGAGTAGGTCTTGTCTATTACATATTGGGTGTATGGAACGGTATCTGAGCAAATTTGAACCCCTTGTTTTATGCATCACCCCACCTCACCTTTCCCGTTAAGCAGCCATAGTGTGTTTTCTAAACGTGTGACTCTGTTCTGTTTTGTAATTCAGTTCAAGTGTAGCGGTTTTTACATTCCCTCTATAAGTGATAGCTTATGATAAGTGTCTTTTTCTGTGTGACTTATTTCACTTAGAATCGTTGTACCTAAATCCACTCATCTTGCTTCTACTAGCCTTATGACATTGATTTCATGTCTGAGTGATATTCCATTGTCCATAAGGACCACAAATTTTATCCATTTTTCTCTTTCCTGGGATATTTAAGGTGTCATGAAGTGGAGGTTCTTGTCAACAGAGCAGCCCCAAACTTTGGGGTGCCTGTGTCTTGCTGATTTTTAGTTTTCCCAATTTATACGCCCATGAGTGGACGTGCCCTATGCTCACTAAGCTGTGTTTTTTCGATGTTTCAGGACACACCGTACAGTACTCCAGAGTGGCTGTTGGCAATTTACATCCCGCCCATCAGCGTAGCAAGGCTGCCATTTCTCCATGGCCTGTCCTGCATTTCTGGTTTTGACACTTTTTGCAGCATGGCCCTTTTGACCGATGGGAAGCGAGACTTCTTTGTAGCGCTGATTTGCCTTTCCAGGTTGCTTGGTTGGCCAAAAAGTGCGTATGCGTTTTTTCCTGAATATATTCAGGAAAAAACGCATACGCCCTTCTTGGCCAAGGGCATCATTGTCGACGTTTTGCCGCTTTTCATGTGCTTTACAGGCGATTCGAATCTACCTCCTGAAATCTGTTTCCTGCAATTCTGCCTTGCTTTCAAATCCTCTTCGTTGCCTACCCTCAATATATCTGTGGATGAGAGTTATCATTTATAACTCTGCGGGTTTGTGAATTGCAGTGTCCCTGAGCTCCATTCTTCAACTCGCTTTTTTGGGAGCTGGCCGCAAAAGCGCGGGATTGCCTCAGGCCCTATTCTGGTTCCTGGCAGCAGGCTGAGCCTGTGGTTAATTCTTCTTCCTGATGGGAAAATAGAGTGACCTGTGCCTGTCCCAACAGCTAGATCTAGTCTCTCATTGGTTGCCCCTCTTCCCGTTCATCCTCAGGACAAATTGCAACCTGTAGGGAACAGGAGGTTAAAGGTGCTGATTCTCCAAGTAGGGAGATTGCTAGTAAAGTAGCTGGAATGGCGAACCCGAGCACAAGGAGATGAGAAATGAGGTGCGTTTTAGAAACCTTTCAAAATCACACGGTGTACCATCTTCTGAGTTTCTCATGCATGTTTTCGATGTAGGAAGATGCCCTTGAACCTGGAGACTTGGGACCCATTCGATGGGTACCACGCAGTGTTACTTTAAAGGGTCTGCGTTTGCTCACCCAACCTAACCCAACCTCTCAGCCCCAAGAGTGTCCACCCTTATGTCTCATCCAGCTGTGGGTCTAGATATGGTCAATCCAGGTTGCATCACAGCCCCTGAACGAATTTTTAAGAATTTCTCTCTCTTTCACTGTCTTTGTTTTACGGGTTTTTAAAAGTAATTTATTTTTATAATGGGGTTTAGCTTCTTTTCACGGCTGTGTTTATGCGGCTTTACACCCACTTGACTCACTTCCAGACAGATATCAATACATAGGTTTTAAGATTGTTACTAGTCACATATATTCTTGTGCGGTGAATAGGGGGTGTTGAGTCCAGTTCACTGAGCAAGGAGTAGGTCTTGTCTATTACATATTGGGTGTATGGAACGGTATCTGAGCGAATTTGAACCCCTTGTTTTATGCATCACCCCACCTCACCTTTCCCGTTAAGCAGCCATAGTGTGTTTTCTAAACGTGTGACTCTGTTCTGTTTTGTAATTCAGTTCAAGTGTAGCGGTTTTTACATTCCCTCTATAAGTGATAGCTTATGATAAGTGTCTTTTTCTGTGTGACTTATTTCACTTAGAATCGTCGTTCCTAAATCCACTCATCTTGCTTCTACTAGCCTTATGACATTTATTTCATGACTGAGTGATATTCCATTGTACATAAGGACCACAACTTCTTTATCCATTTTTCTCTTTCCTGGGATATTTAAGGTGTCATGAAGTGGAGGTTCTTGTCAACAGAGCAGCCCTAAACTTTGGGGTGCCTGTGTCTTGCTGATTTTTAGTTTTCCCAATTTATACGCCCATGAGTGGACGTGCCCTATGCTCCCTAAGCTGTGTTTTTTCGATGTTTCAGGACACACCGTACACTTCTCCAGAGTGGCTGTTGGCAACTTACATCCCGCCCATCAGCGTAGCAAGGCTGCCATTTCTCCATGGCCTGTCCTGCATTTCTGGTTTTGACACTTTTTGCAGCATGGCCCTTTTGACCGATGGGAAGCGAGACTTCTTTGTAGCGCTGATTTGCATTTCCAGGTTGCTTGGTTGGCCAAAAAGTGCGTATGCGTTTTTTCCTGAATATATTCAGGAAAAAACGCATACGCCCTTCTTGGCCAAGGGCATCATTGTCGACGTTTTGCCGCTTTTCATGTGCTTTACAGGCGATTCGAATCTACCTCCTGAAATCTGTTTCCTGCAATTCTGCCTTGCTTTCAAATCCTCTTCGTTGCCTACCCTCAATATATCTGTGGATGAGAATTATCATTTATAACTCTGTGGGTTTGTGAATTGCAGTGTCCCTGAGCTCCATTTTTCAACTCGCTTTTTTGGGAGCTGGCCGCAAAAGCGCGGGATTGCCTCAGGCCCTATTGTGCTTCTGGGCGGCAGGCTGAGCCTGTGATTAATTCTTCTTCCTGATGGGAAAATAGAGTGACCTGTGCCTGTCCCAACACCTAGATCTAGTCTCTCATTGGTTGCCCCTCTTCCCGTTCATCCTCAGGACAAATTGCAACCTGTAGGGAACAGGAGGTTAAAGGTGCTGATTCTCCAAGTAAGTTGATTGCTAGTAAAGTAGCTGGAAAGGCGAACCCGAGCACAAGGAGATGAGAAATGGGGTGTGTTTTAGAAACCTTTCAAAATCACACGGTGTACCATCTTCTGAGTTTCTCATGCATGTTTTCGATGTAGGAAGATGCCCTTGAACCTGGAGATTTGGGACCCATGGGATGGGTATCACGCAGTATTACTTTAAAGGGTCTGCGTTTGCTCACCCAACCTCTCAGCCCCAAGAGTGTCCACCCTTATGTCTCATCCAGCTGTGGGTCTAGATATGGTCAATCCAGGTGGCATCACAGCCCCTGAACGAATTTTGTAAGAATTTCTCTCTCTTTCACTGTCTTTGTTTTACGGGTTTTTAAAAGTAATTTATTTTTATAATGGGGTTTAGCTGCTTTTCACGGCTGTGTTTATGCGGATTTACACCCACTTGACTCACTTCCAGACAGATATCAATACATAGGTTTTAAGATTGTTACTAGTCACATATATTCTTGTGCGGTGAATAGGGGGTGTTGAGTCCAGTTCACGGAGCAAGGAGTAGGTCTTGTCTATTACATATTGGGTGTATGGAACGGTATCTGAGCAAATTTGAACCCCTTGTTTTATGCATCACCCCACCTCACCTTTCCCGTTAAGCAGCCATAGTGTGTTTTCTAAACGTGTGACTCTGTTCTGTTTTGTAATTCAGTTCAAGTGTAGCGGTTTTTACATTCCCTCTATAAGTGATAGCTTATGATAAGTGTCTTTTTCTGTGTGACTTATTTCACTTAGAATCGTTGTACCTAAGTCCACTCATCTTGCTTCTACTAGCCTTATGACATTGATTTCATGTCTGAGTGATATTCCATTGTCCATAAGGACCACAATTTTTTATCCATTTTTCTCTTTCCTGGGATATTTAAGGTGTCATGAAGTGGAGGTTCTTGTCAACAGAGCAGCCCCAAACTTTGGGGTGCCTGTGTCTTGCTGATTTTTAGTTTTCCCAATTTATACGCCCATGAGTGGACGTGCCCTATGCTCACTAAGCTGTGTTTTTTCGATGTTTCAGGACACACCGTACACTTCTCCAGAGTGGCTGTTGGCAATTTACATCCCGCCCATCAGCGTAGCAAGGCTGCCATTTCTCAATGGCCTGTCCTGCATTTCTGGTTTTGACACTTCTTGCAGCATGGCCCTTTTGACCCATAGGAAGCGAGACTTCTTTGTAGCGCTGATTTGCCTTTCCAGGTTGCTTGGTTGGCCAAAAAGGGCGTATGCGTTTTTTGCTGAATATATTCAGGAAAAAACGCATACGCCCATTTTGGCCAAGGGCATCATTGTCGACGTTTTGCCGCTTTTCATGTGCCTTAAAGGCGATTCGAATCTACCTCCTGAAATCTGTTTCCTGCAATTCTGCCTTGCTTTCAAATCCTCTTCGTTGACTTCCCTCAATATATCTGTGGATGAGAGTTATCACTTATAACTCTGCGGGTTTGTGAATTGCAGTGTCCCTGAGCTCCATTTTTCAACTGTCTTTTTTGAGAGCTGGCCGCAAAAGCACGGGATTGCCTCAGGCCCTATTCTGGTTCCTGGCAGCAGGCTGAGCCTGTGGTTAATTCTTCTTCCTGATGGGAAAATAGAGTGACCTGTGCCTGTCCCAACAGCTAGATCTAGTCTCTCATTGGTTGCCCCTCTTCCCGTTCATCCTCAGGACAAATTGCAACCTGTAGGGAACAGGAGGTTAAAGGTGCTGATTCTCCAAGTAGGGAGATTGCTAGTAAAGTAGCTGGAATGGCGAACCCGAGCACAAGGAGATGAGAAATGAGGTGCGTTTTAGAAACCTTTCAAAATCACACGGTGTACCATCTTCTGAGTTTCTCATGCATGTTTTCGATGTAGGAAGATGCCCTTGAACCTGGAGACTTGGGACCCATTCGATGGGTACCACGCAGTGTTACTTTAAAGGGTCTGCGTTTGCTCACCCAACCTAACCCAACCTTTCAGCCCCAAGACTGTCCACCCTTATGTCTCATCCAGGTGTGCGTGTAGATATGGTCAATCCAGGTTGCATCACAGCCCCTGAACGAATTTTGTAAGAATTTCTCTCTCTTTCACTGTCTTTATTTTACGGGTTTTTAAAAGTAATTTATTTTTATAATGGGGTTTAGCTGCTTTTCACGGCTGTGTTTATGCGGATTTACACCCACTTGACTCACTTCCAGACAGATATCAATACATAGGTTTTAAGATTGTTACTAGTCACATATATTCTTGTGCGGTGAATAGGGGGTGTTGAGTCCAGTTCACTGAAAAGGAGTAGGTCTTGTCTATTACATATTGGGTGTATGGAACGGTATCTGAGCGAATTTGAAACCCTTGTTTTATGCATCACCCCACCTCACCTTTCCCGTTAAACAGCCATATTGTGTTTTCTAAACGTGTGATTCTGTTCTGTTCTGTAATTCAGTTCAAGTGTAGCGGTTTTTACATTCCCTCTATAAGTGATAGCTTATGATAAGTGTCTTTTTCTGTGTGACTTATTTCACTTAGAATCGTCGTACCTAAGTCCACTCATCTTGCTTCTACTAGCCTTATGACATTGATTTCATGTCTGAGTGATATTGCATTGTACATAAGGACCACAACTTCTTTATCCATTTTTCTCTTTCCTGGGATATTTAAGGTGTCATGAAGTGGAGGTTCTTGTCAACAGAGCAGCCCTAAACTTTGGGGTGCCTGTGTCTTGCTGATTTTTAGTTTTCCCAATTTATACGCCCATGAGTGGACGTGCCCTATGCTCCCTAAGCTGTGTTTTTTCGATGTTTCAGGACACACCGTACACTTCTCCAGAGTGGCTGTTGGCAATTAACATCCCGCCCATCAGCGTAGCAAGGCTGCCATTTCTCCATGACCTGTCCTGCATTTCTGGTTTTGACACTTTTTGCAGCATGACCCTTTTGACCGATGGGAAGCGAGACTTCTTTGTAGCACTGATTTGCCTTTCCAGGTTGCTTGGTTGGCCAAAAAGGGCGTATGCGTTTTTTCCTGAATATATTCAGGAAAAAACGCATACGCCCTTTTTGGCCAAGGGCATCATTGTCAACGTTTTGCCGCTTTTCATGTGCTTTAAAGGCGATTCGAATCTACCTCCTGAAACCTGTTTCCTGCAATTCTGCCTTGCTTTCAAATCCTCTTCGTTGCCTTCCCTCAATATATTTGTGGACGAGAGTTATCATTTATAACTCAGCAGGTTTGTGAATGGCAGTCCCCCTGAGCTCCATTTTTCAACTGTCTGTTTTGGGAGCTGGCCGCAAAAGCACGGGATTGCCTCAGGCCCTATTCTGGTTCCCAGCGGCAGGCTGAGCCTGTGGTTAATTCTTCTTCCTGATGGGAAAATAGAGTGACCTGTGCCTGTCCCAACACCTAGATCTATTCTCTCATTGGTTTCCCCTCTTCCCGTTCATCCTCAGGACAAATTGCAACCTGTACAGAACAGGAGGTTAAAGGTGCTGATTCTCCAAGTAGGGAGATTGCTAGTGAAGTAGCTGGAATGGCGAACCCGAGCACAAGGAGATGAGAAATGAGGTGCGTTTTAGAAACCTTTCAAAATCACACGGTGTACCTTCTTCTGGGTTCCTCATGCAAGTTTTCGATGTAGGAAGATGCCCTTGAACCTGGAGATTTGGGACCCATGGGTTGGGTACCATGCAGTATTACTTTAAAGGGTCTGCGTTTGCTCACCCAACCTCACCCAACCTCTCAGCCCCAAGAGTGTCCACCCTTATGTCTCATCCAGCTTTGGGTCTAGATATGGTCAATCCAGGTTGCATCACAGCCCCTGAACGAATTTTGTAAGAATTTCTCTCTCTTTCACTGTCTTTGTTTTACGGGTTTTTAAAAGTAATTTATTTTTATAATGGGGTTTAGCTGCTTTTCACGGCTGTGTTTATTCGGCTTTACACCCACTTGACTCACTTCCAGACAGATATCAATACATAGGTTTTAAGATTGTTACTAGTCACATATATTCTTGTGCGGTGAATAGGGGGTGTTGAGTCCAGTTCACGGAGCAAGGAGAAGGTCTTGTCTATTACATATTGGGTGTATGGAACGGTATCTGAGCGAATTTGAACCCCTTGTTTTATGCATCACCCCACCTCACCTTTCCCGTTAAGCAGCCATAGTGTGTTTTCTAAACGTGTGATTCTGTTCTGTTCTGTAATTCAGTTCAAGTGTAGCGGTTTTTACATTCCCTCTATAAGAGATAGCTTATGATAAGTGTCTTTTTCTGTGTGACTTATTTCACTTAGAATCGTCGTACCTAAGTCCACTCATCTTGCTTCTACTAGCCTTATGACATTGATTTCATGTCTGAGTGATATTCCATTGTACATAATGACCACAACTTTTTTATCCATTTTTCTCTTTCCTGGGATATTTAAGGTGTCATGAAGTGGAGGTTCTTGTCAACAGAGCAGCCCCAAACTTTGGGGTGCCTGTGTCTTGCTGATTTTTAGTTTTCCCAATTTATACGCCCATGAGTGGACGTGCCCTATGCTCACTAAGCTGTGTTTTTTCGATGTTTCAGGACACACCGTACACTTCTCCAGAGTGGCTGTTGGCAATTTACATCCCGCCCATCAGCGTAGCAAGGCTGCCATTTCTCCATGGCCTGTCCTGCATTTCTGGTTTTGACACTTTTTGCAGCATGGCCCTTTTGACCGATGTGAAGCGAGACTTCTTTGTAGCGCTGATTTGCCTTTCCAGGTTGCTTGGTTGGCCAAAAAGGGCGTATGCGTTTTTTCCTGAATATATTCAGGAAAAAACGCATACGCCCTTCTTGGCCAAGGGCATCATTGTCGACGTTTTGCCGCTTTTCATGTGCTTTACAGGCGATTCGAATCTACCTCCTGAAATCTGTGTTTTGCAATTCTGCCTTGCTTTCAAATCCTCTTCGTTGCCTTCCCTCAATATATCTGTGGATGAGAGTTATCATTTATAACTCTGCGGGTTTGTGAATTGCAGTGTCCCTGAGCTCCATTTTTCAACTCGCTTTTTTGGGAGCTGGCCGCAAAAGCGCGGGATTGCCTCAGGCCCTATTGTGCTTCTGGTCGGCAGGCTGAGCCTGTGATTAATTCTTCTTCCTGATGGGAAAATAGAGTGACCTGTGCCTGTCCCAACACCTATATCTAGTCTCTCATTGGTTGCCCCTCTTCCCGTTCATCCTCAGGACAAATTGCAACCTGTAGGGAACAGGAGGTTAAAGGTGCTGATTCTCCAAGTAAGTTGATTGCTAGTAAAGTAGCTGGAAAGGCGAACCCGAGCACAAGGAGATGAGAAATGGGGTGTGTTTTAGAAACCTTTCAAAATCACACGGTGTACCATCTTCTGAGTTTCTCATGCATGTTTTCGATGTAGGAAGATGCCCTTGAACCTGGAGATTTGGGACCCATGGGATGGGTATCACGCAGTATTACTTTAAAGGGTCTGCGTTTGCTCACCCAACCTCTCAGCCCCAAGAGTGTCCACCCTTATGTCTCATCCAGCTGTGGGTCTAGATATGGTCAATCCAGGTGGCATCACAGCCCCTGAACGAATTTTGTAAGAATTTCTCTCTCTTTCACTGTCTTTGTTTTACGGGTTTTTAAAAGTAATTTATTTTTATAATGGGGTTTAGCTGCTTTTCACGGCTGTGTTTATGCGGATTTACACCCACTTGACTCACTTCCAGACAGATATCAATACATAGGTTTTAAGATTGTTACTAGTCACATATATTCTTGTGCGGTGAATAGGGGGTGTTGAGTCCAGTTCACGGAGCAAGGAGTAGGTCTTGTCTATTACATATTGGGTGTATGGAACGGTATCTGAGCAAATTTGAACCCCTTGTTTTATGCATCACCCCACCTCACCTTTCCCGTTAAGCAGCCATAGTGTGTTTTCTAAACGTGTGACTCTGTTCTGTTTTGTAATTCAGTTCAAGTGTAGCGGTTTTTACATTCCCTCTATAAGTGATAGCTTATGATAAGTGTCTTTTTCTGTGTGACTTATTTCACTTAGAATCGTTGTACCTAAATCCACTCATCTTGCTTCTACTAGCCTTATGACATTGATTTCATGTCTGAGTGATATTCCATTGTCCATAAGGACCACAAATTTTATCCATTTTTCTCTTTCCTGGGATATTTAAGGTGTCATGAAGTGGAGGTTCTTGTCAACAGAGCAGCCCCAAACTTTGGGGTGCCTGTGTCTTGCTGATTTTTAGTTTTCCCAATTTATACGCCCATGAGTGGACGTGCCCTATGCTCACTAAGCTGTGTTTTTTCGATGTTTCAGGACACACCGTACACTTCTCCAGAGTGGCTGTTGGCAATTTACATCCCGCCCATCAGCGTAGCAAGGCTGCCATTTCTCAATGGCCTGTCCTGCATTTCTGGTTTTGACACTTCTTGCAGCATGGCCCTTTTGACCCATAGGAAGCGAGACTTCTTTGTAGCGCTGATTTGCCTTTCCAGGTTGCTTGGTTGGCCAAAAAGGGCGTATGCGTTTTTTGCTGAATATATTCAGGAAAAAACGCATACGCCCATTTTGGCCAAGGGCATCATTGTCGACGTTTTGCCGCTTTTCATGTGCCTTAAAGGCGATTCGAATCTACCTCCTGAAATCTGTTTCCTGCAATTCTGCCTTGCTTTCAAATCCTCTTCGTTGACTTCCCTCAATATATCTGTGGATGAGAGTTATCACTTATAACTCTGCGGGTTTGTGAATTGCAGTGTCCCTGAGCTCCATTTTTCAACTGTCTTTTTTGAGAGCTGGCCGCAAAAGCACGGGATTGCCTCAGGCCCTATTCTGGTTCCTGGCAGCAGGCTGAGCCTGTGGTTAATTCTTCTTCCTGATGGGAAAATAGAGTGACCTGTGCCTGTCCCAACAGCTAGATCTAGTCTCTCATTGGTTGCCCCTCTTCCCGTTCATCCTCAGGACAAATTGCAACCTGTAGGGAACAGGAGGTTAAAGGTGCTGATTCTCCAAGTAGGGAGATTGCTAGTAAAGTAGCTGGAATGGCGAACCCGAGCACAAGGAGATGAGAAATGAGGTGCGTTTTAGAAACCTTTCAAAATCACACGGTGTACCATCTTCTGAGTTTCTCATGCATGTTTTCGATGTAGGAAGATGCCCTTGAACCTGGAGACTTGGGACCCATTCGATGGGTACCACGCAGTGTTACTTTAAAGGGTCTGCGTTTGCTCACCCAACCTAACCCAACCTTTCAGCCCCAAGACTGTCCACCCTTATGTCTCATCCAGGTGTGCGTGTAGATATGGTCAATCCAGGTTGCATCACAGCCCCTGAACGAATTTTGTAAGAATTTCTCTCTCTTTCACTGTCTTTATTTTACGGGTTTTTAAAAGTAATTTATTTTTATAATGGGGTTTAGCTGCTTTTCACGGCTGTGTTTATGCGGATTTACACCCACTTGACTCACTTCCAGACAGATATCAATACATAGGTTTTAAGATTGTTACTAGTCACATATATTCTTGTGCGGTGAATAGGGGGTGTTGAGTCCAGTTCACTGAAAAGGAGTAGGTCTTGTCTATTACATATTGGGTGTATGGAACGGTATCTGAGCGAATTTGAAACCCTTGTTTTATGCATCACCCCACCTCACCTTTCCCGTTAAACAGCCATATTGTGTTTTCTAAACGTGTGATTCTGTTCTGTTCTGTAATTCAGTTCAAGTGTAGCGGTTTTTACATTCCCTCTATAAGTGATAGCTTATGATAAGTGTCTTTTTCTGTGTGACTTATTTCACTTAGAATCGTCGTACCTAAGTCCACTCATCTTGCTTCTACTAGCCTTATGACATTGATTTCATGTCTGAGTGATATTGCATTGTACATAAGGACCACAACTTCTTTATCCATTTTTCTCTTTCCTGGGATATTTAAGGTGTCATGAAGTGGAGGTTCTTGTCAACAGAGCAGCCCTAAACTTTGGGGTGCCTGTGTCTTGCTGATTTTTAGTTTTCCCAATTTATACGCCCATGAGTGGACGTGCCCTATGCTCCCTAAGCTGTGTTTTTTCGATGTTTCAGGACACACCGTACACTTCTCCAGAGTGGCTGTTGGCAATTAACATCCCGCCCATCAGCGTAGCAAGGCTGCCATTTCTCCATGACCTGTCCTGCATTTCTGGTTTTGACACTTTTTGCAGCATGACCCTTTTGACCGATGGGAAGCGAGACTTCTTTGTAGCACTGATTTGCCTTTCCAGGTTGCTTGGTTGGCCAAAAAGGGCGTATGCGTTTTTTCCTGAATATATTCAGGAAAAAACGCATACGCCCTTTTTGGCCAAGGGCATCATTGTCAACGTTTTGCCGCTTTTCATGTGCTTTAAAGGCGATTCGAATCTACCTCCTGAAACCTGTTTCCTGCAATTCTGCCTTGCTTTCAAATCCTCTTCGTTGCCTTCCCTCAATATATTTGTGGACGAGAGTTATCATTTATAACTCAGCAGGTTTGTGAATGGCAGTCCCCCTGAGCTCCATTTTTCAACTGTCTGTTTTGGGAGCTGGCCGCAAAAGCACGGGATTGCCTCAGGCCCTATTCTGGTTCCCAGCGGCAGGCTGAGCCTGTGGTTAATTGTTCTTCCTGATGGGAAAATAGAGTGACCTGTGCCTGTCCCAACACCTAGATCTATTCTCTCATTGGTTTCCCCTCTTCCCGTTCATCCTCAGGACAAATTGCAACCTGTACAGAACAGGAGGTTAAAGGTGCTGATTCTCCAAGTAGGGAGATTGCTAGTGAAGTAGCTGGAATGGCGAACCCGAGCACAAGGAGATGAGAAATGAGGTGCGTTTTAGAAACCTTTCAAAATCACACGGTGTACCTTCTTCTGGGTTCCTCATGCAAGTTTTCGATGTAGGAAGATGCCCTTGAACCTGGAGATTTGGGACCCATGGGTTGGGTACCATGCAGTATTACTTTAAAGGGTCTGCGTTTGCTCACCCAACCTCACCCAACCTCTCAGCCCCAAGAGTGTCCACCCTTATGTCTCATCCAGCTTTGGGTCTAGATATGGTCAATCCAGGTTGCATCACAGCCCCTGAACGAATTTTGTAAGAATTTCTCTCTCTTTCACTGTCTTTGTTTTACGGGTTTTTAAAAGTAATTTAGTTTTATAATGGGGTTTAGCTGCTTTTCACGGCTGTGTTTATTCGGCTTTACACCCACTTGACTCACTTCCAGACAGATATCAATACATAGGTTTTAAGATTGTTACTAGTCACATATATTCTTGTGCGGTGAATAGGGGGTGTTGAGTCCAGTTCACGGAGCAAGGAGAAGGTCTTGTCTATTACATATTGGGTGTATGGAACGGTATCTGAGCGAATTTGAACCCCTTGTTTTATGCATCACCCCACCTCACCTTTCCCGTTAAGCAGCCATAGTGTGTTTTCTAAACGTGTGATTCTGTTCTGTTCTGTAATTCAGTTCAAGTGTAGCGGTTTTTACATTCCCTCTATAAGAGATAGCTTATGATAAGTGTCTTTTTCTGTGTGACTTATTTCACTTAGAATCGTCGTACCTAAGTCCACTCATCTTGCTTCTACTAGCCTTATGACATTGATTTCATGTCTGAGTGATATTCCATTGTACATAATGACCACAACTTTTTTATCCATTTTTCTCTTTCCTGGGATATTTAAGGTGTCATGAAGTGGAGGTTCTTGTCAACAGAGCAGCCCCAAACTTTGGGGTGCCTGTGTCTTGCTGATTTTTAGTTTTCCCAATTTATACGCCCATGAGTGGACGTGCCCTATGCTCACTAAGCTGTGTTTTTTTGATGTTTCAGGACACACCGTACACTTCTCCAGAGTGGCTGTTGGCAATTTACATCCCGCCCATCAGCGTAGCAAGGCTGCCATTTCTCCATGGCCTGTCCTGCATTTCTGGTTTTGACACTTTTTGCAGCATGGCCCTTTTGACCGATGTGAAGCGAGACTTCTTTGTAGCGCTGATTTGCCTTTCCAGGTTGCTTGGTTGGCCAAAAAGGGCGTATGCGTTTTTTCCTGAATATATTCAGGAAAAAACGCATACGCCCTTCTTGGCCAAGGGCATCATTGTCGACGTTTTGCCGCTTTTCATGTGCTTTACAGGCGATTCGAATCTACCTCCTGAAATCTGTGTTTTGCAATTCTGCCTTGCTTTCAAATCCTCTTCGTTGCCTTCCCTCAATATATCTGTGGATGAGAGTTATCATTTATAACTCTGCGGGTTTGTGAATTGCAGTGTCCCTGAGCTCCATTTTTCAACTCGCTTTTTTGGGAGCTGGCCGCAAAAGCGCGGGATTGCCTCAGGCCCTATTGTGCTTCTGGTCGGCAGGCTGAGCCTGTGATTAATTCTTCTTCCTGATGGGAAAATAGAGTGACCTGTGCCTGTCCCAACACCTATATCTAGTCTCTCATTGGTTGCCCCTCTTCCCGTTCATCCTCAGGACAAATTGCAACCTGTAGGGAACAGGAGGTTAAAGGTGCTGATTCTCCAAGTAAGTTGATTGCTAGTAAAGTAGCTGGAAAGGCGAACCCGAGCACAAGGAGATGAGAAATGGGGTGTGTTTTAGAAACCTTTCAAAATCACACGGTGTACCATCTTCTGAGTTTCTCATGCATGTTTTCGATGTAGGAAGATGCCCTTGAACCTGGAGATTTGGGACCCATGGGATGGGTATCACGCAGTATTACTTTAAAGGGTCTGCGTTTGCTCACCCAACCTCTCAGCCCCAAGAGTGTCCACCCTTATGTCTCATCCAGCTGTGGGTCTAGATATGGTCAATCCAGGTGGCATCACAGCCCCTGAACGAATTTTGTAAGAATTTCTCTCTCTTTCACTGTCTTTGTTTTACGGGTTTTTAAAAGTAATTTATTTTTATAATGGGGTTTAGCTGCTTTTCACGGCTGTGTTTATGCGGATTTACACCCACTTGACTCACTTCCAGACAGATATCAATACATAGGTTTTAAGATTGTTACTAGTCACATATATTCTTGTGCGGTGAATAGGGGGTGTTGAGTCCAGTTCACGGAGCAAGGAGTAGGTCTTGTCTATTACATATTGGGTGTATGGAACGGTATCTGAGCAAATTTGAACCCCTTGTTTTATGCATCACCCCACCTCACCTTTCCCGTTAAGCAGCCATAGTGTGTTTTCTAAACGTGTGACTCTGTTCTGTTTTGTAATTCAGTTCAAGTGTAGCGGTTTTTACATTCCCTCTATAAGTGATAGCTTATGATAAGTGTCTTTTTCTGTGTGACTTATTTCACTTAGAATCGTTGTACCTAAATCCACTCATCTTGCTTCTACTAGCCTTATGACATTGATTTCATGTCTGAGTGATATTCCATTGTCCATAAGGACCACAAATTTTATCCATTTTTCTCTTTCCTGGGATATTTAAGGTGTCATGAAGTGGAGGTTCTTGTCAACAGAGCAGCCCCAAACTTTGGGGTGCCTGTGTCTTGCTGATTTTTAGTTTTCCCAATTTATACGCCCATGAGTGGACGTGCCCTATGCTCACTAAGCTGTGTTTTTTTCGATGTTTCAGGACACACCGTACAGTTCTCCAGAGTGGCTGTTGGCAATTTACATCCCGCCCATCAGCGTAGCAAGGCTGCCATTTCTCCATGGCCTGTCCTGCATTTCTGGTTTTGACACTTTTTGCAGCATGGCCCTTTTGACCGATGGGAAGCGAGACTTCTTTGTAGCGCTGATTTGCCTTTCCAGGTTGCTTGGTTGGCCAAAAAGTGCGTATGCGTTTTTTCCTGAATATATTCAGGAAAAAACGCATACGCCCTTCTTGGCCAAGGGCATCATTGTCGACGTTTTGCCGCTTTTCATGTGCTTTACAGGCGATTCGAATCTACCTCCTGAAATCTGTTTCCTGCAATTCTGCCTTGCTTTCAAATCCTCTTCGTTGCCTACCCTCAATATATCTGTGGATGAGAGTTATCATTTATAACTCTGCGGGTTTGTGAATTGCAGTGTCCCTGAGCTCCATTCTTCAACTCGCTTTTTTGGGAGCTGGCCGCAAAAGCGCGGGATTGCCTCAGGCCCTATTCTGGTTCCTGGCAGCAGGCTGAGCCTGTGGTTAATTCTTCTTCCTGATGGGAAAATAGAGTGACCTGTGCCTGTCCCAACAGCTAGATCTAGTCTCTCATTGGTTGCCCCTCTTCCCGTTCATCCTCAGGACAAATTGCAACCTGTAGGGAACAGGAGGTTAAAGGTGCTGATTCTCCAAGTAGGGAGATTGCTAGTAAAGTAGCTGGAATGGCGAACCCGAGCACAAGGAGATGAGAAATGAGGTGCGTTTTAGAAACCTTTCAAAATCACACGGTGTACCATCTTCTGAGTTTCTCATGCATGTTTTCGATGTAGGAAGATGCCCTTGAACCTGGAGACTTGGGACCCATTCGATGGGTACCACGCAGTGTTACTTTAAAGGGTCTGCGTTTGCTCACCCAACCTAACCCAACCTCTCAGCCCCAAGAGTGTCCACCCTTATGTCTCATCCAGCTGTGGGTCTAGATATGGTCAATCCAGGTTGCATCACAGCCCCTGAACGAATTTTTAAGAATTTCTCTCTCTTTCACTGTCTTTGTTTTACGGGTTTTTAAAAGTAATTTATTTTTATAATGGGGTTTAGCTTCTTTTCACGGCTGTGTTTATGCGGCTTTACACCCACTTGACTCACTTCCAGACAGATATCAATACATAGGTTTTAAGATTGTTACTAGTCACATATATTCTTGTGCGGTGAATAGGGGGTGTTGAGTCCAGTTCACTGAGCAAGGAGTAGGTCTTGTCTATTACATATTGGGTGTATGGAACGGTATCTGAGCGAATTTGAACCCCTTGTTTTATGCATCACCCCACCTCACCTTTCCCGTTAAGCAGCCATAGTGTGTTTTCTAAACGTGTGACTCTGTTCTGTTTTGTAATTCAGTTCAAGTGTAGCGGTTTTTACATTCCCTCTATAAGTGATAGCTTATGATAAGTGTCTTTTTCTGTGTGACTTATTTCACTTAGAATCGTCGTTCCTAAATCCACTCATCTTGCTTCTACTAGCCTTATGACATTTATTTCATGACTGAGTGATATTCCATTGTACATAAGGACCACAACTTCTTCATCCATTTTTCTCTTTCCTGGGATATTTAAGGTGTCATGAAGTGGAGGTTCTTGTCAACAGAGCAGCCCTAAACTTTGGGGTGCCTGTGTCTTGCTGATTTTTAGTTTTCCCAATTTATACGCCCATGAGTGGACGTGCCCTATGCTCCCTAAGCTGTGTTTTTTCGATGTTTCAGGACACACCGTACACTTCTCCAGAGTGGCTGTTGGCAACTTACATCCCGCCCATCAGCGTAGCAAGGCTGCCATTTCTCCATGGCCTGTCCTGCATTTCTGGTTTTGACACTTTTTGCAGCATGGCCCTTTTGACCGATGGGAAGCGAGACTTCTTTGTAGCGCTGATTTGCATTTCCAGGTTGCTTGGTTGGCCAAAAAGTGCGTATGCGTTTTTTCCTGAATATATTCAGGAAAAAACGCATACGCCCTTCTTGGCCAAGGGCATCATTGTCGACGTTTTGCCGCTTTTCATGTGCTTTACAGGCGATTCGAATCTACCTCCTGAAATCTGTTTCCTGCAATTCTGCCTTGCTTTCAAATCCTCTTCGTTGCCTACCCTCAATATATCTGTGGATGAGAATTATCATTTATAACTCTGTGGGTTTGTGAATTGCAGTGTCCCTGAGCTCCATTTTTCAACTCGCTTTTTTGGGAGCTGGCCGCAAAAGCGCGGGATTGCCTCAGGCCCTATTGTGCTTCTGGGCGGCAGGCTGAGCCTGTGATTAATTCTTCTTCCTGATGGGAAAATAGAGTGACCTGTGCCTGTCCCAACACCTAGATCTAGTCTCTCATTGGTTGCCCCTCTTCCCGTTCATCCTCAGGACAAATTGCAACCTGTAGGGAACAGGAGGTTAAAGGTGCTGATTCTCCAAGTAAGTTGATTGCTAGTAAAGTAGCTGGAAAGGCGAACCCGAGCACAAGGAGATGAGAAATGGGGTGTGTTTTAGAAACCTTTCAAAATCACACGGTGTACCATCTTCTGAGTTTCTCATGCATGTTTTCGATGTAGGAAGATGCCCTTGAACCTGGAGATTTGGGACCCATGGGATGGGTATCACGCAGTATTACTTTAAAGGGTCTGCGTTTGCTCACCCAACCTCTCAGCCCCAAGAGTGTCCACCCTTATGTCTCATCCAGCTGTGGGTCTAGATATGGTCAATCCAGGTGGCATCACAGCCCCTGAACGAATTTTGTAAGAATTTCTCTCTCTTTCACTGTCTTTGTTTTACGGGTTTTTAAAAGTAATTTATTTTTATAATGGGGTTTAGCTGCTTTTCACGGCTGTGTTTATGCGGATTTACACCCACTTGACTCACTTCCAGACAGATATCAATACATAGGTTTTAAGATTGTTACTAGTCACATATATTCTTGTGCGGTGAATAGGGGGTGTTGAGTCCAGTTCACTGAGCAAGGAGTAGGTCTTGTCTATTACATATTGGGTGTATGGAACGGTATCTGAGCAAATTTGAACCCCTTGTTTTATGCATCACCCCACCTCACCTTTCCCGTTAAGCAGCCATAGTGTGTTTTCTAAACGTGTGACTCTGTTCTGTTTTGTAATTCAGTTCAAGTGTAGCGGTTTTTACATTCCCTCTATAAGTGATAGCTTATGATAAGTGTCTTTTTCTGTGTGACTTATTTCACTTAGAATCGTTGTACCTAAGTCCACTCATCTTGCTTCTACTAGCCTTATGACATTGATTTCATGTCTGAGTGATATTCCATTGTCCATAAGGACCACAATTTTTTATCCATTTTTCTCTTTCCTGGGATATTTAAGGTGTCATGAAGTGGAGGTTCTTGTCAACAGAGCAGCCCCAAACTTTGGGGTGCCTGTGTCTTGCTGATTTTTAGTTTTCCCAATTTATACGCCCATGAGTGGACGTGCCCTATGCTCACTAAGCTGTGTTTTTTCGATGTTTCAGGACACACCGTACACTTCTCCAGAGTGGCTGTTGGCAATTTACATCCCGCCCATCAGCGTAGCAAGGCTGCCATTTCTCAATGGCCTGTCCTGCATTTCTGGTTTTGACACTTCTTGCAGCATGGCCCTTTTGACCCATAGGAAGCGAGACTTCTTTGTAGCGCTGATTTGCCTTTCCAGGTTGCTTGGTTGGCCAAAAAGGGCGTATGCGTTTTTTGCTGAATATATTCAGGAAAAAACGCATACGCCCTTTTTGGCCAAGGGCATCATTGTCGACGTTTTGCCGCTTTTCATGTGCCTTAAAGGCGATTCGAATCTACCTCCTGAAATCTGTTTCCTGCAATTCTGCCTTGCTTTCAAATCCTCTTCGTTGACTTCCCTCAATATATCTGTGGATGAGAGTTATCACTTATAACTCTGCGGGTTTGTGAATTGCAGTGTCCCTGAGCTCCATTTTTCAACTGTCTTTTTTGAGAGCTGGCCGCAAAAGCACGGGATTGCCTCAGGCCCTATTCTGGTTCCTGGCAGCAGGCTGAGCCTGTGGTTAATTCTTCTTCCTGATGGGAAAATAGAGTGACCTGTGCCTGTCCCAACAGCTAGATCTAGTCTCTCATTGGTTGCCCCTCTTCCCGTTCATCCTCAGGACAAATTGCAACCTGTAGGGAACAGGAGGTTAAAGGTGCTGATTCTCCAAGTAGGGAGATTGCTAGTAAAGTAGCTGGAATGGCGAACCCGAGCACAAGGAGATGAGAAATGAGGTGCGTTTTAGAAACCTTTCAAAATCACACGGTGTACCATCTTCTGAGTTTCTCATGCATGTTTTCGATGTAGGAAGATGCCCTTGAACCTGGAGACTTGGGACCCATTCGATGGGTACCACGCAGTGTTACTTTAAAGGGTCTGCGTTTGCTCACCCAACCTAACCCAACCTTTCAACCCCAAGACTGTCCACCCTTATGTCTCATCCAGGTGTGCGTGTAGATATGGTCAATCCAGGTTGCATCACAGCCCCTGAACGAATTTTGTAAGAATTTCTCTCTCTTTCACTGTCTTTATTTTACGGGTTTTTAAAAGTAATTTATTTTTATAATGGGGTTTAGCTGCTTTTCACGGCTGTGTTTATGCGGATTTACACCCACTTGACTCACTTCCAGACAGATATCAATACATAGGTTTTAAGATTGTTACTAGTCACATATATTCTTGTGCGGTGAATAGGGGGTGTTGAGTCCAGTTCACTGAAAAGGAGTAGGTCTTGTCTATTACATATTGGGTGTATGGAACGGTATCTGAGCGAATTTGAAACCCTTGTTTTATGCATCACACCACCTCACCTTTCCCGTTAAACAGCCATATTGTGTTTTCTAAACGTGTGATTCTGTTCTGTTCTGTAATTCAGTTCAAGTGTAGCGGTTTTTACATTCCCTCTATAAGTGATAGCTTATGATAAGTGTCTTTTTCTGTGTGACTTATTTCACTTAGAATCGTCGTACCTAAGTCCACTCATCTTGCTTCTACTAGCCTTATGACATTGATTTCATGTCTGAGTGATATTGCATTGTACATAAGGACCACAACTTCTTTATCCATTTTTCTCTTTCCTGGGATATTTAAGGTGTCATGAAGTGGAGGTTCTTGTCAACAGAGCAGCCCTAAACTTTGGGGTGCCTGTGTCTTGCTGATTTTTAGTTTTCCCAATTTATACGCCCATGAGTGGACGTGCCCTATGCTCCCTAAGCTGTGTTTTTTCGATGTTTCAGGACACACCGTACACTTCTCCAGAGTGGCTGTTGGCAATTAACATCCCGCCCATCAGCGTAGCAAGGCTGCCATTTCTCCAAGACCTGTCCTGCATTTCTGGTTTTGACACTTTTTGCAGCATGACCCTTTTGACCGATGGGAAGCGAGACTTCTTTGTAGCACTGATTTGCCTTTCCAGGTTGCTTGGTTGGCCAAAAAGGGCGTATGCGTTTTTTCCTGAATATATTCAGGAAAAAACGCATACGCCCTTTTTGGCCAAGGGCATCATTGTCAACGTTTTGCCGCTTTTCATGTGCTTTAAAGGCGATTCGAATCTACCTCCTGAAACCTGTTTCCTGCAATTCTGCCTTGCTTTCAAATCCTCTTCGTTGCCTTCCCTCAATATATTTGTGGACGAGAGTTATCATTTATAACTCAGCAGGTTTGTGAATGGCAGTCCCCCTGAGCTCCATTTTTCAACTGTCTGTTTTGGGAGCTGGCCGCAAAAGCACGGGATTGCCTCAGGCCCTATTCTGGTTCCCAGCGGCAGGCTGAGCCTGTGGTTAATTCTTCTTCCTGATGGGAAAATAGAGTGACCTGTGCCTGTCCCAACACCTAGATCTATTCTCTCATTGGTTTCCCCTCTTCCCGTTCATCCTCAGGACAAATTGCAACCTGTACAGGACAGGAGGTTAAAGGTGCTGATTCTCCAAGTAGGGAGATTGCTAGTGAAGTAGCTGGAATGGCGAACCCGAGCACAAGGAGATGAGAAATGAGGTGCGTTTTAGAAACCTTTCAAAATCACACGGTGTACCTTCTTCTGGGTTCCTCATGCAAGTTTTCGATGTAGGAAGATGCCCTTGAACCTGGAGATTTGGGACCCATGGGTTGGGTACCATGCAGTATTACTTTAAAGGGTCTGCGTTTGCTCACCCAAACTCACCCAACCTCTCAGCCCCAAGAGTGTCCACCCTTATGTCTCATCCAGCTTTGGGTCTAGATATGGTCAATCCAGGTTGCATCACAGCCCCTGAACGAATTTTGTAAGAATTTCTCTCTCTTTCACTGTCTTTGTTTTACGGGTTTTTAAAAGTAATTTATTTTTATAATGGGGTTTAGCTGCTTTTCACGGCTGTGTTTATTCGGCTTTACACCCACTTGACTCACTTCCAGACAGATATCAATACATAGGTTTTAAGATTGTTACTAGTCACATATATTCTTGTGCGGTGAATAGGGGGTGTTGAGTCCAGTTCACTGAGCAAGGAGTAGGTCTTGTCTATTACATATTGGGTGTATGTAACGGTATCTGTGCTAATTTGAAACCCTTGTTTTATGCATCACCCCACCTCACCTTTCCCGTTAAGCAGCCATAGTGTGTTTTCTAAACGTGTGACACTGTTCTCTTTTGTAATTCAGTTCAAGGGTAGCGGTTTTTACATTCCCTCTATAAGTGATAGCTTACGATAAGTGTCTTTTTCTGTGTGACTTATTTCACTTAGAGTCGTCGTACCTAAATCCACTCATCATGCTGCTACTAGCATTATGACATTGATATCATGTCTGAGTGATATTCCATTGTACATAAGGACCACAACTTCTTTATCCATTTTTATCTTTCCTGGGATATTTAAGGTGTCATGAAGTGGAGGTTCTTGCAAACAGAGCAGCCCTAAACTTTGGGGTGCCTGTGTCTTGCTGATTTTTAGTTTTCCCAATTTATACGCCCATGAGTGGAAGTGCCCTATGCTCCCTAAGCTGTGTTTTTTCGATGTTTCAGGACACACCGTACACTTCTCCAGAGTGGCTGTTGGCAATTTACATACCGCCCATCAGCGTGGCAAGGCTCCCATTTCTCCTTGGCCTGTCCTGCATTTGTGGTTTTGACACTTTTTTCAGCAGGGCCCTTTTGACGGATCGGAAGCGAGACTTCTTTTTAGCGCTGATTTGCCTTTCCAGGTTGCTTGGTTGGCCAAAAAGGGCGTATGCGTTTTTTCCTGAATATATTCAGGAAAAAACGCATACGCCCTTTTTGGCCAAGGGCATCATTGTCGACGTTTTGCCGCTTTTCATGTGCTTTAAAGGCGATTCGAATCTACCTCCTGAAATGTGTTTCCTGCAGTTCTGCCTTGCTTTCAAATCCTCTTCGTTGCCTTCCCTCAATATATTTGTGGACGAGAGTTATCATTTATAACTCTACAGGTTTGTGAATTGCAGTGCCCATGTGCTCCATTTTTCAACTGGCTTTTTTGGGAGCTGGCCGCAGAAGTGCGGGATTGCCTCAGGCCCTATTCTGGTTCCCGGCGGCAGGCTGAGCCTGTGGTTATTTCTTCTTCCTGATGGGAAAATAGAGTGACCTGTGCCTGTCCCAACACCTAAATCTAGTCTCTCATTGGTTGCCCCTCTTCCCGTTCATCCTCAGGACAAATTGCAACCTGTATGGAACAGGAGCTTAAAGGTGCTGTTTCTCCATGTAGGGAGATTACTAGTTAAGAAGCTGGAATGGCGAACCCGAGCACAAGGAGATGAGAAATGCGGTGCGTTTCAGAAACCTTTCCCGATCAGACGGTGTACCATGATCTGGGTTACTCATGCATGTTTTCGATGTAGGAAGATGCCCTTGAATCTGGAGGTTTGGGACCCATGGGATGGGGACCACGCAGTATTACTTTAAAGGGTCAGCGTTTGCTCACCCAACCTCACCAAACCTCTCAACCCCAAGAGTGTCCACCCTCATGTCTCATCCAGCTGTGGGTCTAGATATGGTCAATCCAGGTTGCATCACAGCCCCTGAACGAATTTTGTAAGAATTACTCTCTCTTACACTGTCTGTGTTTTACGGGTTTTTAAAAGTAATTTATTTTTAAAATGGGTTTTAGCTGCTTTTCACGGCTGTGTTTATGCCGCTTTACACTCACTTGACTCTCTTCCAGAGAGAGATCAATACATAGGTTTTAAGATTGTTACTAGTCATATATATTCTTGTGCGGTGAATAGGGGGTGTTGAGTCTAGTTCACTGAGCAAGGAGTAGGTCTTGTCTACTACATATTGGGTTTATGGAACGGTATCTGAGCTAATTTGAAACCCTTGTTTTATGCATCACCCCTCCTCACCTTTCCCGTTAAGCAGCCATAGTGTGTTTTTAAAATGGGTGACTCTGTTCTGTTTTGTAATTCAGTTTAAGGGTAACGGTTTTTACATTCCCTCTATAAGTGATATCTTATGATAAGTGTCTTTTTCTGTGTGACTTATTTCACTTAGAATCGTCGTACCTAAATCCACTCATCATGCTGCTACTAGCCTTATGATATTGATTTCATGGCTGAGTGATATTCCATTGTACATAAGTACCACAACTTCTTTACCATTTTTCTCATCCCTGGGATATTTAAGATGTACACAAGTGGAGGTTCTTGTAACCAGAACAGCCCTAAACTTTGGGGTGCCTGTGTCTTGTTGATTTTAATTTTTCCAATTTATACGCCCATGAATGGATGTGCCCCTTTCTCTCTAGCTGTGTTTTTTAGATGTTTTAGGAAACACCGTACCGTTCTCCAGAGTCGCCATTGGCAATTTAAATCCCGACCATCAGTGTAACAATGCTCCCTTTCCTCCCTGGCCTCTCCTGTATTTTTTTTACACTTTTTTAAGAAGGCCCTTTTGACCGATGGGAAGTGAGACTTCTTTGTAGTGCTGCATTGCATTTCCGGCTTGCTTGGTTGGCCAAAAAGGGCCTATGCGTTTTTTCCTGAATTTATTCAGAAAAAAACACTAATGCTCTTTTTGGCCATGTGCATCGTTGTCGACTTTTGGCCGCTTTTCATGTGCTTTAGGGGCTATTCGAATCTAACTCCTGAAATCTGTTTCCTGCAATTCTGCCTTGCTTTCCAATCCTGTTCATTGCCTTCCCTCAATATAGTTTTGGACGATAGTTATAATTTATAACTCTGCAGGTTTGTGAATTGCAGTGCCCCTGAGCTCCATTTTTCAACTCGCTTTTTTGGGAGCTGTCCGCAGAACCGCTGGTTTGCTTCTGGCCCTACTCTGGTTCCCGGTGGCAGGCTAAGCCTTTGCTTAATTCTTCTTCCTGATTGGAAATTAGAGTGACATGTGCCTGTCCGAACATCTAGGGCTTGGCTCTCCTTGTTTCTCCTCCTTCCCCTTCTTCCTTTGGAAAAATTCCAAATTTTGTGCAACTGGATGTTGAAGGTGCTGACATCCTCAGGTGGGGAGATTTTAAGGAAAAAGGCTGGAGGTGTGAACCCGACAACCAGGAAATTAGGAGTTTTGGTGCCTTTTCCAAAATCTCCCTGATCCAACCGTGTTCCATCTTCTGGGTGTCACAGGCATGTTTTAGCTGTAGGAAAGGTCCTGTGTATGTAAGGAGAACACCAGGGATTTTTCCAAATCAGTGTCTCCCCGAACTCCAATCTGGGGAATTTTTAAGCTACTGGTACATGTGTGTTCATTAAGGGACTTGGGTCGTAGGCAGAGTCCGAACTTTAGATGATTGAAGTCTTCAGGTTCAGAAACGCTCACCATCGGCCTCCTTTAGTTTCCATTTTATCTGTAGTTGATAGATGATGTCAATATAGATATCTATTGTTTTTCAGATTATTTCCCCTTAGGGGTCATTACAAAATATTGAGTATAGTTCCCTGTGTTATACAGTAGTTCCTTGTTGATGATATATTTTATACATAGCAGTGTGTATATGTTAATCTGAAACTGTTAATTTATCCCTCCTCCCACCTTTCCCCTTTGGTAATAAAAAATATAAGATTTTATACTTCTCAGAAATCTAGGAGCTGAAAGAGAGGTATCATTTTCAATGGAAAATCAGTCAAAACAAGGTTGAAACTTCAACCAAGATTATTAGATGTACATCCTTGGAAAGAAATCACTGCATTTCTCTACTGTTGACCTGACAAATAAGACAAACCCCTCAACTGAACTTGCTTATAATAAAGTGATGGAAATATCAAATGGAAGTGTTAGAAACATCTTATTTTACACGAGCCTTATACACTGCTCTATGTTAATTACAGTTTGGCTCGCACATCGGTTCTTTGAAGTTACAATGTTCTCAAATTCTGTTACTGATCCTGCAGAGTGGGCCCCAACAAGGGTCTCCCTGCCTAGTGTCATTGGAGCCAACAGATCGAGACTGACTTTGGTTCAGAAGCAAAGGAAAACTTTATATTATGATCAGAGAATGGAGAGGTGAGAGTGTGTGCTCCCCTGCGGGTTGTGGGCCGGGCTGCTGTGTAGAGATCCTGGCAGCGTCAGCGGGAGGGAGGGGGCGGAGCTCTCGAGGGCCGGGTTGGCTGGAGCTCAGGCTCTATGTCGCAGAGTCTGCACGGGGCCCCATGAGCTGAGGTGTCGGCCCAGCCATTTTGCACTAGGAAATCGGGTCTGAAGTGTCGGGTGTGGGACCTCTGCATGTGGAAACCTAGGAGCAAGTGAAATTAGACAAAGCACAAAGGAAAAAAATGGTTAGACTTTATTTTATTGCCCAGATTCTATTTTCATCTCCCAGGAATTTTTCATGGGCTTTGCCAGTGACAAAGCCCTCCTCTGCCTTTTGTCCCATTCCTCATTCTTGGGGTGCTGAGGGTGCAGACACCACTTCTGTAAATGCTTCGTGCTGAGTTGGGTGTCCTCATACCCGGGGCGAGGGGGCGGACTTCTCCCAAGCAGCCTCCAGGTGAGGTTGATTGTCCCCAGGCCTCCTCCCTCACTGCTCGTCTGCCTGAGCACCAGCATTGGAAGTTTTATAGATTCTAATGACCTTTACGGGTCCAGGAAAGAGATGTGCAGAGACGCTGGGGTGGGGGTGGGCCGTTTTACCCTGCTCCACATTGGTTCGGCCCCCTTAGGCTGACAGTTCCTGCTAGCCTAGATGCTCTGACCAGTACTCTGCACTTTCTTCAGTTAGGCCACCTAATTAACGTACAAACAACACCAGGTGTCAGAGCCCTGCTTGCTCAACTCCCAGACAGTCCAGGGCTGGTGGTGATCCAGGACCTTGACGGCCACTCAGTCAACGGCCTTTTGAAGTAGCCAGGAGTACAGCCGGTCTCATTGGCCGCCGTCACCGCGGTGTCTGTAGGCTTTTCTATGGTGGCAGCGTTATTTACGGTTCCCCTGCCAAGTTTATTAGCTCCGCTCTGGGTGCAGTAAGTCCTGTAAGCAATAGTCTGCTCTTTTGGGACACACTCTTGTTGTTTTCTGAGAGAAGCTCCAGGTCAAGTGATGGTCAAACGAGTCGTCATGGGGGCCCATTGCTCCAGGTTTTCTCTCTGGAGGTTGGTGTTGGAGGGCCTCCTCACTCGAGGTCATTGTGCCCACGGAGCAATCCCTGCAACTTCAGGGCATGGTGGGTGGTTAGGATCACCAAGTGGCGTCCTTTTCCCTTAGGAGGGAGCTGGCCTTGCGGGCTGCTGATTTCCAGGTTTTTAGATACCCCCAGTATCCTGGTCGGATGGGGTGGCTGGCCAATGCCTGGAGGGCATTCTTGCATTGTTTCATTTCAAGTGGTCCCAGTTTTTGCACTAATACTCCAAGGGCGATTCGCCTTGGACCAGGAATGTAAAGGTCAAAGGGTTTAGCTAACTTAGGGAGGTCCTGGGCAAGGATCTGAACTGACTGCTCTTTCCATTCTTGAAAGGCCGCTTCTGGATTCTATTCAAAAGGATCATCATCTTTTCCTTTCAGTGTTTCATATAGAGGCCCAGCTATTAGACTGTAGTTAGGGATCCAGATGCAGCAAACCCCGGTCTCCCCAGGAACCCCTAAGCTGTCTTCTAGTTTCAGGAAGGGTGAGGTTGCAAATGGCTTCTTCCCTTTCCTGGGGTGGGCTTTTCCGACCTTCTGTGCGAATGAAGCCCAGGAAGGTCACCTTAGTTTGTGATGTTTGAGCCTTTTTCTTGGACACCTTCTATCTTTTATTGGCTAGGTAGTTCAGAGGCCTCCTTAGTCGGGCTGGTGATCAGAATGTCATCTGCATATTGAAGGAGGGTTCCCTTCTCCAGAGGTAGATTTTTTAGGTCTTTAGCTAACGTTTCCCCAAAGATGGTGTGGGAATTTTTGAACCCCTGGGGCAGGACGGCCCAGCAGTATTGTTTTTGTTGTATGTTGAGTCCTGCCACTCACAGCCAAAATTTCTTGTGACTCTGGGACGAATGGAATACAGAAGAAGGCATCATTGAAGTCTAATACAGAATACCATGTCCTGGTGGATGGTAGAATGACCAGCAGGGTGTAGGAATTAGGAACTACTAGATGTATATCCTCTGTGGCTTCACTGACTGTCCTGGCGTCCTCTACCAGGTCCCCAGCAGCTCACGGGGCTCTTGTGGTCAGGTCCCTCCCAGGATATGGAGCTCACCTGGGCAGGTACCCAGCAGCCCACGGGGCTGTGGTGGTTAGGCCCCTCCCAGGATATGGAGCTCACCTGGGCAGGTACCCAGCAGCCCATGGGGCCATCATGGTCAGGCCCCTCCCAGGATATGGAGCTCACCTGGGCAGGTACGCAGCAGCCCACGGGGCTCTCGTGGGCATGCCCCTCCCTGGATATGGAGCTCCCGTGGACAGGTACCCCGACAGGGCTGGGCACACAGGAACTGTGCACATAGCCCTCATTGCAGAGCACCCCCAGCACACCTGTCACTCAGAGCTGACACAGAGCACCTCAGAGCAGAGCTTGAACTAATAAACAGCAGCTCCAACAGGTCTGTGACCCTAGGCTTCACTCTGTGCGGCCTCCCTCTGCCTGGTCTTCTAGGGGCTTCCACAGCAGCCGGGGCACCAGGCCTCTGTCTCCACCCACCACCCCTCCTCTCCCTGACTCCTGGGTTCCTCTCATTAGCAGAGGGTCTTCTTGAAGTTGTCTCCCACTCCTGGACCAGATAAAATGATTAGAAAACAAGCCAGGGCTGCCGCCCCTTATCTATCCTGACTCTCGGGACCCTACACCTGTTCCTTGGATCTGGCCGGTGCAGCAAGGCCCATTTTCTGCAAATCTGAGCCCCTGAGGGGCGAGGATTGGCTGACCTGGGCAGCCTGACCCGGCCGGCCAGCCCTTCCCAGGTGTGCCTGGGTTGAGGTCAATATAAACACCCCTCCAGGCAGCAAAAGCCTCTGCAGCTGTGCCTGACGCCATATTCTCTGCCCCGTCAGCAGTCTCGGGGTTGGGCTGGTGGGAGGCAGTAGGGCCCACGGCTCTATGAGTGGCCCGTTGTGACTGGGGCTCTACTGGACTTTCTGCAGGAGTTGCCGGGCTGCCACCTGCTAAAGAAGAGGATGTGTCACCCATACTTGCTGCTGGAATTTCTCCCCGGGCAGAGGTAAGGAAGGAAAAAAGCAGTGGGGGCCGGGACAGGAGGGGTACCTCAGGCAGGGAAATGGAAAGTTTCCAGACGAGCGCCCGGGGCCAGGACCATCCTGGCTGGCCTGCAGGCACCAAGTCGGCCTGCGTGCTGTCGCTGGTGTGACTCCAAGCCCCTTCCTCTAGTTTTTAGTCTTTGCACACATTCAGGTGTTTTACCTGGGAACGGTGGGAAAAGTTCAGCAGCAGCTGGCCTGGGGCTCAGCTCACGTTTAGTCAGAGACGCCTCCTCACGGTCCCCCAGCTTTGCAATGAGGACGCTCCTTGTGTGGGGGCTGCTGGCTGCATGGGAGATGATTCCCCACCTGTGACCAACTTAAGAATTGTTTACCACTGGAGCAAGTGCGCTGATAGGGTTTTCCTCTGTATGACCAGTGGGTTCAGTTTTTTTTTTTTTTCTTTTTTGGTTCAAGGTAAGTTTTATTCCTCTTTTTGTATTTATGGATATAAGCATGGAAATCATTCATTCATATAAATACGTCTATGGGAAGGACAGAACTTTTTTTTCTGTTTTATTTTCTTAAGTATTATTTATTTTTTAATTTTTGAATTTATTTTATTCATTTTTTTATACAGCAGGCTCTTATTGGTTATCTATTTTATACATATAAGTGTATATATGTCAATCCCAGGGTCGCAATTCATCCCACCACCACCACCCTGCCACTTTCCCCCCTTGGTGTCCATACATTTGTTCTCTACATCTGTGTCTCTATTTCTGCCTTGCAAACCAGTTCATCTTTACCATTTTTCTAGGTTCTACATGTATGCGTTAATATACGATATTTGTTTTTCTCTTTCTGACTTACTTCACTCTGTATGACAGTCTCTAGATCTATCCACGTCTCTACAAATGACCCAATTTCATTCCTTTTTATGGCTGAGTAATATTCCATTTTATATATGTAGCACATCTTTTCCGTTCGTCTGTCTATGGGCATTTAGGTTGCTTCCATGACCTGGCTATTGTAAATAGTGCTGCAATGAATATTGTGGTGAATATGTCTTTTTGAATTATGGTTTTCTCTGGGTATATGGCCAGTAGTGGGATTGCTGGGTCATATGGTAATTCTATTTTTAGTTTTTTAAGGAACCTCCATACTGTTCTCCATAGTGACTGTATCAATTTACATTCCCACAAATAGTGTAAGAGGGTTCCCTTTTCTCCACACCCTCTCCAGCATTTGTTGTTTGTAGATTTTCTGATGATGCCCATTCTAACTCGTGTGAGGTGATACCTCATTGTAGTTTTGGTTTATATTTCTCTAATAATTAGTGATGTTGAGTAGCTTTTCATGTGTTTCTTGGTCATCTGTATGTCTTCTTGGGACAAATGTCTATTTACGTCATCTGCCCATTTTTGGATTGGTTTGTTTGTTTTTTTACTGTTGAGCTGCATGAGCTGTTTATATACATTGGAGATTAATCCTTTGTCCATTGATTCGTTTGCAAATATTTTCTCCCATTCTGAGGGTTGTCTTTTCGTCTTGTTTGTAGTTTCCTTTGCTTTGCAAAAGCTTTTAGGTTTCATTTGCTCCCATTTGTTTTTTTTTTTTTTTTTTTTTTTTTTTTTTTTTTTTTTATTCCATTACTCTAGGAGGTGGATCAAAAAATATCTTGCTGTGATTTATGTCAAAGAGTATTCTTCCTATGTTTTCCTCTAAGAGTTTTATAGTGTCCGGTCTTACATTTCGGTCTCTAATCCATTTGGAGTTTATTTTTTGTGTATGGTGTTAGGGAGTGTTCTAATTTCATTCTTTTACATGTAGCTGTCCATTTTTCCCAGCACCACTTATTGAAGAGACTGTCTTTTCTCCATTGTATACCCTTGCCTCCTTTGTCATAGATTAGTGTGCCATAGGTGTGTAGGTTTATCTCTGGGCTTTCTTTTTTTTTTTTTTTTTTTTTACATCTTTATTGGAGTATAATTGCTTTACAATTGTGTGTTAGTGTCTGCTGTATAAAAAAGTGAATCAGCTATGCGTATACATATAACACCATATACCCTCCCTCTTGCACCTCCCTCTCACTCCCTTATCCCACCCTTTTAGGTGGTCACAAAGCACAGAGCTGATCTCCCTGTGCTATGTGGCTGCTTCCCAGTAGCTATCAATTTTACATTTGGTAGTGTATATATGTCCATACCACTCTCTCACTTTGTCCCAGCTTACCCTTCCCTCTCCCCATGTCCTCAAGTCCTTTCTCTACGTCTGTGTCCTTAATCCTTTCCTGCCCCTACGTTCTTCATAAACTTTTTTTTTTTAGATTCCATATATATGTGTTAGCATACGGTATTTGTTTTTCTCTTTCTGACTTACTTCACTCTGTAGGACAGACTCTAGATCCATCCACCTCACTAAAAATAACTCAATTTCGCTTCTTTTTATGGCAGAATAATGTTCCATTGTATATATGTGCCACATCTTCTTTATCCATTTATCTGTTGATGGACACTTAGGTTGCTTCCATGTCCTGGCTATTGTAAATAGAGCTACAGTGAACATTGTGGTACATGACTCTTTTTGAATTATGGTTTTCTCAGGGTAAATGTCCAGGAGTGGGTTTGCTGGGTTGTATGGTAGTTCTATTTTTAGTTTTTAAGGAAGCCCCATACCGTTCTACCTAGTGGCTATATCAATTTACATTCCCACCAACAGTGCAAGAGGGTTCCCTTTTCTCCAATAAATGCCTCTCCAGCATTTACTGTTGGTAGATTTTTTGATGATGGCCATTCTGACTGGTGTGAGGTGATACCTCACTGTAGTTTTGATTTGCATTTCTCTAATGATTAGTGATGCTCAGCATCCTTTCATGTGTTTGTTGGCAACCTGTATATCTTCTTTGGAGAAATTTCTATTTAGGTCTTCTGCCCATTTTTGGATTGGGTTGTTTGGTTTTGTGATATTGAGCTACATGAGCTGCTTTTTGTAGATTAATCCTTTGCCATTTGCTTCATTTGAAAATATTTTCTCCCATTCTGATGGTTGTCTTTTCATCTTGCTTAAGTTTTCCTTTGCTGTGCAAAAGAATTTATGTTTCATTCGGTCCCATTTTTTAATTTTTGTTTTTATTTCCATTTCTCTAGGAGGTGGGTCAAAAAGGATCTTGCTGTGATTTATGTCATAGACTGTTCTGCTTATGTTTTCTTCTAAGAGTTTTATAGTGGCTGGTCTTATATTTAGGTCTCTAATCCATTTTGAGTTATTTTTGTGTATGGTGTTAGGGAGTGTACTAATTTCATTCTTTTACATGTAGCTGTCGAGTTTTCCCAGCACCACTTACTGAAGACACTGTCTTTTCTCCATTGTATACCCTTGCCTCCTTTGTCATAGATTAGTTAACCACAGGTACGTGGGTTTATCTCTGTGCTTTCTATCCTTTTCTATTGACCTATATTTCTGTGTTTGTGTCAGTACCATATTATCTTGATTACTGTAGCTTTGTAATATAGTCTGAAGTCTGGAAGTCTGATTCCTCCAGCTCTTTTTTTTCCCCCTCAAGACTGCTTTGGCTATCCAGGGTCTTTTGTGTCTCCCTACAAATTTTAAGATTTTTTTTTCTTGTTCTGTAGAAAATGCCAAAGGTATTTTGATCGGGATTGCATTGAATCTGTAGATTGCTTTGGGTAGTATAGTCATTTTCACAATATTGATTCTTCTAATCCAAGGACATGGTATATGTCTCCATCTGTTTATATCATCTTTGATTTCTTTCATCAGTGTCTTATAGTTTTCTGAGTACAGGTCTTTTACTTCCTTAGGTAGGTTTATTCCTAGGTATTTTATTCTTTTTGTTGCAGTGGTAATGGGATTGTTTCCTTAATTTCTCTTTCTGATCTTTCATTGTTAGTGTATAGGAATGCAAGCAATTTCTGTGCATTAATTTTGTATCCTGCAACTTTACCAAATTCATTGATTAGCTCCAGTGGTTTTCTGGTGGCATCTTTAAGATTCTCTATCTATGATATCATGTCATCTGCAAACAGTGACAATTTTACTTCTTCTTTTCCGTTTTGTATTCCTTTTATTTCTTTTTCTTCTCTGATTGCCATGGCTAGGACTTCCAAAACTATGTTGAATAGCAGTGGTGAGAGTGGACATCCTCGTCTTGTTCCTGATCTTAGAGGAAACGCTTTCAGTTTTTCACCATTGAGAATGCTGTTTGCTGTGGGTTTGTCATATATGGCCTTTATTATGTTGAGGTAGTTTCCGTCTATGCCCACACTCTGCAGAGTTTTTATCGTAAATGAGTGTTGAATTTTCTCAAAATCTTTTCCTTCATCTATTGAGATGACCATATGGTTTTATTCTACAATTTGTTAATATGGTGTATCACATTGATTTGTGTATATTGAAGAATCCTTGCATCCCTGGGATAAACCCCACTTGATCATGGTGTATGATCCTTTTAATGTGTTGTTCGATTCTGTTTGCTAGTATTTTGTTGAGGATTTTTGCATCTATATTCATCAGGGATATTGGTCTATAATTTTCTTTCCTTGTAGTATCTCTGTCTGATTTTGGTATCAGGGTGATGGTGGTCTCATAGAATGAGTTTGGGAGTGTTCCTTCCCCTGCAATTGTTTTGAAGAATTTGAGAAGGTTGGGTGTTAGCTCTTCTCTAAATGTTTGATAGAATTCACCTGTAATGCCATCTGGTTCTGGACTTTTGTTTGTTGGAAGATTTTTAATCACAGTTTCAATTTCATTGCTTGTGATAGGTTTGTTCATATTTTCTATTTCTTCCTGGTTCAGTCTTAGAAGGTTATACCTTTCTAAGAATTTGTCCATTTCTTCCAGATTGTCCATTTTATTGGCACAGAGTTGCTTGTAGTAGTCTCTTAGGATGCTTTGTATTCCTGTGGTGTCTGTTGTAACTTCTCCTTTTTCACTTCTAATTTTGTTGATTTGCGTCCTCTCCCTCTTTTTCTTGAGTGTGGCTAAAGGTTGATCATTTTTGCTTATCTTCTCAAAGAACCAGCTTTTAGTTTTGATGATCTTTGCTTCCGTTTTCTTTGTTTCTATTTCATTTATTTCTGCTCTGATCTTTAGGATTTCTTTCCTTCTACTAACTTTGGGTTTTGTTCTTCTTTCTCTAGTTCCTCTAGGTGTAAGGTTAGATTGTTTATTTGAGATTTTTCTTGTTTCTTGAGGTAGGCTTGTATTGCTATAAACTTCCCTCTTAGAACTCCTTTTGCTGCATCCCATAGGTTTTGGATCATCGTGTTTTTGTTGTCATTTGTCTCTAGGTAGTTTTTGATTACCCCTTTGATTTCTTCAGTGATCTCTTGGTTATTTAGTAACGTATTGTTTAGCCTCCATGTGTTTGTGTTTTTTACAGTTTTTTCTGTGTAATTGATTTCTAATCTCACAGCATTGTGGTCGGAACAGCTGCTTGATATGATTTCAGTTTTCTTAAATTTACTGAGGCTTTATCTGTGACCCAAGATGTGATCTATCCTGGAGAATGTTCCGTGTGCAGTTGAGAACAACGTGTAATCTGCTGTTTTTGGATGGAATGTCCTATAAATATCAATGAACTCTATCTGGTCTATTGTGTCATTTAAAGCTTGTGTTTCCTTATTAATTTTCTGTCTGGCTGATCTCCACTGGTGTAAGTGAGCTGTTAAAGTCCCCCGCTATTATTGTGTTACTGTCGATTTCCTCTTTTATAGCTGTTAGCAGTTGCCTTATACATTGAGGTGCTCCTATGTTGGGTACATATATATTTATAATTGTTATATCTTCTTCTTGGATTGATCCCTTGACCATTATGTAGTGTCTTTCCTTGTCTCTTGTAACATTCTTTATTTTAAAGTCTATTTTATCTGATATGAGTATTGCTACTCCAGCTTTCTTTTGATTTTCATTAGCATAGAATATATTTTTCCATCGCCTCACTTTCAGTCTGTATGTGTCCCTAGGTCTGAAATGGGTCTCTTGTAGACAGCATATATATGGGTCTTGTTTTTGTATCCATTCAGCCAGTCTATGTCTTTTGGTTGGAACATTTAGTGCATTCACGTTTAAGGTAATTATCGATATGTATGTTCCTACTACTATTTTCTTAATTGTTATGGGTTTGTCTTGGTGGGTCCTTTTCGTCTCTTGTGTTTCCCACTTAGAGAAGTTCTTTTAGCATTTGGTGTAGAGCTGGTTGCATGGTGCTGAATTCTCTTAGCTTTTGCTTGTCTGTAAGGCTTTTGATTTCTCCATCAAATCTGAATGAGCTCTTTGCAGGGTGCAGTACCCTTGGTTGTAGGTTCTTCCCTTTCATCACTTTAAATTTATCATGCCACTTCCTTCTGGCTTGTAGATTTTCTGCTGAGAAATCAGCTGTTATCCTTATGGGATTTCCCTTGTATGTTATTTGTCATTTTTCCCTTGCTGCTTTCAATAATTTTTCTTTGTCGTTAATTTTTGTCAATTTGATTACCATGTGTCTTGTCATTTTTCTCCTTTGGTTTCTCCTGCCTGGGACACTCTGTGCTTCTGGACTTGGGTGGCTATTTCTTTTCCCATGCTAGGGAAGTTTTTGACCATAATCTCTTCAAATATATTCTCGGGTCCTTTCTCTCTCTCTTCTCCTTCTGGGACCCCTATAATGCGAATGTTGTTGCGTTTAATGTTGTCCCAGAGGACTCTTGGGGTGTCTTCATTTATTTTCATTCTTTTTCTTTATTCTGTTCCATGGCAGTGATTTCCACCTTTCTGTCTTCCAGGCCACTTATCCGTTCTTCTGCCACAGTTATTCTGCTACTGATTCCTTCTAGTGTATTTTTCATTTCAGTTATTACATTGTTCACCTCTGTTTGTTTGTTCTTTAATTCTTCTAGGTGTTTGTTCCTTAATTCTTCTAGGTCTTTGTTAAGCATTTCTTGTGTCTTCTCGATCTTTGCCTCCTTTCTTTTTCTAAGGTCTTGGCTCAACTTCACTATCATTATTCTGAATTCTTTTTCTGGAAGGTTCCCTATCTCCACCTCATTTCGTTTTTTTTTCTGGGGTTTTATCTTGTTCCTTGATCTGGTATAAAGTCCTCTGCCTTTTCATTTTGTTTATCTTTCTGTGAATGTGGTTTTCCTTCCACAGGCTGCAGAATTGTCGTTCTTCTTGCTTCTGCTGTCTGCTCTCTGGTGGATGAGTCTATCTTAGAGGCTTGTGCAAGCTTCCTGATGGGAGGGACTGGTGGTGGGTAGAGCTGGGTGTTGCTTTGGTGGGCAGAGCTTTAATCCGCTTGTCTACGGATTAAATAAAACTTTAATAAAAAGTTGAATCTGCTTGTCTGCTGATGCATGGGGCTGGGTTCCCTCCCTGTTGGTTGTTTGGCCTGAGGCGACCCAGCACTGTAGCCTACCTTGCTCTTGGTGGGGCTAATGGCGGACTCTGGGAGGGCTCACACCAAGGAGTATTTCCCAGAACTTCTGCTGCCAGTGTTGTTGTCCTCACGGTGAGCCACAGCCACAGCCACAAGCTGCCTCTGCAGGAGACCCTCTAAAAGTAGCAGGTAGTTCTGGTCATTCTCCTACGGGGTCACTGCTCCTTCCCCTGGGTCCTGATGTGCACACTACTTTGTGTGTGCCCTCCAAGAGTGGAGTATCTGAGTGGAGTTGAGACTCTGAGACTCTGTGTGGAGTCGCACAGACTCTGGGTCCTGTGAAGCTTCGATGTTTTGTGATTCTAGAAATCCTATAGGAGACGGTCCACAGCAGGTGAAGCTAATGTTGTCAGTAGAGGTGTTGAAGCCAAAGATCTGCAGTTCCGGCTATAGGTGCCGATGTACATACAGGACAAAATCATCTCGTGTGAATGTAGTTCAGGCATGTTTAAGATGAATGCAGTCATGTTAATGCCTACCATATTCTATCTTGAGCCTCTCCTCAGGGACCTCCTCCTCAGTTCCTGAGGCTCCTTTAAGTCATGTACAGGGGACTGGAGAGTGGGCTCTGTCCAGTCTGAGCCCTGAGTTACCCTGTGTGTATCTTAGGATACTTTGTATTTCTGTGGTGTCTGTTGTAACATCATCTCTTTCATTTCAGATTTATTTGGGCCCTCTCTTTTTTAACAAAACATACTACTGTTGTCTTTTATTCTTTACAGAAGTTTAATCAGTGTTTGATCTACTATCCTTACCCTATGTATACTTTTTGCAGTGAGATTTTTACTTTTCTTTGTTTCCTTGTTACTATCAATAATTAGTGAGACTTCTTTTAAGCTACCTTCAACATTGCTTATAAAGCTGCTTTATTAGTGATGACAGAGCCTTAATGGAAGTCATGTTCTGGTTGTAAATTAGAATGCAATGTGCCAGCACAAAGCCCCTTAAGTTTATGTCTCATTACTTCTTGTTCTTTTTTTAATTTAATTTTTATTTTTTGTCAGAGCAAATTTGATTAAAATGTTTTGTTTCTTCTAGGTGTGCAAGATGTGGTTCTTTTAAACATATACATATATCTATTCTTCTTTGGATCATTTTCCCATGTAGGTTATGACACCATGTTGAGTAGTCTTGTCTTGGTATTACGTAGGTCTTTGGTGATTACATATTTCACATGTGTTTCTATATCTATCTTAACCCCAATATCCTAATGTATCCAATCCTCACACCTTTCCATTTGGTGAACCCTAAGTTTGTTTAATGAATCTGTGATTGCATTTCTCTGTGGAAATATCTTCATTGGTATCAATTTTTAGCTAAGACCTATAAGTGATATTATAGGATATGTGTCTTTTGCTTTCTGACTTAGTACAATTTGCCTGATTAACTCAAGAATCATACACAGTGCTGCAAATGGCATTGTTTTGTTTTTTTCCCTGGCTAATATTCCATCTGTACGTGTACCAGTTATTCTTTGGCCACGCACCTCTTGATGGACTATTTGGTTGCCTCCATGTCTTGGTTATTGTAATACTGCTGCAATGCACATTTGCTTGCCTGTGTCTTTCCAGTTCTATCTCCTTATGTTATAGGCCAAGGAGTGGGCTTGCTGTATCATATGGTAGCTCAGTGTGTACGTTTTAAAGGCACCACCATTCAGTTCTCATTAGTGGCTCTTTCCAGGTTATGTCCCACTTAAAATTGAGGGTATGCATTTCTCCAAAACACCTTCAATATTTATTGTTTGTAGTTTGCTTGCTGCTGGTTATTCTAACAGGTGCGAGCTGATACCTCTGTGTGGCTGAATTTGCATGTGTCCCATAATCTGTTGAAATTGATCTTTAAAGCATGCTCTTTTTATTTATCAAACTGTGATTACAGCTTAGTTCTTCAAATTGTTTTCTTAAAGTAAGTGTCACATTTTGAAAAGTTTTGGCCACTACCTCCCTCAAGACATTTTGAGGGCAGGTTTCATTTACAGCCCTAAAGTACTTGTTCATATGAAGTGACCATTAACACAGATTTTAAAGCTGCTTTTGCAGGTAACGGCCAGAGGGCGGCAGCCTATTTACGTTCCCCAATCTGGTAACTAGGGAAAGAGTCCTTCAGCTGCAAGAGTGTCCAGCTTTATTTCTTATCCAGCTGTGGGTCTAGATATGATCAAACAAGGTTGCATCACAGCCCAGGAACGAATTATGTAAAATTTCCTCTCTCTATCACTGTCTTATTTTTTTGGGTTTTTTAAAGTTATTTAATTTAAAATGGGGATTCGCTACTTTTCAGTGCTGTGTTTATGCCGCTTTACACCCACTTGACTCACTTCCAGACAGATATCAATACATAGGTTTTAAGATTCTTACTAGTCACATATATTCTTGTGCGGTGAATAGGGGGAGTTGAGTCCAGTTCACTGAGTAAGGAGTAGGTCTTGTCTATTACATATTGGGTGTATGGATCGGTATCTGAGCGAATTTGAAACCCTTGTTTTATGCATCACCACACCTCACCTTTCCCGTTAAGCAGCCATAGTGTGTTTTCTAAACGTGTGACTCTGTTCTGTTTTGTAATTCAGTTCAACTGTAGCGGTTTTTACATTCCCTCTATAAGTGATAGCTTATGATAAGTGTCTTTTTCTGTGTGACTTATTTCACTTAGAATCGTTGTACCTAACTCCACTCATCTTGCTTCTACTAGCCTTATGGCATTGATTTCATGTCTGAGTGATATTGCATTGTACATAAGGACCACAACTTCTTTATCCATTTTTCTCTTTCCTGGGATATTTAAGGTGTCATGAAGTGCAGGTTCTTGTCCACAGAGCAGCCCTAAACTTTGGGGTGCCTGTGTCTTGCTGATTTTTAGTTTTCCCAATTTATACGCCCATGAGTGGACGTGCCCTATGCTCACTAAGCTGTGTTTTTTCGATGTTTCAGGACACACCGTACACTTCTCCAGAGTGTCTGTTGGCAATTTACATCCCGCCCATCAGCGTAGCAAGGCTGCCATTTCTCCATGGCCTGTCCTGCATTTCTGGTTTTGACACTTTTTGCAGCATGGCCCTTTTGACCGATGGGAAGCGAGACTTCTTTGTAGCGCTGATTTGCATTTCCAGGTTGCTTGGTTGGCAAAAAAGGGCGTATGCGTTTTTTCCTGAATATATTCAGGAAAAAACGCATACGCCCTTTTTGGCCAAGGGCATCATTGTCGACGTTTTGCCACTTTTCATGTGCTTTAAAGGCGATTCGAATCTACCTCCTGAAACCCGTTTCCTGCAATTCTGCCTTGCTTTCAAATCCTCTTCGTTGCCTTCCCTCAATATATTTGTGGATGAGAGTTATCATTTATAACTCTGCGGGTTTGTGAATTGCAGTGTGCCTGAGCTCCATTTTTCAACTCGCTTTTTTGGGAGCTGGCCGCAAAAGCGCGGGATTGCCTCAGGCCCTATTCTGCTTCTGGGGGACAGGCTGAGCCTGTGGTTAATTCTTCTTCCTGATGGGAAAATAGAGTGACCTGTGCCTGTCCCAACACCTAGATCTAGTCTCTCATTGGTTGCCCCTCTTCCCTTTCATCCTCAGGACAAATTGCAACCTGTAGGGAACAGGAGGTTAAAGGTGCTGATTCTCCAAGTAGGGAGATTGCTAGTAAAGTAGTTGGAATGGCGAACCCGAGCACAAGGAGATGAGAAATGAGGTGCGTTTTAGAAACCTTTCAAAATCACACGGAGTACCATCTTCTGAGTTTCTCATGCATGTTTTCGATGTAGGAAGATGCCCTTGAACCTGGAGACTTGGGACCCATGGGATGGGTACCACGCAGTATTACTTTAAAGGGTCTGCGTTTGCTCACCCAACCTAACCCAACCTTTCAGCCCCAAGAGTGTCCACCCTTATGTCTCATCCAGCTGTGCGTGTAGATATGGTCAATCCAGGTTGCATCACAGCCTCTGAACGAATTTTGTAAGAATTTCTCTCTCTTTCACTGTCTTTGTTTTACGGGTTTTTAAAAGTAATTTATTTTTATAATGGGGTTAAGCTGCTTTTCACGGCTGTGTTTATGCGGCTTTACACCCACTTGACTCACTTCCAGACATATATCAATACATAGGTTTTAAGATTCTTACTAGTCACATATATTCTTGTGCGGTGAATAGGGGATGTTGAGTCCAGTTCACTGAGCAAGGAGTAGGTCTTGTCTATTACATATTGGGTGTATGGAACGGTATCTGAGCGAATTTGAAACCCTTGTTTTATGCATCACCCCACCTCACCTTTCCCGTTAAGCAGCCATAGTGTATTTTCTAAACGTGTGATTCTGTTCTGTTCTGTAATTCAGTTCAAGTGTAGCGGTTTTTACATTCCCTCTATAAGTGATAGCTTATGATAAGTGTCTTTTTGTGTGTGACTTATTTCACTTAGAATCGTCGTACCTAAGTCCACTCTTCTTGCTTCTACTAGCCTTATGACATTGATTTCATGTCTGAGTGATATTCCATTGTACATAAGGGCCACAACTTCTTTATCCATTTTTCTCTTTCCTGGGATATTTAAGGTGTCATGAAGTGGAGGTTCTTGTCAACAGAGCAGCCCTAAACTTTGGGGTGCCTGTGTCTTGCTGATTTTTAGTTTTCCCAATTTATACGCCCATGAGTGGACGTGCCCTATGCTCCCTAAGCTGTGTTTTTTCGATGTTTCAGGACACACCGTACACATCTCCAGAGTGGCTGTTGGCAATTAACATCCCGCCCATCAGCGTAGCAAGGCTGCCATTTCTCCATGGCCTGTCCTGCATTTCATGTTTTGACACTTTTTGCAGCATGACCCTTTTGACCGATGGGAAGCGAGACTTCTTTGTAGCGCTGATTTGCCTTTCCAGGTTGCTTGGTTGGCCAAAAAGGGCGTATGCGTTTTTTCCTGAATATATTCAGGAAAAAATGCATACGCCCTTTTTGGCCAAGGGCATCATTGTCGACGTTTTGCGACTTTTCATGTGCTTTAAAGGCGATTCGAATCTACCTCCTGAAACCTGTTTCCTGCAATTCTGCCTTGCTTTCAAATCCTCTTCGTTGCCTTCCCTCAATATATTTGTGGACGAGAGTTATTTTTCAACTGTCTTTTTTGGGAGCTGGCCGCAAAAGCACGGGATTGCCTCAGGCCCTATTCTGGTTCCCGGCGGCAGGCTGAGCCTGTGGTTAATTCTTCTTCCTGATGGGAAAATAGAGTGACCTGTGCCTGTCCCAACACCTAGATCTAGTCTCTCATTGGTTGCCCCTCTTCCCGTTCATCCTCAGGACAAATTGCAACATGTAGGGAACAGGAGCTTAAAGGTGCTGATTCTGCAAGTAGGGAGATTTCTAGTGAACTAGCTGGAAAGGCGAACCCGAGCACAAGGAGGTGAGAAATGGGGTGCGTTTTAGAAACCTTTCAAAATCACACGGTGTACCATCTTCTGAGTTTCTCATGCATGTTTTCGATGTAGGAAGATGCCCTTGAACCTGGAGATTTGGGACCCATGGGATGGGTACCACGCAGTATTACTTTAAAGGGTCTGTGTTTGCTCACCCAACCTCACCCAACCTCTCAGCCCCAAGAGTGTCCACCCTTATGTCTCATCCAGCTGTGGGTCTAGATATGGTCAATCCAGGTTGCATCACAGCCTCTGAACGAATTTTGTAAGAATTTCTCTCTCTTTCACTGTCTTTTTTTTACGGGTTTTTAAAAGTAATTTATTTTTATAATGGGGTTTAGCTGCTTTTCACGGCTGTGTTTATGCGGATTTACACCCACTTGACTCACTTCCAGACAGATATCAATACATAGGTTTTACGATTCTTACTAGTCAGATATATTCTTGTGCGGTGAATAGGGGGTGTCGAGTCCAGTTCACTGAGCAATGTGTAGGTCTTGTCTATTACATATTGGGTGTATGGAACAGTATCTGAGCGAATTTGAAACCCTTGTTTTATGCATCACCCCACCTCACCTTTCCCGTTAAGCAGCCATAGTGTGTTTTCTAAACGTGTGACTCTGTTCTGTTTTGTAATTCAGCTCAAGTGTAGCAGTTTTTACATTCCCTCTATAAGTGATAGCTTATGATAAGTGTCTTTTTCTGTGTGACTTATTTCACTTAGAATCGTCGTACCTAAATCCACTCATCTTGCTTCTACTAGCCTTATGACATTGATTTCATGTCTGAGTGATATTCCATTGTTCATAAGGACCACAACTTCTTAATCCATTTTTCTCTTTCCTGGGATATTTAAGGTGTCATGAAGTGGAGGTTCTTGTCAACAGAGCAGCCCTAAACTTTGGGGTGCCTGTGTCTTGCTGATTTTTAGTTTTCCCAATTTATACGCCCATGAGTGGACGTGCCCTATGCTCCCTAAGCTGTGTTTTTTCGATGTTTCAGGACACACCGTACACTTCTCCAGAGTGGCTGTTGGCAATTAACATCCCGCCCATCAGCGTAGCAAGGCTGCCATTTCTCCATGGCCTGTCCTGCATTTCTGGTTTTGACACTTTTTGCAGCATGACCCTTTTGACCGATGGGAAGCGAGACTTCTTTGTAGCACTGATTTGCATTTCCAGGTTGCTTGGTTGGCCAAAAAGGGCGTATGCGTTTTTTCCTGAATATATTCAGGAAAAAACGCATACGCCCTTTTTGGCCAAGGGCATCATTGTCGACGTTTTGCCGCTTTTCATGTGCTTTAAGGGCGATTCGAATCTACCTCCTGAAACCTGTTTCCTGCAATTCTGCCTTGCTTTCAAATCCTCTTCGTTGCCTTCCCTCAATATATTTGTGGACGAGAGTTATCATTTATAACTCAGCAGGTTTGTGAATGGCAGTGCCCCTGAGCTCCATTTTTCAACTGTCTTTTTTGGGAGGTGGCCGCAAAAGCACGGGATTGCCTCAGGCCCTATTCTGGTTCCCGGCGGCAGGCTGAGCCTGTGGTTAATTCTTCTTCCTGATGGGAAAATAGAGTGACCTGTGCCTGTCCCAACACCTAGATCTATTCTCTCATTGGTTGCCCCTCTTCCCGTTCATCCTCAGGACAAATTGCAACCTGTACAGAACAGGAGGTTAAAGGTGCTGATTCTCCAAGTAGGGAGATTGCTAGTGAAGTAGCTGGAATGGCGAACCCGAGCACAAGGAGATGAGAAATGAGGTGCGTTTTAGAAACCTTTCAAAATCACACGGTGTACCTTCTTCTGGGTTCCTCATGCAAGTTTTCAATGTAGGAAGATTATCTTGAACCTGGAGATTTGGGACCCATGGGATGGGTACCATGCAGTATTACTTTAAAGGGTCTGCGTTTGCTCACCCAACCTCACCCAACCTCTCAGCCCCAAGAGTGTCCACCCTTATGTCTCATCCAGCTGTGGGTCTAGATATGGTCAATCCAGGTTGCATCACAGCCCCTGAACGAATTTTGTAAGAATTTCTCTCTCTTTCACTGTCTTTGTTTTACGGGTTTTTAAAAGTAATTTATTTTTATAATGGGGTTTAGCTGCTTTTCACAGCTGTGTTTATGCGGATTTACACCCACTTGACTCACTTCCAGACAGATATCAATACATAGGTTTTAAGATTGTTACTAGTCACATATATTCTTGTGCGGTGAATAGGGGGTGTTGAGTCCAGTTCACTGAGCAAGGAGTAGGTCTTGTCTATTACATATTGGGTGTATGGAACGGTATCTGAGCGAATTTGAACCCCTTGTTTTATGCATCACCCCACCTCACCTTTCCCGTTAAGCAGCCATAGTGTGTTTTCTAAACGTGTGATTCTGTTCTGTTCTGTAATTCAGTTCAAGTGTAGCGGTTTTTACATTCCCTCTATAAGTGATAGCTTATGATAAGTGTCTTTTTCTGTGTGACTTATTTCACTTAGAATCGTCGTACCTAAGTCCACTCTTCTTGCTTCTACTAGCCTTTTGACATTGATTTCATGTCTGAGTGATATTCCATTGTACATAAGGGCCACAACTTCTTTATCCATTTTTCTCTTTCCTGGGATATTTAAGGTGTCATGAAGTGGAGGTTCTTGTCAACAGAGCAGCCCTAAACTTTGGGGTGCCTGTGTCTTGCTGATTTTTAGTTTTCCCAATTTATACGCCCAAGAGTGGACGTGCCCTATGCTCCCTAAGCTGTGTTTTTTCGATGTTTCAGGACACACCGTACAGTTCTCCAGAGTGGCTGTTGGCAACTTACATACCGCCCATCAGCATAGCAAGGCTGCCATTTCTCCATGGCGCGTCCTGCATTTCTGGTTTTGACACTTTTTGCAGCATGGCCCTTTTGACCGATGGGAAGCGAGACTTCTTTGTAGCGCTGATTTGCCTTTCCAGGTTGCTTGGTTGGCCAAAAAGGGCGTATGCATTTTTTCCTGAATATATTCAGGAAAAAACGCATACGCCCTTTTTGGCCAAGGGCATCATTGTCGACGTTTTGCCGCTTTTCATGTGCTTTACAGGCGATTCGAATCTACCTCCTGAAATCTGTTTCCTGCAATTCTGCCTTGCTTTCAAATCCTCTTCGTTGCCTTCCCTCAATATATCTGTGGATGAGAGTTATCATTTATAACTCTGCGGGTTTGTAAATTGCAGTGTCCCTGAGCTCCATTTTTCAACTCGCTTTTTTGGGAGCTGGCCGCAAAAGCGCGGGATTGCCTCAGGCCCTATTGTGCTTCTGGGCGGCAGGCTGAGCCTGTGATTAATTCTTCTTCCTGATGGGAAAATAGAGTGACCTGTGCCTGTCCCAACACCTAGATCTAGTCTCTCATTGGTTGCCCCTCTTCCCGTTCATCCTCAGGACAAATTGCGACCTGTAGGGAACAGGAGGTTAAAGGTGCTGATTCTCCAAGTAAGTTCATTGCTAGTAAAGTAGCTGGAAAGGCGAAACCGAGCACAAGGAGATGAGAAATGGGGTGTGTTTTAGAAACCTTTCAAAATCACACGGTGTACCATCTTCTGAGTTTCTCATGCATGTTTTCGATGTAGGAAGATGCCCTTGAACCTGGAGACTTTGGACCCATGGGATAGGTACCACGCAGTATTACTTTAAAGGGTCTGCGTTTGCTCACCCAACCTCTCAGCCCCAAGAGTGTCCACCATTATGTCTCATCCAGCTGTGGGTCTAGATATGGTCAATCCAGGTTGCATCTCAGCCCCTGAACGAATTTTCTAAGAATTTCTCTCTCTTTCACTGTCTTTGTTTTACGGGTTTTTAAAAGTAATTTATTTTTATAATGGGGTTTAGCTGCTTTTCACGGCTGTGTTTATGCGGATTTACACCCACTTGACTCACTTCCAGACAGATATCAATACATAGGTTTTAAGATTGTTACTAGTCATATATATTATTGTGCGGTGAATAAGGGGTGTTGAGTCCAGTTCACTGAGCAAGGAGTAGGTCTTGTCTATTACATATTGGGTGTATGGAACGGTATCTGAGCGAATTTGAACCCCTTGTTTTATGCATCACCCCACCTCACCTTTCCCGTTAAGCAGCCATAGTGTGTTTTCTAAACGTGTGACTCTGTTCTGTTTTGTAATTCAGTTCAAGTGTAGCGGTTTTTACATTCCCTCTATAAGTGATAGCTTATGATAAGTGTCTTTTTCTGTGTGACTTATTTCACTTAGAATCGTCGTACCTAAGTCCACTCATCTTGCTTCTACTAGCCTTATGACATTGATTTCATGTCTGAGTGATATTCCATTGTACATAAGGACCACAACTTTTTTATCCATTTTTCTCTTTCCTGGGATATTTAAGGTGTCATGAAGTGGAGGTTCTTGTCAACAGAGCAGCCCCAAACTTTGGGGTGCCTGTGTCTTGCTCATTAGTAGTTTTCCCAATTTATACGCCCATGAGTGGACGTGCCCGATGCTCACTAAGCTGTGTTTTTTCGATGTTTCAGGACACACCGTACACTTCTCCAGAGTGGCTGTTGGCAATTTACATCCCGCCCATCAGCATAGCAAGGCTGCCATTTCTCCATGGCCTGTCCTGCATTTCTGGTTTTGACACTTTTTGCAGCATGTCCCTTTTGGCCGATGGGAAGCGAGACTTCTTTGTAGCGCTGATTTGCCTTTCCAGGTTGCTTGGTTGGCCAAAAAGGGCGTATGCGTTTTTTCCTGAATATATTCAGGAAAAAACGCATACGCCCTTTTTGGCCAAGGGCATCATTGTCCACGTTTTGCCGCTTTTCATGTGCCTTAAAGGCGATTCGAATCTACCTCCTGAAATCTGTTTCCTGCAATTCTGCCTTGCTTTCAAATCCTCTTCGTTGCCTTCCCTCAATATATCTGTGGATGAGAGTTATCACTTATAACTCTGCGGGCTTGTGAATTGCAGTGTCCCTGAGCTCCATTTTTCAACTGTCTTTTTTGAGAGCTGGCCGCAAAAGCACGGGATTGCCTCAGGCCCTATTCTGGTTCCTGGCAGCAGGCTGAGCCTGTGGTTAATTCTTCTTCCTGATGGGAAAATAGAGTGACCTGTGCCTGTCCCAACACCTAGATCTATTCTCTCATTGGTTCCCCCTCTTCCCGTTCATCCTCAGGACAAATTACAACCTGTAGGGAACAGGAGGTTAAAGGTGCTGATTCTCCAAGTAGGGAGATTGCTAGTAAAGTAGCTGGAAAGGCGAACTCGAGCACAAGGAGATGAGAAATGGGGTGTGTTTTAGAAACCTTTCAAAATCACACGGTGTACCATCTTCTGAGTTTCTCATGCATGTTTTCGATGTAGGAAGATGCCCTTGAACCTGGAGATTTGGGACCCATGGGATGGGTACCACGCAGTATTACTTTAAAGGGTCTGCGTTTGCTCACCCAACCTAACCCAACCTTTCAGCCCCAAGAGTGTCCACCCTTATGTCTCATCCAGCTGTGCGTGTAGATATGGTCAATCCAGGTTGCATCACAGCCTCTGAACGAATTTTGTAAGAATTTCTCTCTCTTTCACTGTCTTTGTTTTACGGGTTTTTAAAAGTAATTTATTTTTATAATGGGGTTTAGCTGCTTTTCACGGCTGTGTTTATGCGGATTTACACCCACTTGACTCACTTCCAGACAGATATCAATACATAGGTTTTAAGATTGTTACTAGTCACATATATTCTTGTGCGGTGAATAGGGCGTGTTGAGTCCAGTTCACTGAGCAAGGAGTAGGTCTTGTCTATTACATATTGGGTGTATGGAACGGTATCTGAGCGAATTTGAACCCCTTGTTTTATGCATCACCCCACCTCACCTTTCCCGTTAAGCAGCCATAGTGTGTTTTCTAAACGTGTGATTCTCTTCTGTTCTGTAATTCAGTTCAAGTGTAGCGGTTTTTACATTCCCTCTATAAGTGATAGCTTATGATAAGTGTCTTTTTCTGTGTGACTTATTTCACTTAGAATCGTCGTACCTAAGTCCACTCATCTTGCTTCTACTAGCCTTATGACATTGATTTCATGTCTGAGTGATATTGCATTGTACATAAGGACCACAACTTCTTTATCCATTTTTCTGTTTCCTGGGATATTTAAGGTGTCATGAAGTGGAGGTTCTTGTCAACAGAGCAGCCCTAAACTTTGGGGTGCCTGTGTCTTGCTGATTTTTAGTTTTCCCAATTTATACGCCCATGAGTGGACGTGCCCTATGCTCCCTAAGCTGTGTTTTTTCGATGTTTCAGGACACACCGTACACTTCTCCAGAGTGGCTGTTGGCAACTTACATCCCGCTCATCAGCGTATCAAGGCTGCCATTTCTCCATGGCCTGTCCTGCATTTCTGGTTTTGACACTTTTTGCAGCATGGCCCTTTTGACCGATGGGAAGCGAGACTTCTTTGTAGCGCTGATTTGCCTTTCCAGGTTGCTTGGTTGGCCAAAAAGGGCGTATGCGTTTTTTCCTGAATATATTCAGGAAAAAACGCATACGCCCTTTTTGGCCAAGGGCATCATTGTCGACGTTTTGCCGCTTTTCATGTGCCTTAAAGGCGATTCGAATCTACCTCCTGAAATCTGTTTCCTGCAATTCTGCCTTGCTTTCAAATCCTCTTCGTTGCCTTCCCTCAATATATCTGTGGATGAGAGTTATCATTTATAACTCTGCGGGTTTGTGAATTGCAGTGTCCCTGAGCTCCATTTTTCAACTCGCTTTTTTGAGAGCTGGCCGCAAAAGCGCGGGATTGCCTCAGGCCCTATTGTGCTTCTGGGCGGCAGGCTGAGCCTGTGGTTAATTCTTCTTCCTGATGGGAAAATAGAGTGACCTGTGCCTGTCCCAACAGCTAGATCTAGTCTCTCATTGGTTGCCCCTCTTCCCGTTCATCCTCAGGACAAATTGCAACCTGTAGGGAAAGGAGGTTAAAGGTGCTGATTCTCCAAGTAAGTTGATTGCTAGTAAAGTAGCTGGAAAGGCGAACCCGAGCACAAGGAGATGAGAAATGGGGTGTGTTTTAGAAACCTTTCAAAATCACAAGGTGTACCATCTTCTGAGTTTCTCATGCATGTTTTCGATGTAGGAAGATGCCCTTGAACCTGGAGACTTGGGACCCATTCGATGGGTACCACGCAGTATTACTTTAAAGGGTCTGCGTTTGCTCACCCAACCTAACCCAACCTTTCAGCCCCAAGAGTGTCCACCCTTATGTCTCATCCAGCTGTGCGTGTAGATATGGTCAATCCAGGTTGCATCACAGCCTCTGAACGAATTTTGTAAGAATTTCTCTCTCTTTCACTGTCTTTGTTTTACGGGTTTTTAAAAGTAATTTAGTTTTATAATGGGGTTTAGCTGCTTTTCACGGCTGTGTTTATGCGGCTTTACACCCACTTGACTCACTTCCAGACATATATCAATACATAGGTTTTAAGATTCTTACTAATCACATATATTCTTGTGCGGTGAATAGGGGGTGTTGAGTCCAGTTCACTGAGCAAGGAGTAGGTCTTGTCTATTACATATTGGGTGTATGGAACGGTATCTGAACGAATTTGAAACCCTTGTTTTATGCATCACCCCAACTCACCTTTCCCGTTAAGCAGCCATAGTGTGTTTTCTAAACGTGTGACTCTGTTCTGTTTTGTAATTCAGTTCAAGTGTAGCGGTTTTTACATTCCCTCTATAAGTGATAGCTTATGATAAGTGTCTTTTTCTGTGTGACTTATTTCACTTAGAATCGTCTTACCTAAGTCCACTCATCTTGCTTCTACTAGCCTTATGACATTGATTTCATGTCTGAGTGATATTCCATTGTACATAAGGACCACAACTTCTTTATCCATTTTTCTCTTTCCTGGGATATTTAAGGTGTCATGAAGTGGAGGTTCTTGTCAACAGAGCAGCCCTAAACTTTGGGTTGCCTGTGTCTTGCTGATTTTTAGTTTTCCCAATTTATACGCCCATGAGTGGACGTGCCCTATGCTCCCTAAGCTGTGTTTTTTCGATGTTTCAGGACACACCGTACAGTTCTCCAGAGTGGCTGTTGGCAACTTACATCCCGCCCATCAGCGTAGCAAGGCTGCCATTTCTCCATGGCCTGTCCTGCATTTCTGGTTTTGACACTTTTTGCAGCATGGCCCTTTTGACCGATGGGAAGCGAGACTTCTTTGTAGCGCTGATTTGCCTTTCCAGGTTGCTAGGTTGGCCAAAAAGGGCGTATGCGTTTTTTCCTGAATATACTCAGGAAAAAAAGCATACGCCCTTCTTGGCCAAGGGCATCATTGTCGACGTTTTGCCGCTTTTCATGTGCTTTACAGGCGATTCGAATCTACCTCCTGAAATCTGTTTCCTGCAATTCTGCCTTGCTTTCAAATCCTCTTCGTTGCCTTCCCTCAATATATCTGTGGATGAGAGTTATCATTTATAACTCTGCGGGTTTGTAAATTGCAGTGTCCCTGAGCTCCATTTTTCAACTCGCTTTTTTGGGAGCTGGCCGCAAAAGCGCGGGATTGCCTCAGGCCCTATTCTGCTTCTGGGCGGCAGGCTGAGCCTGTGGTTAATTCTTCTTCCTGATGGGAAAATAGAGTGACATGTGCCTGTCCCAACACCTAGATCTTGTCTCTCATTGGTTGCCCCTCTTCCCGTTCATCCTCAGGACAAATTGCAACCTGTAGGGAACAGGAGGTTAAAGGTGCTGATTCTCCAAGTAAGTTGATTGCTAGTAAAGTAGCTGGAAAGGCGAACCCGAGCACAAGGAGATGAGAAATGGGGTGTGTTTTAGAAACCTTTCAAAATCACACGGTGTACCATCTTCTGAGTTTCTCATGCATGTTTTCGATGTAGGAAGATGCCCTTGAACCTTGAGATTTGGGACCCATGGGATGGGTACCACCCAGTATTACTTTAAAGGGTCTGCGTTTGCTCACCCAACCTCTCAGCCCCAAGAGTGTCCACCCTTATGTCTCATCCAGCTGTGGGTCTAGATATGGTCAATCCAGGTTGCATCTCAGCCCCTGAACGAATTTTGTAAGAATTTCTCTCTCTTTCACTGTCTTTGTTTTACGGGTTTTTAAAAGTAATTTATTTTTATAATGGGGTTTAGCTGCTTTTCACGGCTGTGTTTATGCGGATTTACACCCACTTGACTCACTTCCAGACAGATATCAATGCATAGGTTTTAAGATTGTTACTAGTCATATATATTCTTGTGCGGTGAATAGGGTGTGTTGAGTCCAGTTAACTGAGCAAGGAGTAGGTCTTGTGTATTACATATTGGGTGTATGGAACGGTATCTGAGCGAATTTGAACCCCTTGTTTTATGCATCACCCCACCTCACCTTTCCCGTTAAACAGCCATATTGTGTTTTCTAAACGTGTGATTCTGTTCTGTTCTGTAATTCAGTTCAAGTGTAGCGGTTTTTACATTCCCTCTATAAGTGATAGCTTATGATAAGTGTCTTTTTCTGTGTGACTTATTTCACTTAGAATCGTCGTACCTAAGTCCACTCATCTTGCTTCTACTAGCCTTATGACATTGATTTCATGTCTGAGTGATATTCCATTGTACATAAGGACCACAACTTTTTTATCCATTTTTCTCTTTCCTGGGATATTTAAGGTGTCATGAAGTGGAGGTTCTTGTCAACAGAGCAGCCCCAAACTTTGGGGTGCCTTTGTCTTGCTCATTTTTAGTTTTCCCAATTTATACGCCCATGAGTGGACGTGCCCTATGCTCCCTAAGCTGTGTTTTTTCGATGTTTCAGGACACACCGTACACTTCTCCAGAGTGGCTGTTGGCAATTTACATCCCGCCCATCAGCATAGCAAGGCTGCCATTTCTCCATGGCCTGTCCTGCATTTCTGGTTTTGACACTTTTTGCAGCATGTCCCTTTTGGCCGATGGGAAGCGAGACTTCTTTGTAGCGCTGATTTGCATTTCCAGGTTGCTTGGTTGGCCAAAAAGGGCGTATGCGTTTTTTCCTGAATATATTCAGGAAACAACGCATACGCCCTTTTTGGCCAAGGGCATCATTGTCGAAGTTTTGCCGCTTTTCATGTGCCTTAAAGGCGATTCGAATCTACCTCCTGAAATCTGTTTCCTGCAATTCTGCCTTGCTTTCAAATCCTCTTCGTTGCCTTCCCTCAATATAACTGTGGATGAGAGTTATCACTTATAACTCTGCGGGTTTGTGAATTGCAGTGTCCCTGAGCTCCATTTTTCAACTGTCTTTTTTGAGAGCTGGCCGCAAAAGCACGGGATTGCCTCAGGCCCTATTCTGGTTCCTGGCAGCAGGCTGAGCCTGTGGTTAATTCTTCTTCCTGATGGGAAAATAGAGTGACCTGTGCCTGTCCCAACAGCTAGATCTAGTCTCTCATTGGTTCCCCCTCTTCCCGTTCATCCTCAGGACAAATTGCAACCTGTAGGGAACAGGAGGTTAAAGGTGCTGATTCTCCAAGTAGGGAGATTGCTAGTAAAGTAGCTGGAATGGCGAACCCGAGCACAAGGAGATGAGAAATGGGGTGTGTTTTAGAAACCTTTCAAAATCACACGGTGTACCATCTTCTGAGTTTCTCATGCATGTTTTCGATGTAGGAAGATGCCCTTGAACCTGGAGATTTGGGACCCATGGGATGGGTACCACGCAGTATTACTTTAAAGGGTCTGCGTTTGCTCACCCAACCTAACCCAACCTTTCAGCCCCAAGAGTGTCCACCCTTATGTCTCATCCAGCTGTGCGTGTAGATATGGTCAATCCAGGTTGCATCACAGCCTCTGAACGAATTTTGTAAGAATTTCTCTCTCTTTCACTGTCTTTGTTTTACGGGTTTTTAAAAGTAATTTATTTTTATAATGGGGTTTAGCTGCTTTTCACGGCTGTGTTTATGCGGATTTACACCCACTTGACTCACTTCCAGACAGATATCAATACATAGGTTTTAAGATTGTTACTAGTCACATATATTCTTGTGCGGTGAATAGGGCGTGTTGAGTCCAGTTCACTGAGCAAGGAGTAGGTCTTGTCTATTACATATTGGGTGTATGGAACGGTATCTGAGCGAATTTGAACCCCTTGTTTTATGCATCACCCCACCTCACCTTTCCCGTTAAGCAGCCATAGTGTGTTTTCTAAACGTGTGATTCTCTTCTGTTCTGTAATTCAGTTCAAGTGTAGCGGTTTTTACATTCCCTCTATAAGTGATAGCTTATGATAAGTGTCTTTTTCTGTGTGACTTATTTCACTTAGAATCGTCGTACCTAAGTCCACTCATCTTGCTTCTACTAGCCTTATGACATTGATTTCATGTCTGAGTGATATTGCATTGTACATAAGGACCACAACTTCTTTATCCATTTTTCTGTTTCCTGGGATATTTAAGGTGTCATGAAGTGGAGGTTCTTGTCAACAGAGCAGCCCTAAACTTTGGGGTGCCTGTGTCTTGCTGATTTTTAGTTTTCCCAATTTATACGCCCATGAGTGGACGTGCCCTATGCTCCCTAAGCTGTGTTTTTTCGATGTTTCAGGACACACCGTACACTTCTCCAGAGTGGCTGTTGGCAACTTACATCCCGCTCATCAGCGTATCAAGGCTGCCATTTCTCCATGGCCTGTCCTGCATTTCTGGTTTTGACACTTTTTGCAGCATGGCCCTTTTGACCGATGGGAAGCGAGACTTCTTTGTAGCGCTGATTTGCCTTTCCAGGTTGCTTGGTTGGCCAAAAAGGGCGTATGCGTTTTTTCCTGAATATATTCAGGAAAAAACGCATACGCCCTTTTTGGCCAAGGGCATCATTGTCGACGTTTTGCCGCTTTTCATGTGCCTTAAAGGCGATTCGAATCTACCTCCTGAAATCTGTTTCCTGCAATTCTGCCTTGCTTTCAAATCCTCTTCGTTGCCTTCCCTCAATATATCTGTGGATGAGAGTTATCATTTATAACTCTGCGGGTTTGTGAATTGCAGTGTGCCTGAGCTCCATTTTTCAACTCGCTTTTTTGAGAGCTGGCCGCAAAAGCGCGGGATTGCCTCAGGCCCTATTGTGCTTCTGGGCGGCAGGCTGAGCCTGTGGTTAATTCTTCTTCCTGATGGGAAAATAGAGTGACCTGTGCCTGTCCCAACAGCTAGATCTAGTCTCTCATTGGTTGCCCCTCTTCCCGTTCATCCTCAGGACAAATTGCAACCTGTAGGGAAAGGAGGTTAAAGGTGCTGATTCTCCAAGTAAGTTGATTGCTAGTAAAGTAGCTGGAAAGGCGAACCCGAGCACAAGGAGATGAGAAATGGGGTGTGTTTTAGAAACCTTTCAAAATCACAAGGTGTACCATCTTCTGAGTTTCTCATGCATGTTTTCGATGTAGGAAGATGCCCTTGAACCTGGAGACTTGGGACCCATTCGATGGGTACCACGCAGTATTACTTTAAAGGGTCTGCGTTTGCTCACCCAACCTAACCCAACCTTTCAGCCCCAAGAGTGTCCACCCTTATGTCTCATCCAGCTGTGCGTGTAGATATGGTCAATCCAGGTTGCATCACAGCCTCTGAACGAATTTTGTAAGAATTTCTCTCTCTTTCACTGTCTTTGTTTTACGGGTTTTTAAAAGTAATTTAGTTTTATAATGGGGTTTAGCTGCTTTTCACGGCTGTGTTTATGCGGCTTTACACCCACTTGACTCACTTCCAGACATATATCAATACATAGGTTTTAAGATTCTTACTAATCACATATATTCTTGTGCGGTGAATAGGGGGTGTTGAGTCCAGTTCACTGAGCAAGGAGTAGGTCTTGTCTATTACATATTGGGTGTATGGAACGGTATCTGAACGAATTTGAAACCCTTGTTTTATGCATCACCCCAACTCACCTTTCCCGTTAAGCAGCCATAGTGTGTTTTCTAAACGTGTGACTCTGTTCTGTTTTGTAATTCAGTTCAAGTGTAGCGGTTTTTACATTCCCTCTATAAGTGATAGCTTATGATAAGTGTCTTTTTCTGTGTGACTTATTTCACTTAGAATCGTCGTACCTAAGTCCACTCATCTTGCTTCTACTAGCCTTATGACATTGATTTCATGTCTGAGTGATATTGCATTGTACATAAGGACCACAACTTCTTTATCCATTTTTCGCTTTCCTGGGATATTTAAGGTGTCATGAAGTGGAGGTTCTTGTCAACAGAGCAGCCCTAAACTTTGGGGTGCCTGTGTCTTGCTGATTTTTAGTTTTCCCAATTTATACGCCCATGAGTGGACGTGCCCTATGCTCCCTAAGCTGTGTTTTTTCGATGTTTCAGGACACACCGTACACTTCTCCAGAGTGGCTGTTGGCAACTTACATCCCGCTCATCAGCGTATCAAGGCTGCCATTTCTCCATGGCCTGTCCTGCATTTCTGGTTTTGACACTTTTTGCAGCATGGCCCTTTTGACCGATGGGAAGCGAGACTTCTTTGTAGCGCTGATTTGCCTTTCCAGGTTGCTTGGTTGGCCAAAAAGGGCGTATGCGTTTTTTCCTGAATATATTCAGGAAAAAACGCATACGCCCTTTTTGGCCAAGGGCATCATTGTCGACGTTTTGCCGCTTTTCATGTGCCTTAAAGGCGATTCGAATCTACCTCCTGAAATCTGTTTCCTGCAATTCTGCCTTGCTTTCAAATCCTCTTCGTTGCCTTCCCTCAATATATCTGTGGATGAGAGTTATCATTTATAACTCTGCGGGTTTGTGAATTGCAGTGTCCCTGAGCTCCATTTTTCAACTCGCTTTTTTGAGAGCTGGCCGCAAAAGCGCGGGATTGCCTCAGGCCCTATTGTGCTTCTGGGCGGCAGGCTGAGCCTGTGGTTAATTCTTCTTCCTGATGGGAAAATAGAGTGACCTGTGCCTGTCCCAACAGCTAGATCTAGTCTCTCATTGGTTGCCCCTCTTCCCGTTCATCCTCAGGACAAATTGCAACCTGTAGGGAAAGGAGGTTAAAGGTGCTGATTCTCCAAGTAAGTTGATTGCTAGTAAAGTAGCTGGAAAGGCGAACCCGAGCACAAGGAGATGAGAAATGGGGTGTGTTTTAGAAACCTTTCAAAATCACAAGGTGTACCATCTTCTGAGTTTCTCATGCATGTTTTCGATGTAGGAAGATGCCCTTGAACCTGGAGACTTGGGACCCATTCGATGGGTACCACGCAGTATTACTTTAAAGGGTCTGCGTTTGCTCACCCAACCTAACCCAACCTTTCAGCCCCAAGAGTGTCCACCCTTATGTCTCATCCAGCTGTGCGTGTAGATATGGTCAATCCAGGTTGCATCACAGCCTCTGAACGAATTTTGTAAGAATTTCTCTCTCTTTCACTGTCTTTGTTTTACGGGTTTTTAAAAGTAATTTAGTTTTATAATGGGGTTTAGCTGCTTTTCACGGCTGTGTTTATGCGGCTTTACACCCACTTGACTCACTTCCAGACATATATCAATACATAGGTTTTAAGATTCTTACTAATCACATATATTCTTGTGCGGTGTATAGGGGGTGTTGAGTCCAGTTCACTGAGCAAGGAGTAGGTCTTGTCTATTACATATTGGGTGTATGGAACGGTATCTGAACGAATTTGAAACCCTTGTTTTATGCATCAACCCAACTCACCTTTCCCGTTAAGCAGCCATAGTGTGTTTTCTAAACGTGTGACTCTGTTCTGTTTTGTAATTCAGTTCAAGTGTAGCGGTTTTTACATTCCCTCTCTAAGTGATAGCTTATGATAAGTGTCTTTTTCTGTGTGACTTATTTCACTTAGAATCGTCTTACCTAAGTCCACTCATCTTGCTTCTACTAGCCTTATGACATTGATTTCATGTCTGAGTGATATTCCATTGTACATAAGGACCACAACTTCTTTATCCATTTTTCTCTTTCCTGGGATATTTAAGGTGTCATGAAGTGGAGGTTCTTGTCAACAGAGCAGCCCTAAACTTTGGGTTGCCTGTGTCTTGCTGATTTTTAGTTTTCCCAATTTATACGCCCATGAGTGGACGTGCCCTATGCTCCCTAAGCTGTGTTTTTTCGATGTTTCAGGACACACCGTACAGTTCTCCAGAGTGGCTGTTGGCAACTTACATCCCGCCCATCAGCGTAGCAAGGCTGCCATTTCTCCATGGCCTGTCCTGCATTTCTGGTTTTGACACTTTTTGCAGCATGGCCCTTTTGACCGATGGGAAGCGAGACTTCTTTGTAGCGCTGATTTGCCTTTCCAGGTTGCTAGGTTGGCCAAAAAGGGCGTATGCGTTTTTTCCTGAATATATTCAGGAAAAAACGCATACGCCCTTCTTGGCCAAGGGCATCATTGTCGACGTTTTGCCGCTTTTCATGTGCTTTACAGGCGATTCGAATCTACCTCCTGAAATCTGTTTCCTGCAATTCTGCCTTGCTTTCAAATCCTCTTCGTTGCCTTCCCTCAATATATCTGTGGATGAGAGTTATCATTTATAACTCTGCGGGTTTGTAAATTGCAGTGTCCCTGAGCTCCATTTTTCAACTCGCTTTTTTGGGAGCTGGCCGCAAAAGCACGGGATTGCCTCAGGCCCTATTCTGCTTCTGGGCGGCAGGCTGAGCCTGTGGTTAATTCTTCTTCCTGATGGGAAAATAGAGTGACATGTGCCTGTCCCAACACCTAGATCTTGTCTCTCATTGGTTGCCCCTCTTCCCGTTCATCCTCAGGACAAATTGCAACCTGTAGGGAACAGGAGGTTAAAGGTGCTGATTCTCCAAGTAAGTTGATTGCTAGTAAAGTAGCTGGAAAGGCGAACCCGAGCACAAGGAGATGAGAAATGGGGTGTGTTTTAGAAACCTTTCAAAATCACACGGTGTACCATCTTCTGAGTTTCTCATGCATGTTTTCGATGTAGGAAGATGCCCTTGAACCTTGAGATTTGGGACCCATGGGATGGGTACCACCCAGTATTACTTTAAAGGGTCTGCGTTTGCTCACCCAACCTCTCAGCCCCAAGAGTGTCCACCCTTATGTCTCATCCAGCTGTGGGTCTAGATATGGTCAATCCAGGTTGCATCTCAGCCCCTGAACGAATTTTGTAAGAATTTCTCTCTCTTTCACTGTCTTTGTTTTACGGGTTTTTAAAAGTAATTTATTTTTATAATGGGGTTTAGCTGCTTTTCACGGCTGTGTTTATGCGGATTTACACCCACTTGACTCACTTCCAGACAGATATCAATGCATAGGTTTTAAGATTGTTACTAGTCATATATATTCTTGTGCGGTGAATAGGGTGTGTTGAGTCCAGTTCACTGAGCAAGGAGTAGGTCTTGTGTATTACATATTGGGTGTATGGAACGGTATCTGAGCGAATTTGAACCCCTTGTTTTATGCATCACCCCACCTCACCTTTCCCGTTAAGCAGCCATAGTGTGTTTTCTAAACGTGTGACTCTGTTCTGTTTTGTAATTCAGTTCAAGTGTAGCGGTTTTTACATTCCCTCTATAAGTGATAGCTTATGATAAGTGTCTTTTTCTGTGTGACTTATTTCACTTAGAATCGTCGTACCTAAGTCCACTCATCTTGCTTCTACTAGCCTTATGACATTGATTTCATGTCTGAGTGATATTCCATTGTACATAAGGACCACAACTTTTTTATCCATTTTTCTCTTTCCTGGGATATTTAAGGTGTCATGAAGTGGAGGGTCTTGTCAACAGAGCAGCCCCAAACTTTGGGGTGCCTTTGTCTTGCTCATTTTTAGTTTTCCCAATTTATACGCCCATGAGTGGACGTGCCCTATGCTCCCTAAGCTGTGTTTTTTCGATGTTTCAGGACACACCGTACACTTCTCCAGAGTGGCTGTTGGCAATTTACATCCCGCCCATCAGCATAGCAAGGCTGCCATTTCTCCATGGCCTTTCCTGCATTTCTGGTTTTGACACTTTTTGCAGCATGTCCCTTTTGGCCGATGGGAAGCGAGACTTCTTTGTAGCGCTGATTTGCATTTCCAGGTTGCTTGGTTGGCCAAAAAGGGCGTATGCGTTTTTTCCTGAATATATTCAGGAAACAACGCATACGCCCTTTTTGGCCAAGGGCATCATTGTCGAAGTTTTGCCGCTTTTCATGTGCCTTAAAGGCGATTCGAATCTACCTCCTGAAATCTGTTTCCTGCAATTCTGCCTTGCTTTCAAATCCTCTTCGTTGCCTTCCCTCAATATATCTGTGGATGAGAGTTATCACTTATAACTCTGCGGGTTTGTGAATTGCAGTGTCCCTGAGCTCCATTTTTCCACTGTCTTTTTTGAGAGCTGGCCGCAAAAGCACGGGATTGCCTCAGGCCCTATTCTGGTTCCTGGCAGCAGGCTGAGCCTGTGGTTAATTCTTCTTCCTGATGGGAAAATAGAGTGACCTGTGCCTGTCCCAACAGCTAGATCTAGTCTCTCATTGGTTCCCCCTCTTCCCGTTCATCCTCAGGACAAATTGCAACCTGTAGGGAACAGGAGGTTAAAGGTGCTGATTCTCCAAGTAGGGAGATTGCTAGTAAAGTAGCTGGAATGGCGAAACCGAGCACAAGGAGATGAGAAATGGGGTGTGTTTTAGAAACCTTTCAAAATCACACGGTGTACCATCTTCTGAGTTTCTCATGCATGTTTTCGATGTAGGAAGATGCCCTTGAACCTGGAGATTTGGGACCCATGGAATGGGTACCACGCAGTATTACTTTAAAGGGTCTGCGTTTGCTCACCCAACCTCTCAGCCCCAAGAGTGTCCACCCTTATGTCTCATCCAGCTGTGGGTCTAGATATGGTCAATCCAGGTTGCATCCCAGCCCCTGAACGAATTTTGTAAGAATTTCTCTCTCTTTCACTGTCTTTGTTTTACGGGTTTTTAAAAGTAATTTATTTTTATAATGGGGTTTAGCTGCTTTTCACGGCTGTGTTTATGCGGATTTACACCCACTTGACTCTCTTCCAGACAGATATCAATACATAGGTTTTAAGATTGTTACTAGTCATATATATTCTTGTGCGGTGAATAGGGGGTGTTGAGTCCAGTTCACTGAGCAAGGAGTAGGTCTTGTCTATTAAATATTGGGTGTATGGAACGGTATCTGAGCGAATTTGAACCCCTTGTTTTATGCATCACCCCACCTCACCTTTCCCGTTAAGCAGCCATAGTGTGTTTTCTAAACGTGTGACTCTGTTCTGTTTTGTAATTCAGTTCAAGTGTAGCGGTTTTTACATTCCCTCTATAAGTGATAGCTTATGATAAGTGTCTTTTTCTGTGTGACTTATTTCACTTAGAATCGTCGTACCTAAGTCCACTCATCTTGCTTCTACTAGCCTTATGACATTGATTTCATGTCTGAGTGATATTCCATTGTACATAAGGACCACAACTTTTTTATCCATTTTTCTCTTTCCTGGGATATTTAAGGTGTCATGAAGTGGAGGTTCTTGTCAACAGAGCAGCCCCAAACTTTGGGGTGCCTGTGTCTTGCTCATTTTTAATTTTCCCAATTTATACGCCCATGAGTGGACGTGCCCTATGCTCCCTAAGCTGTGTTTTTTCGATGTTTCAGGACACACCGTACACTTCTCCAGAGTGGCTGTTGGCAATTTACATCCCGCCCATCAGCGTAGCAAGGCTGCCATTTCTCCATGGCCTGTCCTGCATTTCTGGTTTTGAAACTTTTTGCAGCATGTCCCTTTTGGCCGATGGGAAGCGAGACTTCTTTGTAGCGCTGATTTGCCTTTCCAGGTCGCTTGGTTGGCCAAAAAGGGCGTATGCGTTTTTTCCTGAATATATTCAGGAAAAAACGCATACGCCCTTCTTGGCCAAGGGCATCATTGTCGACGTTTTGCCGCTTTTCATGTGCTTTACAGGCGATTCGAATCTACCTCCTGAAATCTGTTTCCTGCAATTCTGCCTTGCTTTCAAATCCTCTTCGTTGCCTTCCCTCAATATATCTGTGGATGAGAGTTATCATTTATAACTCTGCGGGTTTGTAAATTGCAGTGTCCCTGAGCTCCATTTTTCAACTCGCTTTTTTGGGAGCTGGCCGCAAAAGCGCGGGATTGCCTCAGGCCCTATTCTGCTTCTGGGCGGCAGGCTGAGCCTGTGGTTAATTCTTCTTCCTGATGGGAAAATAGAGTGACATGTGCCTGTCCCAACACCTAGATCTTGTCTCTCATTGGTTGCCCCTCTTCCCGTTCATCCTCAGGACAAATTGCAACCTGTAGGGAACAGGAGGTTAAAGGTGCTGATTCTCCAAGTAAGTTGATTGCTAGTAAAGTAGCTGGAAAGGCGAACCCGAGCACAAGGAGATGAGAAATGGGGTGTGTTTTAGAAACCTTTCAAAATCACACGGTGTACCATCTTCTGAGTTTCTCATGCATGTTTTCGATGTAGGAAGATGCCCTTGAACCTGGAGATTTGGGACCCATGGGATGGGTACCACCCAGTATTACTTTAAAGGGTCTGCGTTTGCTCACCCAACCTCTCAGCCCCAAGAGTGTCCACCCTTATGTCTCATCCAGCTGTGGGTCTAGATATGGTCAATCCAGGTTGCATCTCAGCCCCTGAACGAATTTTGTAAGAATTTCTCTCTCTTTCACTGTCTTTGTTTTACGGGTTTTTAAAAGTAATTTATTTTTATAATGGGGTTTAGCTGCTTTTCACGGCTGTGTTTATGCGGATTTACACCCACTTGACTCACTTCCAGACAGATATCAATGCATAGGTTTTAAGATTGTTACTAGTCATATATATTCTTGTGCGGTGAATAGGGGGTGTTGAGTCCAGTTCACTGAGCAAGGAGTAGGTCTTGTGTATTACATATTGGGTGTATGGAACGGTATCTGAGCGAATTTGAACCCCTTGTTTTATGCATCACCCCACCTCACCTTTCCCGTTAAGCAGCCATAGTGTGTTTTCTAAACGTGTGACTCTGTTCTGTTTTGTAATTCAGTTCAAGTGTAGCGGTTTTTACATTCCCTCTATAAGTGATAGCTTATGATAAGTGTCTTTTTCTGTGTGACTTATTTCACTTAGAATCGTCGTACCTAAGTCCACTCATCTTGCTTCTACTAGCCTTATGACATTGATTTCATGTCTGAGTGATATTCCATTGTACATAAGGACCACAACTTTTTTATCCATTTTTCTCTTTCCTGGGATATTTAAGGTGTCATGAAGTGGAGGTTCTTGTCAACAGAGCAGCCCCAAACTTTGGGGTGCCTGTGTCTTGCTCATTTTTAATTTTCCCAATTTTTACGCCCATGAGTGGACGTGCCCTATGCTCCCTAAGCTGTGTTTTTTCGATGTTTCAGGACACACCGTACACTTCTCCAGAGTGGCTGTTGGCAATTTTCATCCCGCCCATCAGCATAGCAAGGCTGCCATTTCTCCATGGCCTGTCCTGCATTTCTGGTTTTGACACTTTTTGCAGCATGTCCCTTTTGGCCGATGGGAAGCGAGACTTCTTTGTAGCACTGATTTGCCTTTCCAGGTCGCTTGGTTGGCCAAAAAGGGCGTATGCGTTTTTTCCTGAATATATTCAGGAAAAAACGCATACGCCCTTTTTGGCCAAGGGCATCATTGTCGACGTTTTGCCGCTTTTCATGTGCCTTAAATGCGATTCGAATCTACCTCCTGAAATCTGTTTCCTGCAATTCTGCCTTGCTTTCAAATCCTCTTCGTTGCCTTCCCTCAATATATCTGTGGATGAGAGTTACCACTTATAACTCTGCGGGTTTGTGAATTGCAGTGTCCCTGAGCTCCATTTTTCAACTGTCTTTTTTGAGAGCTGGCCACAAAAGCACGGGATTGCCTCAGGCCCTATTCTGGTTCCTGGCAGCAGGCTGAGCCTGTGGTTAATTCTTCTTCCTGATGGGAAAATAGAGTGACCTGTGCCTGTCCCAACAGCTAGATCTAGTCTCTCATTGGTTCCCCCTCTTCCCGTTCATCCTCAGGACAAATTGCAACCTGTAGGGAACAGGAGGTTAAAGGTGCTGATTCTCCAAGTAGGGAGATTGCTAGTAAAGTAGCTGGAATGGCGAACCCGAGCACAAGGAGATGAGAAATGAGGTGCGTTTTAGAAACCTTTCAAAATCACACGGTGTACCATCTTCTGAGTTTCTCATGCATGTTTTCGATGTAGGCAGATGCCCTTGAACCTGGAGACTTGGGACCCATGGGATGGGTACCACGCAGTATTACTTTAAAGGGTCTGCGTTTGCTCACCCAACCTAACCCAACCTTTCAGCCCCAAGAGTGTCCACCCTTATGTCTCATCCAGCTGTGCGTGTAGATATGGTCAATCCAGGTTGCATCACAGCCTCTGAACGAATTTTGTAAGAATTTCTCTCTCTTTCACTGTCTTTGTTTTACGGGTTTTTAAAAGTAATTTATTTTTATATGGGGTTTAGCTGCTTTTCACGGCTGTGTTTATGTGGATTTACACCCACTTGACTCACTTCCAGACAGATATCAATACATAGGTTTTAAGATTGTTACTAGTCACATATATTCTTGTGCGGTGAATAGGGCGTGTTGAGTCCAGTTCACTGAGCAAGGAGTAGGTCTTGTCTATTACATATTGGGTGTATGGAACGGTATCTGAGCGAATTTGAACCCCTTGTTTTATGCATCACCCCACCTCACCTTTCCCGTTAAGCAGCCATAGTGTTTTTTCTAAACGTGTGATTCTCTTCTTTTCTGTAATTCAGTTCAAGTGTAGCGGTTTTTACATTCCCTCTATAAGTGATAGCTTATGATAAGTGTCTTTTTCTGTGTGACTTATTTCACTTAGAATCGTCGTACCTAAGTCCACTCATCTTGCTTCTACTAGCCTTATGACATTGATTTCATGTCTGAGTGATATTCCATTGTACATAAGGACCACAACTTTTTTATCCATTTTTCTCTTTCCTGGGATATTTAAGGTGTCATGAAGTGGAGGTTCTTGTCAACAGAGCAGCCCCAAACTTTGGGGTGCCTGTGTCTTGCTCATTAGTAGTTTTCCCAATTTATACGCCCATGAGTGGACGTGCCCGATGCTCACTAAGCTGTGTTTTTTCGATGTTTCAGGACACACCGTACACTTCTCCAGAGTGGCTGTTGGCAATTTACATCCCGCCCATCAGCATAGCAAGGCTGCCATTTCTCCATGGCCTGTCCTGCATTTCTGGTTTTGACACTTTTTGCAGCATGTCCCTTTTGGCCGATGGGAAGCGAGACTTCTTTGTAGCGCTGATTTGCCTTTCCAGGTTGCTTGGTTGGCCAAAAAGGGCGTATGCGTTTTTTCCTGAATATATTCAGGAAAAAACGCATACGCCCTTTTTGGCCAAGGGCATCATTGTCCACGTTTTGCCGCTTTTCATGTGCCTTAAAGGCGATTCGAATCTACCTCCTGAAATCTGTTTCCTGCAATTCTGCCTTGCTTTCAAATCCTCTTCGTTGCCTTCCCTCAATATATCTGTGGATGAGAGTTATCACTTATAACTCTGCGGGCTTGTGAATTGCAGTGTCCCTGAGCTCCATTTTTCAACTGTCTTTTTTGAGAGCTGGCCGCAAAAGCACGGGATTGCCTCAGGCCCTATTCTGGTTCCTGGCAGCAGGCTGAGCCTGTGGTTAATTCTTCTTCCTGATGGGAAAATAGAGTGACCTGTGCCTGTCCCAACACCTAGATCTATTCTCTCATTGGTTCCCCCTCTTCCCGTTCATCCTCAGGACAAATTACAACCTGTAGGGAACAGGAGGTTAAAGGTGCTGATTCTCCAAGTAGGGAGATTGCTAGTAAAGTAGCTGGAAAGGCGAACCCGAGCACAAGGAGATGAGAAATGGGGTGTGTTTTAGAAACCTTTCAAAATCACACGGTGTACCATCTTCTGAGTTTCTCATGCATGTTTTCGATGTAGGAAGATGCCCTTGAACCTGGAGATTTGGGACCCATGGGATGGGTACCACGCAGTATTACTTTAAAGGGTCTGCGTTTGCTCACCCAACCTAACCCAACCTTTCAGCCCCAAGAGTGTCCACCCTTATGTCTCATCCAGCTGTGCGTGTAGATATGGTCAATCCAGGTTGCATCACAGCCTCTGAACGAATTTTGTAAGAATTTCTCTCTCTTTCACTGTCTTTGTTTTACGGGTTTTTAAAAGTAATTTATTTTTATAATGGGGTTTAGCTGCTTTTCACGGCTGTGTTTATGCGGATTTACACCCACTTGACTCACTTCCAGACAGATATCAATACATAGGTTTTAAGATTGTTACTAGTCACATATATTCTTGTGCGGTGAATAGGGCGTGTTGAGTCCAGTTCACTGAGCAAGGAGTAGGTCTTGTCTATTACATATTGGGTGTATGGAACGGTATCTGAGCGAATTTGAACCCCTTGTTTTATGCATCACCCCACCTCACCTTTCCCGTTAAGCAGCCATAGTGTGTTTTCTAAACGTGTGATTCTCTTCTGTTCTGTAATTCAGTTCAAGTGTAGCGGTTTTTACATTCCCTCTATAAGTGATAGCTTATGATAAGTGTCTTTTTCTGTGTGACTTATTTCACTTAGAATCGTCGTACCTAAGTCCACTCATCTTGCTTCTACTAGCCTTATGACATTGATTTCATATCTGAGTGATATTGCATTGTACATAAGGACCACAACTTCTTTATCCATTTTTCTGTTTCCTGGGATATTTAAGGTGTCATGAAGTGGAGGTTCTTGTCAACAGAGCATCCCTAAACTTTGGGGTGCCTGTGTCTTGCTGATTTTTAGTTTTCCCAATTTATACGCCCATGAGTGGACGTGCCCTATGCTCCCTAAGCTGTGTTTTTTCGATGTTTCAGGACACACCGTACACTTCTCCAGAGTGGCTGTTGGCAACTTACATCCCGCTCATCAGCGTATCAAGGCTGCCATTTCTCCATGGCCTGTCCTGCATTTCTGGTTTTGACACTTTTTGCAGCATGGCCCTTTTGACCGATGGGAAGCGAGACTTCTTTGTAGCGCTGATTTGCCTTTCCAGGTTGCATGGTTGGCCAAAAAGGGCGTATGCGTTTTTTCCTGAATATATTCAGGAAAAAACGCATACGCCCTTTTTGGCCAAGGGCATCATTGTCGACGTTTTGCCGCTTTTCATGTGCCTTAAAGGCGATTCGAATCTACCTCCTGAAATCTGTTTCCTGCAATTCTGCCTTGCTTTCAAATCCTCTTCGTTGCCTTCCCTCAATATATCTGTGGATGAGAGTTATCATTTATAACTCTGCGGGTTTGTGAATTGCAGTGTCCCTGAGCTCCATTTTTCAACTCGCTTTTTTGAGAGCTGGCCGCAAAAGCGCGGGATTGCCTCAGGCCCTATTGTGCTTCTGGGCGGCAGGCTGAGCCTGTGGTTAATTCTTCTTCCTGATGGGAAAATAGAGTGACCTGTGCCTGTCCCAACAGCTAGATCTAGTCTCTCATTGGTTGCCCCTCTTCCCGTTCATCCTCAGGACAAATTGCAACCTGTAGGGAAAGGAGGTTAAAGGTGCTGATTCTCCAAGTAAGTTGATTGCTAGTAAAGTAGCTGGAAAGGCGAACCCGAGCACAAGGAGATGAGAAATGGGGTGTGTTTTAGAAACCTTTCAAAATCACAAGGTGTACCATCTTCTGAGTTTCTCATGCATGTTTTCGATGTAGGAAGATGCCCTTGAACCTGGAGACTTGGGACCCATTCGATGGGTACCACGCAGTATTACTTTAAAGGGTCTGCGTTTGCTCACCCAACCTAACCCAACCTTTCAGCCCCAAGAGTGTCCACCCTTATGTCTCATCCAGCTGTGCGTGTAGATATGGTCAATCCAGGTTGCATCACAGCCTCTGAACGAATTTTGTAAGAATTTCTCTCTCTTTCACTGTCTTTGTTTTACGGGTTTTTAAAAGTAATTTAGTTTTATAATGGGGTTTAGCTGCTTTTCACGGCTGTGTTTATGCGGCTTTACACCCACTTGACTCACTTCCAGACATATATCAATACATAGGTTTTAAGATTCTTACTAATCACATATATTCTTGTGCGGTGAATAGGGGGTGTTGAGTCCAGTTCACTGAGCAAGGAGTAGGTCTTGTCTATTACATATTGGGTGTATGGAACGGTATCTGAACGAATTTGAAACCCTTGTTTTATGCATCACCCCAACTCACCTTTCCCGTTAAGCAGCCATAGTGTGTTTTCTAAACGTGTGACTCTGTTCTGTTTTGTAATTCAGTTCAAGTGTAGCGGTTTTTACATTCCCTCTCTAAGTGATAGCTTATGATAAGTGTCTTTTTCTGTGTGACTTATTTCACTTAGAATCGTCTTACCTAAGTCCACTCATCTTGCTTCTACTAGCCTTATGACATTGATTTCATGTCTGAGTGATATTCCATTGTACATAAGGACCACAACTTCTTTATCCATTTTTCTCTTTCCTGGGATATTTAAGGTGTCATGAAGTGGAGGTTCTTGTCAACAGAGCAGCCCTAAACTTTGGGTTGCCTGTGTCTTGCTGATTTTTAGTTTTCCCAATTTATACGCCCATGAGTGGACGTGCCCTATGCTCCCTAAGCTGTGTTTTTTCGATGTTTCAGGACACACCGTACAGTTCTCCAGAGTGGCTGTTGGCAACTTACATCCCGCCCATCAGCGTAGCAAGGCTGCCATTTCTCCATGGCCTGTCCTGCATTTCTGGTTTTGACACTTTTTGCAGCATGGCCCTTTTGACCGATGGGAAGCGAGACTTCTTTGTAGCGCTGATTTGCCTTTCCAGGTTGCTAGGTTGGCCAAAAAGGGCGTATGCGTTTTTTCCTGAATATATTCAGGAAAAAACGCATACGCCCTTCTTGGCCAAGGGCATCATTGTCGACGTTTTGCCGCTTTTCATGTGCTTTACAGGCGATTCGAATCTACCTCCTGAAATCTGTTTCCTGCAATTCTGCCTTGCTTTCAAATCCTCTTCGTTGCCTTCCCTCAATATATCTGTGGATGAGAGTTATCATTTATAACTCTGCGGGTTTGTAAATTGCAGTGTCCCTGAGCTCCATTTTTCAACTCGCTTTTTTGGGAGCTGGCCGCAAAAGCGCGGGATTGCCTCAGGCCCTATTCTGCTTCTGGGCGGCAGGCTGAGCCTGTGGTTAATTCTTCTTCCTGATGGGAAAATAGAGTGACATGTGCCTGTCCCAACACCTAGATCTTGTCTCTCATTGGTTGCCCCTCTTCCCGTTCATCCTCAGGACAAATTGCAACCTGTAGGGAACAGGAGGTTAAAGGTGCTGATTCTCCAAGTAAGTTGATTGCTAGTAAAGTAGCTGGAAAGGCGAACCCGAGCACAAGGAGATGAGAAATGGGGTGTGTTTTAGAAACCTTTCAAAATCACACGGTGTACCATCTTCTGAGTTTCTCATGCATGTTTTCGATGTAGGAAGATGCCCTTGAACCTTGAGATTTGGGACCCATGGGATGGGTACCACCCAGTATTACTTTAAAGGGTCTGCGTTTGCTCACCCAACCTCTCAGCCCCAAGAGTGTCCACCCTTATGTCTCATCCAGCTGTGGGTCTAGATATGGTCAATCCAGGTTGCATCTCAGCCCCTGAACGAATTTTGTAAGAATTTCTCTCTCTTTCACTGTCTTTGTTTTACGGGTTTTTAAAAGTAATTTATTTTTATAATGGGGTTTAGCTGCTTTTCACGGCTGTGTTTATGCGGATTTACACCCACTTGACTCACTTCCAGACAGATATCAATGCATAGGTTTTAAGATTGTTACTAGTCATATATATTCTTGTGCGGTGAATAGGGTGTGTTGAGTCCAGTTAACTGAGCAAGGAGTAGGTCTTGTGTATTACATATTGGGTGTATGGAACGGTATCTGAGCGAATTTGAACCCCTTGTTTTATGCATCACCCCACCTCACCTTTCCCGTTAAGCAGCCATAGTGTGTTTTCTAAACGTGTGACTCTGTTCTGTTTTGTAATTCAGTTCAAGTGTAGCGGTTTTTACATTCCCTCTATAAGTGATAGCTTATGATAAGTGTCTTTTTCTGTGTGACTTATTTCACTTAGAATCGTCGTACCTAAGTCCACTCATCTTGCTTCTACTAGCCTTATGACATTGATTTCATGTCTGAGTGATATTCCATTGTACATAAGGACCACAACTTTTTTATCCATTTTTCTCTTTCCTGGGATATTTAAGGTGTCATGAAGTGGAGGTTCTTGTCAACAGAGCAGCCCCAAACTTTGGGGTGCCTTTGTCTTGCTCATTTTTAGTTTTCCCAATTTATACGCCCATGAGTGGACGTGCCCTATGCTCCCTAAGCTGTGTTTTTTCGATGTTTCAGGACACACCGTACACTTCTCCAGAGTGGCTGTTGGCAATTTACATCCCGCCCATCAGCATAGCAAGGCTGCCATTTCTCCATGGCCTGTCCTGCATTTCTGGTTTTGACACTTTTTGCAGCATGTCCCTTTTGGCCGATGGGAAGCGAGACTTCTTTGTAGCGCTGATTTGCATTTCCAGGTTGCTTGGTTGGCCAAAAAGGGCGTATGCGTTTTTTCCTGAATATATTCAGGAAACAACGCATACGCCCTTTTTGGCCAAGGGCATCATTGTCGAAGTTTTGCCGCTTTTCATGTGCCTTAAAGGCGATTCGAATCTACCTCCTGAAATCTGTTTCCTGCAATTCTGCCTTGCTTTCAAATCCTCTTCGTTGCCTTCCCTCAATATATCTGTGGATGAGAGTTATCACTTATAACTCTGCGGGTTTGTGAATTGCAGTGTCCCTGAGCTCCATTTTTCAACTGTCTTTTTTGAGAGCTGGCCGCAAAAGCACGGGATTGCCTCAGGCCCTATTCTGGTTCCTGGCAGCAGGCTGAGCCTGTGGTTAATTCTTCTTCCTGATGGGAAAATAGAGTGACCTGTGCCTGTCCCAACAGCTAGATCTAGTCTCTCATTGGTTCCCCCTCTTCCCGTTCATCCTCAGGACAAATTGCAACCTGTAGGGAACAGGAGGTTAAAGGTGCTGATTCTCCAAGTAGGGAGATTGCTAGTAAAGTAGCTGGAATGGCGAACCCGAGCACAAGGAGATGAGAAATGGGGTGTGTTTTAGAAACCTTTCAAAATCACACGGTGTACCATCTTCTGAGTTTCTCATGCATGTTTTCGATGTAGGAAGATGCCCTTGAACCTGGAGATTTGGGACCCATGGGATGGGTACCACGCAGTATTACTTTAAAGGGTCTGCGTTTGCTCACCCAACCTAACCCAACCTTTCAGCCCCAAGAGTGTCCACCCTTATGTCTCATCCAGCTGTGCGTGTAGATATGGTCAATCCAGGTTGCATCACAGCCTCTGAACGAATTTTGTAAGAATTTCTCTCTCTTTCACTGTCTTTGTTTTACGGGTTTTTAAAAGTAATTTATTTTTATAATGGGGTTTAGCTGCTTTTCACGGCTGTGTTTATGCGGATTTACACCCACTTGACTCACTTCCAGACAGATATCAATACATAGGTTTTAAGATTGTTACTAGTCACATATATTCTTGTGCGGTGAATAGGGCGTGTTGAGTCCAGTTCACTGAGCAAGGAGTAGGTCTTGTCTATTACATATTGGGTGTATGGAACGGTATCTGAGCGAATTTGAACCCCTTGTTTTATGCATCACCCCACCTCACCTTTCCCGTTAAGCAGCCATAGTGTGTTTTCTAAACGTGTGATTCTCTTCTGTTCTGTAATTCAGTTCAAGTGTAGCGGTTTTTACATTCCCTCTATAAGTGATAGCTTATGATAAGTGTCTTTTTCTGTGTGACTTATTTCACTTAGAATCGTCGTACCTAAGTCCACTCATCTTGCTTCTACTAGCCTTATGACATTGATTTCATGTCTGAGTGATATTGCATTGTACATAAGGACCACAACTTCTTTATCCATTTTTCTGTTTCCTGGGATATTTAAGGTGTCATGAAGTGGAGGTTCTTGTCAACAGAGCAGCCCTAAACTTTGGGGTGCCTGTGTCTTGCTGATTTTTAGTTTTCCCAATTTATACGCCCATGAGTGGACGTGCCCTATGCTCCCTAAGCTGTGTTTTTTCGATGTTTCAGGACACACCGTACACTTCTCCAGAGTGGCTGTTGGCAACTTACATCCCGCTCATCAGCGTATCAAGGCTGCCATTTCTCCATGGCCTGTCCTGCATTTCTGGTTTTGACACTTTTTGCAGCATGGCCCTTTTGACCGATGGGAAGCGAGACTTCTTTGTAGCGCTGATTTGCCTTTCCAGGTTGCTTGGTTGGCCAAAAAGGGCGTATGCGTTTTTTCCTGAATATATTCAGGAAAAAACGCATACGCCCTTTTTGGCCAAGGGCATCATTGTCGACGTTTTGCCGCTTTTCATGTGCCTTAAAGGCGATTCGAATCTACCTCCTGAAATCTGTTTCCTGCAATTCTGCCTTGCTTTCAAATCCTCTTCGTTGCCTTCCCTCAATATATCTGTGGATGAGAGTTATCATTTATAACTCTGCGGGTTTGTGAATTGCAGTGTCCCTGAGCTCCATTTTTCAACTCGCTTTTTTGAGAGCTGGCCGCAAAAGCGCGGGATTGCCTCAGGCCCTATTGTGCTTCTGGGCGGCAGGCTGAGCCTGTGGTTAATTCTTCTTCCTGATGGGAAAATAGAGTGACCTGTGCCTGTCCCAACAGCTAGATCTAGTCTCTCATTGGTTGCCCCTCTTCCCGTTCATCCTCAGGACAAATTGCAACCTGTAGGGAAAGGAGGTTAAAGGTGCTGATTCTCCAAGTAAGTTGATTGCTAGTAAAGTAGCTGGAAAGGCGAACCCGAGCACAAGGAGATGAGAAATGGGGTGTGTTTTAGAAACCTTTCAAAATCACAAGGTGTACCATCTTCTGAGTTTCTCATGCATGTTTTCGATGTAGGAAGATGCCCTTGAACCTGGAGACTTGGGACCCATTCGATGGGTACCACGCAGTATTACTTTAAAGGGTCTGCGTTTGCTCACCCAACCTAACCCAACCTTTCAGCCCCAAGAGTGTCCACCCTTATGTCTCATCCAGCTGTGCGTGTAGATATGGTCAATCCAGGTTGCATCACAGCCTCTGAACGAATTTTGTAAGAATTTCTCTCTCTTTCACTGTCTTTGTTTTACGGGTTTTTAAAAGTAATTTAGTTTTATAATGGGGTTTAGCTGCTTTTCACGGCTGTGTTTATGCAGCTTTACACCCACTTGACTCACTTCCAGACATATATCAATACATAGGTTTTAAGATTCTTACTAATCACATATATTCTTGTGCGGTGAATAGGGGGTGTTGAGTCCAGTTCACTGAGCAAGGAGTAGGTCTTGTCTATTACATATTGGGTGTATGGAACGGTATCTGAACGAATTTGAAACCCTTGTTTTATGCATCACCCCAACTCACCTTTCCCGTTAAGCAGCCATAGTGTGTTTTCTAAACGTGTGACTCTGTTCTGTTTTGTAATTCAGTTCAAGTGTAGCGGTTTTTACATTCCCTCTATAAGTGATAGCTTATGATAAGTGTCTTTTTCTGTGTGACTTATTTCACTTAGAATCGTCGTACCTAAGTCCACTCATCTTGCTTCTACTAGCCTTATGACATTGATTTCATGTCTGAGTGATATTGCATTGTACATAAGGACCACAACTTCTTTATCCATTTTTCTCTTTCCTGGGATATTTAAGGTGTCATGAAGTGGAGGTTCTTGTCAACAGAGCAGCCCTAAACTTTGGGGTGCCTGTGTCTTGCTGATTTTTAGTTTTCCCAATTTATACGCCCATGAGTGGACGTGCCCTATGCTCCCTAAGCTGTGTTTTTTCGATGTTTCAGGACACACCGTACACTTCTCCAGAGTGGCTGTTGGCAACTTACATCCCGCTCATCAGCGTATCAAGGCTGCCATTTCTCCATGGCCTGTCCTGCATTTCTGGTTTTGACACTTTTTGCAGCATGGCCCTTTTGACCGATGGGAAGCGAGACTTCTTTGTAGCGCTGATTTGCCTTTCCAGGTTGCTTGGTTGGCCAAAAAGGGCGTATGCGTTTTTTCCTGAATATATTCAGGAAAAAACGCATACGCCCTTTTTGGCCAAGGGCATCATTGTCGACGTTTTGCCGCTTTTCATGTGCCTTAAAGGCGATTCGAATCTACCTCCTGAAATCTGTTTCCTGCAATTCTGCCTTGCTTTCAAATCCTCTTCGTTGCCTTCCCTCAATATATCTGTGGATGAGAGTTATCATTTATAACTCTGCGGGTTTGTGAATTGCAGTGTCCCTGAGCTCCATTTTTCAACTCGCTTTTTTGAGAGCTGGCCGCAAAAGCGCGGGATTGCCTCAGGCCCTATTGTGCTTCTGGGCGGCAGGCTGAGCCTGTGGTTAATTCTTCTTCCTGATGGGAAAATAGAGTGACCTGTGCCTGTCCCAACAGCTAGATCTAGTCTCTCATTGGTTGCCCCTCTTCCCGTTCATCCTCAGGACAAATTGCAACCTGTAGGGAAAGGAGGTTAAAGGTGCTGATTCTCCAAGTAAGTTGATTGCTAGTAAAGTAGCTGGAAAGGCGAACCCGAGCACAAGGAGATGAGAAATGGGGTGTGTTTTAGAAACCTTTCAAAATCACAAGGTGTACCATCTTCTGAGTTTCTCATGCATGTTTTCGATGTAGGAAGATGCCCTTGAACCTGGAGACTTGGGACCCATTCGATGGGTACCACGCAGTATTACTTTAAAGGGTCTGCGTTTGCTCACCCAACCTAACCCAACCTTTCAGCCCCAAGAGTGTCCACCCTTATGTCTCATCCAGCTGTGCGTGTAGATATGGTCAATCCAGGTTGCATCACAGCCTCTGAACGAATTTTGTAAGAATTTCTCTCTCTTTCACTGTCTTTGTTTTACGGGTTTTTAAAAGTAATTTAGTTTTATAATGGGGTTTAGCTGCTTTTCACGGCTGTGTTTATGCGGCTTTACACCCACTTGACTCACTTCCAGACATATATCAATACATAGGTTTTAAGATTCTTACTAATCACATATATTCTTGTGCGGTGTATAGGGGGTGTTGAGTCCAGTTCACTGAGCAAGGAGTAGGTCTTGTCTATTACATATTGGGTGTATGGAACGGTATCTGAACGAATTTGAAACCCTTGTTTTATGCATCACCCCAACTCACCTTTCCCGTTAAGCAGCCATAGTGTGTTTTCTAAACGTGTGACTCTGTTCTGTTTTGTAATTCAGTTCAAGTGTAGCGGTTTTTACATTCCCTCTCTAAGTGATAGCTTATGATAAGTGTCTTTTTCTGTGTGACTTATTTCACTTAGAATCGTCTTACCTAAGTCCACTCATCTTGCTTCTACTAGCCTTATGACATTGATTTCATGTCTGAGTGATATTCCATTGTACATAAGGACCACAACTTCTTTATCCATTTTTCTCTTTCCTGGGATATTTAAGGTGTCATGAAGTGGAGGTTCTTGTCAACAGAGCAGCCCTAAACTTTGGGTTGCCTGTGTCTTGCTGATTTTTAGTTTTCCCAATTTATACGCCCATGAGTGGACGTGCCCTATGCTCCCTAAGCTGTGTTTTTTCGATGTTTCAGGACACACCGTACAGTTCTCCAGAGTGGCTGTTGGCAACTTACATCCCGCCCATCAGCGTAGCAAGGCTGCCATTTCTCCATGGCCTGTCCTGCATTTCTGGTTTTGACACTTTTTGCAGCATGGCCCTTTTGACCGATGGGAAGCGAGACTTCTTTGTAGCGCTGATTTGCCTTTCCAGGTTGCTAGGTTGCCCAAAAAGGGCGTATGCGTTTTTTCCTGAATATATTCAGGAAAAAACGCATACGCCCTTCTTGGCCAAGGGCATCATTGTCGACGTTTTGCCGCTTTTCATGTGCTTTACAGGCGATTCGAATCTACCTCCTGAAATCTGTTTCCTGCAATTCTGCCTTGCTTTCAAATCCTCTTCGTTGCCTTCCCTCAATATATCTGTGGATGAGAGTTATCATTTATAACTCTGCGGGTTTGTAAATTGCAGTGTCCCTGAGCTCCATTTTTCAACTCGCTTTTTTGGGAGCTGGCCGCAAAAGCACGGGATTGCCTCAGGCCCTATTCTGCTTCTGGGCGGCAGGCTGAGCCTGTGGTTAATTCTTCTTCCTGATGGGAAAATAGAGTGACATGTGCCTGTCCCAACACCTAGATCTTGTCTCTCATTGGTTGCCCCTCTTCCCGTTCATCCTCAGGACAAATTGCAACCTGTAGGGAACAGGAGGTTAAAGGTGCTGATTCTCCAAGTAAGTTGATTGCTAGTAAAGTAGCTGGAAAGGCGAACCCGAGCACAAGGAGATGAGAAATGGGGTGTGTTTTAGAAACCTTTCAAAATCACACGGTGTACCATCTTCTGAGTTTCTCATGCATGTTTTCGATGTAGGAAGATGCCCTTGAACCTTGAGATTTGGGACCCATGGGATGGGTACCACCCAGTATTACTTTAAAGGGTCTGCGTTTGCTCACCCAACCTCTCAGCCCCAAGAGTGTCCACCCTTATGTCTCATCCAGCTGTGGGTCTAGATATGGTCAATCCAGGTTGCATCTCAGCCCCTGAACGAATTTTGTAAGAATTTCTCTCTCTTTCACTGTCTTTGTTTTACGGGTTTTTAAAAGTAATTTATTTTTATAATGGGGTTTAGCTGCTTTTCACGGCTGTGTTTATGCGGATTTACACCCACTTGACTCACTTCCAGACAGATATCAATGCATAGGTTTTAAGATTGTTACTAGTCATATATATTCTTGTGCGGTGAATAGGGTGTGTTGAGTCCAGTTCACTGAGCAAGGAGTAGGTCTTGTGTATTACATATTGGGTGTATGGAACGGTATCTGAGCGAATTTGAACCCCTTGTTTTATGCATCACCCCACCTCACCTTTCCCGTTAAGCAGCCATAGTGTGTTTTCTAAACGTGTGACTCTGTTCTGTTTTGTAATTCAGTTCAAGTGTAGCGGTTTTTACATTCCCTCTATAAGTGATAGCTTATGATAAGTGTCTTTTTCTGTGTGACTTATTTCACTTAGAATCGTCGTACCTAAGTCCACTCATCTTGCTTCTACTAGCCTTATGACATTGATTTCATGTCTGAGTGATATTCCATTGTACATAAGGACCACAACTTTTTTATCCATTTTTCTCTTTCCTGGGATATTTAAGGTGTCATGAAGTGGAGGGTCTTGTCAACAGAGCAGCCCCAAACTTTGGGGTGCCTTTGTCTTGCTCATTTTTAGTTTTCCCAATTTATACGCCCATGAGTGGACGTGCCCTATGCTCCCTAAGCTGTGTTTTTTCGATGTTTCAGGACACACCGTACACTTCTCCAGAGTGGCTGTTGGCAATTTACATCCCGCCCATCAGCATAGCAAGGCTGCCATTTCTCCATGGCCTGTCCTGCATTTCTGGTTTTGACACTTTTTGCAGCATGTCCCTTTTGGCCGATGGGAAGCGAGACTTCTTTGTAGCGCTGATTTGCATTTCCAGGTTGCTTGGTTGGCCAAAAAGGGCGTATGCGTTTTTTCCTGAATATATTCAGGAAACAACGCATACGCCCTTTTTGGCCAAGGGCATCATTGTCGAAGTTTTGCCGCTTTTCATGTGCCTTAAAGGCGATTCGAATCTACCTCCTGAAATCTGTTTCCTGCAATTCTGCCTTGCTTTCAAATCCTCTTCGTTGCCTTCCCTCAATATATCTGTGGATGAGAGTTATCACTTATAACTCTGCGGGTTTGTGAATTGCAGTGTCCCTGAGCTCCATTTTTCCACTGTCTTTTTTGAGAGCTGGCCGCAAAAGCACGGGATTGCCTCAGGCCCTATTCTGGTTCCTGGCAGCAGGCTGAGCCTGTGGTTAATTCTTCTTCCTGATGGGAAAATAGAGTGACCTGTGCCTGTCCCAACAGCTAGATCTAGTCTCTCATTGGTTCCCCCTCTTCCCGTTCATCCTCAGGACAAATTGCAACCTGTAGGGAACAGGAGGTTAAAGGTGCTGATTCTCCAAGTAGGGAGATTGCTAGTAAAGTAGCTGGAATGGCGAAACCGAGCACAAGGAGATGAGAAATGGGGTGTGTTTTAGAAACCTTTCAAAATCACACGGTGTACCATCTTCTGAGTTTCTCATGCATGTTTTCGATGTAGGAAGATGCCCTTGAACCTGGAGATTTGGGACCCATGGAATGGGTACCACGCAGTATTACTTTAAAGGGTCTGCGTTTGCTCACCCAACCTCTCAGCCCCAAGAGTGTCCACCCTTATGTCTCATCCAGCTGTGGGTCTAGATATGGTCAATCCAGGTTGCATCTCAGCCCCTGAACGAATTTTGTAAGAATTTCTCTCTCTTTCACTGTCTTTGTTTTACGGGTTTTTAAAAGTAATTTATTTTTATAATGGGGTTTAGCTGCTTTTCACGGCTGTGTTTATGCGGATTTACACCCACTTGACTCTCTTCCAGACAGATATCAATACATAGGTTTTAAGATTGTTACTAGTCATATATATTCTTGTGCGGTGAATAGGGGGTGTTGAGTCCAGTTCACTGAGCAAGGAGTAGGTCTTGTCTATTAAATATTGGGTGTATGGAACGGTATCTGAGCGAATTTGAACCCCTTGTTTTATGCATCACCCCACCTCACCTTTCCCGTTAAGCAGCCATAGTGTGTTTTCTAAACGTGTGACTCTGTTCTGTTTTGTAATTCAGTTCAAGTGTAGCGGTTTTTACATTCCCTCTATAAGTGATAGCTTATGATAAGTGTCTTTTTCTGTGTGACTTATTTCACTTAGAATCGTCGTACCTAAGTCCACTCATCTTGCTTCTACTAGCCTTATGACATTGATTTCATGTCTGAGTGATATTCCATTGTACATAAGGACCACAACTTTTTTATCCATTTTTCTCTTTCCTGGGATATTTAAGGTGTCATGAAGTGGAGGTTCTTGTCAACAGAGCAGCCCCAAACTTTGGGGTGCCTGTGTCTTGCTCATTTTTAATTTTCCCAATTTATACGCCCATGAGTGGACGTGCCCTATGCTCCCTAAGCTGTGTTTTTTCGATGTTTCAGGACACACCGTACACTTCTCCAGAGTGGCTGTTGGCAATTTACATCCCGCCCATCAGCGTAGCAAGGCTGCCATTTCTCCATGGCCTGTCCTGCATTTCTGGTTTTGAAACTTTTTGCAGCATGTCCCTTTTGGCCGATGGGAAGCGAGACTTCTTTGTAGCGCTGATTTGCCTTTCCAGGTCGCTTGGTTGGCCAAAAAGGGCGTATGCGTTTTTTCCTGAATATATTCAGGAAAAAACGCATACGCCCTTCTTGGCCAAGGGCATCATTGTCGACGTTTTGCCGCTTTTCATGTGCTTTACAGGCGATTCGAATCTACCTCCTGAAATCTGTTTCCTGCAATTCTGCCTTGCTTTCAAATCCTCTTCGTTGCCTTCCCTCAATATATCTGTGGATGAGAGTTATCATTTATAACTCTGCGGGTTTGTAAATTGCAGTGTCCCTGAGCTCCATTTTTCAACTCGCTTTTTTGGGAGCTGGCCGCAAAAGCGCGGGATTGCCTCAGGCCCTATTCTGCTTCTGGGCGGCAGGCTGAGCCTGTGGTTAATTCTTCTTTCTGATGGGAAAATAGAGTGACATGTGCCTGTCCCAACACCTAGATCTTGTCTCTCATTGGTTGCCCCTCTTCCCGTTCATCCTCAGGACAAATTGCAACCTGTAGGGAACAGGAGGTTAAAGGTGCTGATTCTCCAAGTAAGTTGATTGCTAGTAAAGTAGCTGGAAAGGCGAACCCGAGCACAAGGAGATGAGAAATGGGGTGTGTTTTAGAAACCTTTCAAAATCACACGGTGTACCATCTTCTGAGTTTCTCATGCATGTTTTCGATGTAGGAAGATGCCCTTGAACCTGGAGATTTGGGACCCATGGGATGGGTACCACCCAGTATTACTTTAAAGGGTCTGCGTTTGCTCACCCAACCTCTCAGCCCCAAGAGTGTCCACCCTTATGTCTCATCCAGCTGTGGGTCTAGATATGGTCAATCCAGGTTGCATCTCAGCCCCTGAACGAATTTTGTAAGAATTTCTCTCTCTTTCACTGTCTTTGTTTTACGGGTTTTTAAAAGTAATTTATTTTTATAATGGGGTTTAGCTGCTTTTCACGGCTGTGTTTATGCGGATTTACACCCACTTGACTCACTTCCAGACAGATATCAATGCATAGGTTTTAAGATTGTTACTAGTCATATATATTCTTGTGCGGTGAATAGGGGGTGTTGAGTCCAGTTCACTGAGCAAGGAGTAGGTCTTGTGTATTACATATTGGGTGTATGGAACGGTATCTGAGCGAATTTGAACCCCTTGTTTTATGCATCACCCCACCTCACCTTTCCCGTTAAGCAGCCATAGTGTGTTTTCTAAACGTGTGACTCTGTTCTGTTTTGTAATTCAGTTCAAGTGTAGCGGTTTTTACATTCCCTCTATAAGTGATAGCTTATGATAAGTGTCTTTTTCTGTGTGACTTATTTCACTTAGAATCGTCGTACCTAAGTCCACTCATCTTGCTTCTACTAGCCTTATGACATTGATTTCATGTCTGAGTGATATTCCATTGTACATAAGGACCACAACTTTTTTATCCATTTTTCTCTTTCCTGGGATATTTAAGGTGTCATGAAGTGGAGGTTCTTGTCAACAGAGCAGCCCCAAACTTTGGGGTGCCTGTGTCTTGCTCATTTTTAATTTTCCCAATTTTTACGCCCATGAGTGGACGTGCCCTATGCTCCCTAAGCTGTGTTTTTTCGATGTTTCAGGACACACCGTACACTTCTCCAGAGTGGCTGTTGGCAATTTTCATCCCGCCCATCAGCATAGCAAGGCTGCCATTTCTCCATGGCCTGTCCTGCATTTCTGGTTTTGACACTTTTTGCAGCATGTCCCTTTTGGCCGATGGGAAGCGAGACTTCTTTGTAGCACTGATTTGCCTTTCCAGGTCGCTTGGTTGGCCAAAAAGGGCGTATGCGTTTTTTCCTGAATATATTCAGGAAAAAACGCATACGCCCTTTTTGGCCAAGGGCATCATTGTCGACGTTTTGCCGCTTTTCATGTGCCTTAAATGCGATTCGAATCTACCTCCTGAAATCTGTTTCCTGCAATTCTGCCTTGCTTTCAAATCCTCTTCGTTGCCTTCCCTCAATATATCTGTGGATGAGAGTTACCACTTATAACTCTGCGGGTTTGTGAATTGCAGTGTCCCTGAGCTCCATTTTTCAACTGTCTTTTTTGAGAGCTGGCCACAAAAGCACGGGATTGCCTCAGGCCCTATTCTGGTTCCTGGCAGCAGGCTGAGCCTGTGGTTAATTCTTCTTCCTGATGGGAAAATAGAGTGACCTGTGCCTGTCCCAACAGCTAGATCTAGTCTCTCATTGGTTCCCCCTCTTCCCGTTCATCCTCAGGACAAATTGCAACCTGTAGGGAACAGGAGGTTAAAGGTGCTGATTCTCCAAGTAGGGAGATTGCTAGTAAAGTAGCTGGAATGGCGAACCCGAGCACAAGGAGATGAGAAATGAGGTGCGTTTTAGAAACCTTTCAAAATCACACGGTGTACCATCTTCTGAGTTTCTCATGCATGTTTTCGATGTAGGCAGATGCCCTTGAACCTGGAGACTTGGGACCCATGGGATGGGTACCACGCAGTATTACTTTAAAGGGTCTGCGTTTGCTCACCCAACCTAACCCAACCTTTCAGCCCCAAGAGTGTCCACCCTTATGTCTCATCCAGCTGTGCGTGTAGATATGGTCAATCCAGGTTGCATCACAGCCTCTGAACGAATTTTGTAAGAATTTCTCTCTCTTTCACTGTCTTTGTTTTACGGGTTTTTAAAAGTAATTTATTTTTATATGGGGTTTAGCTGCTTTTCACGGCTGTGTTTATGTGGATTTACACCCACTTGACTCACTTCCAGACAGATATCAATACATAGGTTTTAAGATTGTTACTAGTCACATATATTCTTGTGCGGTGAATAGGGCGTGTTGAGTCCAGTTCACTGAGCAAGGAGTAGGTCTTGTCTATTACATATTGGGTGTATGGAACGGTATCTGAGCGAATTTGAACCCCTTGTTTTATGCATCACCCCACCTCACATTTCCCGTTAAGCAGCCATAGTGTTTTTTCTAAACGTGTGATTCTCTTCTTTTCTGTAATTCAGTTCAAGTGTAGCGGTTTTTACATTCCCTCTATAAGTGATAGCTTATGATAAGTGTCTTTTTCTGTGTGACTTATTTCACTTAGAATCGTCGTACCTAAGTCCACTCATCTTGCTTCTACTAGCCTTATGACATTGATTTCATGTCTGAGTGATATTGCATTGTACATAAGGACCACAACTTCTTTATCCATTTTTCTCTTTCCTGGGATATTTAAGGTGTCATGAAGTGGAGGTTCTTGTCAACAGAGCAGCCTTAAACTTTGGGGTGCCTGTGTCTTGCTGATTTTTAGTTTTCCCAATTTATACGCCCACGAGTGGACGTGCCCTATGCTCCCTAAGCTGTGTTTTTTCGATGTTTCAGGACACACCGTACACTTCTCCAGAGTGGCTGTTGGCAACTTACATCCCGATCATCAGTGTAGCAAGGCTGCCATTTCTCCATGGCCTGTCCTGCATTTCTGGTTTTGACACTTTTTGCAGCATGGCCCTTTTGACCGATGGGAAGCGAGACTTCTTTGTAGCGCTGATTTGCCTTTCCAGGTTGCTTGGTTGGCCAAAAAGGGCGTATGCATTTTTTCCTGAATATATTCAGGAAAAAACGCATACGCCCTTTTTGGCCAAGGGCATCATTGTCGACGTTTTGCTGCTTTTCATGTGCCTTAAAGGCGATTCGAATCTACCTCCTGAAATCTGTTTCCTGCAATTCTGCCTTGCTTTCAAATCCTCTTCGTTGCCTTCCCTCAATATATCTGTGGATGAGAGTTATCATTTATAACTCTGCGGGTTTGTGAATTGCAGTGTCCCTGAGCTCCATTTTTCAACTCGCTTTTTTGAGAGCTGGCCGCAAAAGTGTGGGATTGCCTCAGGCCCTATTGTGCTTCTGGGCGGCAGGCTGAGCCTGTTTTTAATTCTTCTTCCTGATGGGAAAATAGAGTGACCTGTGCCTGTCCCAACAGCTAGATCTAGTCTCTCATTGGTTGCCCCTCTTCCCGTTCATCCTCAGGACAAATTGCAACCTGTAGGGAAAGGAGGTTAAAGGTGCTGATTCTCCAAGTAAGTTGATTGCTAGTAAAGTAGCTGGAAAGGCGAACCCGAGCACAAGGAGATGAGAAATGGGGTGTGTTTTAGAAACCTTTCAAAATCACAAGGTGTACCATCTTCTGAGTTTCTCATGCATGTTTTCGATGTAGGAAGATGCCCTTGAACCTGGAGACTTGGGACCCATTCGATGGGTACCACGCAGTATTACTTTAAAGGGTCTGCATTTGCTCACCCAACCTAACCCAACCTTTCAGCCCCAAGAGTATCCACCCTTATGTCTCATCCAGCTGTGCGTGTAGATATGGTCAATCCAGGTTGCATCACAGCCTCTGAACGAATTTTGTAAGAATTTCTCTCTCTTTCACTGTCTTTGTTTTACGGGTTTTTAAAAGTAATTTAGTTTTATAATGGGGTTTAGCTGCTTTTCACGGCTGTGTTTATGCGGCTTTACACCCACTTGACTCACTTCCAGACATATATCAATACATAGGTTTTAAGATTCTTACTAGTCACATATATTCTTGTGCGGTGAATAGGGGGTGTTGAGTCCAGTTCACTTAGCAAGGAGTAGGTCTTGTCTATTACATATTGGGTGTATGGAACGGTATCTGAGCGAATTTGAAACCCTTGTTTTATGCATCACCCCACCTCACCTTTCCCGTTAAGCAGCCATAGTGTGTTTTCTAAACGTGTGACTCTGTTCTGTTTTGTAATTCAGTTCAAGTGTAGCGGTTTATACATTCCCTGTATAAGTGATAGCTTATGATAAGTGTCTTTTTCTGTGTGACTTATTTCACTTAGAATCGTCGTACCTAAGTCCACTCATCTTGCTTCTACTAGCCTTATGACATTGATTTCATGTATGAGTGATATTCCATTGTACATAAGGACCACAACTTTTTTATCCATTTTTCTCTTTCCTGGGATATTTAAGGTGTCATGAAGTGGAGGTTCTTGTCAACAGAGCAACCCCAAACTTTGGGGTGCCTGTGTCTTGCTCATTTTTAATTTTCCCAATTTATACGCCCATGAGTGGACGTGCCCTATGCTCCCTAAGCTGTGTTTTTTCGATGTTTCAGGACACACCGTACAGTTCTCCAGAGTGGCTGTTGGCAATTTACATCCCGCCCATCAGCGTAGCAAGGCTGCCATTTCTCCATGGCCTGTCCTGCATTTCTGATTTTGAAACTTTTTGCAGCATGTCCCTTTTGGCCGATGGGAAACGAGACTTCTTTGTAGCGCTGATTTGCCTTTCCAGGTCGCTTGGTTGGCCAAAAAGGGCGTATGCGTTTTTTCCTGAATATATTAAGGAAAAAACGCATACGCCCTTTTTGGCCAAGGGCATCATTGTCGACGTTTTGCTGCTTTTCATGTGCCTTAAAGGCGATTCGAATCTACCTCCTGAAATCTGTTTCCTGCAATTCTGCCTTGCTTTCAAATCCTCTTCTTTGCTTTCCCTCAATATATCTGTGGATGAGAGTTATCACTTATAACTCTGCGGGTTTGTGAATTGCAGTGTCCCTGAGCTCTATTTTTCAACTGTCTTTTTTGAGAGCTGGCCGCAAAAGCACGGGATTGCCTCAGGCCCTATTCTGGTTCCTGGCAGCAGGCTGAGCCTGTGGTTAATTCTTCTTCCTGATGGGAAAATAGAGTGACCTGTGCCTGTCCCAACAGCTAGATCTAGTCTCTCATTGGTTCCCCCTCTTCCCGTTCATCCTCAGGACAAATTGCAACCTGTAGGGAACAGGAGGTTAAAGGTGCTGATTCTCCAAGTAGGGAGATTGCTAGTAAAGTAGCTGGAATGGCGAACCCGAGCACAAGGAGATGAGAAATGAGGTGCGTTTTAGAAACCTTTCAAAATCACACGGTGTACCATCTTCTGAGTTTCTCATGCATGTTTTCGATGTAGGCAGATGCCCTTGAACCTGGAGACTTGGGACCCATGGGATGGGTACCACGCAGTATTACTTTAAAGGGTCTGCGTTTGCTCACCCAACCTAACCCAACCTTTCAGCCCCAAGAGTGTCCACCCTTATGTCTCATCCAGCTGTGCGTGTAGATATGGTCAATCCAGGTTGCATCACAGCCTCTGAACGAATTTTGTAAGAATTTCTCTCTCTTTCACTGTCTTTGTTTTACGGGTTTTTAAAAGTAATTTATTTTTATAATGGGGTTTAGCTGCTTTTCACGGCTGTGTTTATGCGGATTTACACCCACTTGACTCACTTCCAGACAGATATCAATACATAGGTTTTAAGATTGTTACTAGTCACATATATTCTTGTGCGGTGAATAGGGCGTGTTGAGTCCAGTTCACTGAGCAAGGAGTAGGTCTTGTCTATTACATATTGGGTGTATGGAACGGTATCTGAGCGAATTTGAACCCCTTGTTTTATGCATCACCCCACCTCACATTTCCCGTTAAGCAGCCATAGTGTGTTTTCTAAACGTGTGATTCTCTTCTTTTCTGTAATTCAGTTCAAGTGTAGCGGTTTTTACATTCCCTCTATAAGTGATAGCTTATGATAAGTGTCTTTTTCTGTGTGACTTATTTCACTTAGAATCGTCGTACCTAAGTCCACTCATCTTGCTTCTACTAGCCTTATGACATTGATTTCATGTCTGAGTGATATTGCATTGTACATAAGGACCACAACTTCTTTATCCATTTTTCTCTTTCCTGGGATATTTAAGGTGTCATGAAGTGGAGGTTCTTGTCAACAGAGCAGCCTTAAACTTTGGGGTGCCTGTGTCTTGCTGATTTTTAATTTTCCCAATTTATACGCCCATGAGTGGACGTGCCCTATGCTCCCTAAGCTGTGTTTTTTCGATGTTTCAGGACACACCGTACACTTCTCCAGAGTGGCTGTTGGCAACTTACATCCCGATCATCAGTGTAGCAAGGCTGCCATTTCTCCATGGCCTGTCCTGCATTTCTGGTTTTGACACTTTTTGCAGCATGGCCCTTTTGACCGATGGGAAGCGAGACTTCTTTGTAGCGCTGATTTGCCTTTCCAGGTTGCTTGGTTGGCCAAAAAGGGCGTATGCATTTTTTCCTGAATATATTCAGGAAAAAACGCATACGCCCTTTTTGGCCAAGGGCATCATTGTCGACGTTTTGCTGCTTTTCATGTGCCTTAAAGGCGATTCGAATCTACCTCCTGAAATCTGTTTCCTGCAATTCTGCCTTGCTTTCAAATCCTCTTCGTTGCCTTCCCTCAATATATCTGTGGATGAGAGTTATCATTTATAACTCTGCGGGTTTGTGAATTGCAGTGTCCCTGAGCTCCATTTTTCAACTCGCTTTTTTGAGAGCTGGCCGCAAAAGTGCGGGATTGCCTCAGGCCCTATTGTGCTTCTGGGCGGCAGGCTGAGCCTGTGGTTAATTCTTCTTCCTGATGGGAAAATAGAGTGACCTGTGCCTGTCCCAACATCTAGATCTAGTCTCTCATTGGTTGCCCCTCTTCCCGTTCATCCTCAGGACAAATTGCAACCTGTAGGGAAAGGAGGTTAAAGGTGCTGATTCTCCAAGTAAGTTGATTGCTAGTAAAGTAGCTGGAAAGGCGAACCCGAGCACAAGGAGATGAGAAATGGGGTGTGTTTTATAAACCTTTCAAAATCACAAGGTGTACCATCTTCTGAGTTTCTCATGCATGTTTTCGATGTAGGAAGATGCCCTTGAACCTGGAGACTTGGGACCCATTCGATGGGTACCACGCAGTATTACTTTAAAGGGTCTGCATTTGCTCACCCAACCTAACCCAACCTTTCAGCCCCAAGAGTGTCCACCCTTATGTCTCATCCAGCTGTGGGCCAGATATGGTCAATCCAGGTTTCATCTCAGCCCCTGAACGAATTTTGTAAGAATTTCTCTCTCTTTCACTGTCTTTGTTTTACGGGTTTTTAAAAGTAATTTATTTTTATAATGGGGTTTAGCTGCTTTTCACGGCTGTGTTTATGCGGATTTACACCCACTTGACTCACTTCCAGACAGATATCAATACATAGGTTTTAAGATTGTTACTAGTCATATATATTCTTGTGCGGTGAATAGGGGGTGTTGAGTCCAGTTCACTGAGCAAGGAGTAGGTCTTGTGTATTACATATTGGGTGTATGGAACGGTATCTGAGCGAATTTGAACCCCTTGTTTTATGCATCACCCCACCTCACCTTTCCCGTTAAGCAGCCATAGTGTGTTTTCTAAACGTGTGACTCTGTTCTGTTTTGTAATTCAGTTCAAGTGTAGCGGTTTTTACATTCCCTCTATAAGTGATAGCTTATGATAAGTGTCTTTTTCTGTGTGACTTATTTCACTTAGAATCGTCGTACCTAAGTCCACTCATCTTGCTTCTACTAGCCTTATGACATTGATTTCATGTCTGAGTGATATTCCATTGTACATAAGGACCACAACTTTTTTATCCATTTTTCTCTTTCCTGGGATATTTAAGGTGTCATGAAGTGGAGGTTCTTGTCAACAGAGCAGCCCCAAACTTTGGGTTGCCTGTGTCTTGCTCATTTTTAGTTTTCCCAATTTATACGCCCATGAGTGGACGTGCCCTATGCTCCCTAAGCTGTGTTTTTTCGATGTTTCAGGACACACCGTACACTTCTCCAGAGTGGCTGTTGGCAATTTACATCCCGCCCATCAGCATAGCAAGGCTGCCATTTCTCCATGGCCTGTCCTGCATTTCTGGTTTTGACACCTTTTGCAGCATGTCCCTTTTGGCCGATGGGAAGCGAGACTTCTTTGTAGCGCTGATTTGCTTTTCCAGGTTGCTTGGTTGGCCAAAAAGGGCATATGCGTTGTTTCCTGAATATATTCAGGAAACAACGCATACGCCCTTTTTGGCCAAGGGCATCATTGTCGACGTTTTGCCGCTTTTCATGTGCCTTAAAGGCGATTCGAATCTACCTCCTGAAATCTGTTTCCTGCAATTCTTCCTTGCTTTCAAATCCTCTTCGTTGCCTTCCCTCAATATATCTGTGGATGAGAGTTATGACTTATAACTCTGCGGGTTTGTGAATTGCAGTGTCCCTGAGCTCCATTTTTCAACTGTCTTTTTTGAGAGCTGGCCACAAAAGCACGGGATTGCCTCAGGCCCTATTCTGGTTCCTGGCAGCAGGCTGAGCCTGTGGTTAATTCTTCTTCCTGATGGGAAAATAGAGTGACCTGTGCCTGTCCCAACAGCTAGATCTATTCTCTCATTGGTTCCCCCTCTTCCCGTTCATCCTCAGGACAAATTGCAACCTGTAGGGAACAGGAGGTTAAAGGTGCTGATTCTCCAAGTAGGGAGATTGCTAGTAAAGTAGCTGGAATGGCGAAACCGAGCACAAGGAGATGAGAAATGGGGTGTGTTTTAGAAACCTTTCAAAATCACACGGTGTACCATCTTCTGAGTTTCTCATGCATGTTTTCGATGTAGGAAGATGCCCTTGAACCTGGAGATTTGGGACCTATGGGATGGGTACCACGCAGTATTACTTTAAAGGGTCTGCGTTTGCTCACCCAAACTCTCAGCCCCAAGAGTGTCCACCCTTATGTCTCATCCAGCTGTGGGTCTAGATATGGTCAATCCAGGTTGCATCTCAGCCCCTGAACGAATTTTGTAGGAATTTCTCTCTCTTTCACTGTCTTTGTTTTACGGGTTTTTAAAAGTAATTTATTTTTATAATTGGGTTTAGCTGCTTTTCACGGCTGTGTTTATGCGGATTTACACCCACTTGACTCTCTTCCAGACAGATATCAATACATAGGTTTTAAGATTGTTACTAGTCATATATATTCTTGTGCGGTGAATAGGGGGTGTTGAGTCCAGTTCACTGAGCAAGGAGTAGGTCTTGTCTATTACATATTGGGTGTATGGAACGGTATCTGAGCGAATTTGAACCCCTTGTTTTATGCATCACCCCACCTCACCTTTCCCGTTAAGCAGCCATAGTGTGTTTTCTAAACGTGTGACTCTGTTCTGTTTTGTAATTCAGTTCAAGTGTAGCGGTTTTTACATTCCCTCTATAAGTGATAGCTTATGATAAGTGTCTTTTTCTGTGTAACTTATTTCACTTAGAATCGTCGTACCTAAGTCCACTCATCTTGCTTCTACTAGCCTTATGACATTGATTTCATGTCTGAGTGATATTCCATTGTACATAAGGACCACAACTTTTTTATCCATTTTTCTCTTTCCTGGGATATTTAAGGTGTCATGAAGTGGAGGTTCTTGTCAACAGAGCAGCCCCAAACTTTGGGGTGCCTGTGTCTTGCTCATTTTTAGTTTTCCCAATTTATACGCCCATGAGTGGACGTGCCCTATGCTCCCTAAGCTGTGTTTCTTCGATGTTTCAGGACACACCGTACACTTCTCCAGAGTGGCTGTTGGCAATTTACATCCCGCCCATCAGCGTAGCAAGGCTGCCATTTCTCCATGGCCTGTCCTGCATTTCTGGTTTTGACACTTTTTGCAGCATGTCCCTTTTGGCCGATGGGAAGGGAGACTTCTTTGTAGCGCTGATTTGCCTTTCCAGGTTGCTTGGTTGGCCAAAAAGGGCGTATGCGTTTTTTCCTGAATATATTCAGGAAAAAACGCATACGCCCTTTTTGGCCAAGGGCATCATTGTCGACGTTTTGCCGCTTTTCGTGTGCCTTAAAGGCGATTCGAATCTACGTCCTGAAATCTGTTTCCTGCAATTCTGCCTTGCTTTCAAATCCTCTTCGTTGCCTTCCCTCAATATATCTGTGGATGAGAGTTATCACTTATAACTCTGCGGGTTTGTGAATTGCAGTGTCCCTGAGCTCCATTTTTCAACTGTCTTTTTTGAGAGCTGGCCGCAAAAGCACGGGATTGCCTCAGGCCCTATTCTGGTTCCTGGCAGCAGGCTGAGCCTGTGGTTAATTCTTCTTCCTGATGGGAAAATAGAGTGACCTGTGCCTGTCCCAACAGCTAGATCTAGTCTCTCATTGGTTCCCCCTCTTCCCGTTCATCCTCAGGACAAATTGCAACCTGTAGGGAACAGGAGGTTAAAGGTGCTGATTCTCCAATAAGGGAGATTGCTAGTAAAGTAGCTGGAATGGCGAACCCGAGCACAAGGAGATGAGAAATGAGGTGCGTTTTAGAAACCTTTCAAAATCACACGGTGTACCATCTTCTGAGTTTCTCATGCATGTTTTCGATGTAGGAAGATGCCCTTGAACCTGGAGACTTGGGACCCATGGGATGTGTACCACACAGTATTACTTTAAAGGGTCTGCGTTTGCTCACCAACCTAACCCAACCTTTCAGCCCCAAGAGTGTCCACCCTTATGTCTCATCCAGCTGTGCGTGTAGATATGGTCAATTCAGGTTGCATCACAGCCTCTGAACGAATTTTGTTAGAATTTCTCTCTCTTTCACTGTCTTTGTTTTACGGGTTTTTAAAAGTAATTTATTTTTATAATGGGGTTTAGCTGCTTTTCACGGCTGTGTTTATGCGGATTTACACCCACTTGACTCACTTCCAGACAGATATCAATACATAGGTTTTAAGATTGTTACTAGTCACATATATTCTTGTGCGGTGAATAGGGCGTGTTGAGTCCAGTTCACTGAGCAAGGAGTAGGTCTTGTCTTTTACATATTGGGTGTATGGAACGGTATCTGAGCGAATTTGAACCCCTTGTTTTATGCATCACCCCACCTCACCTTTCCCGTTAAGCAGCCATAGTGTGTTTTCTAAACGTGTGATTCTCTTCTTTTCTGTAATTCAGTTCAAGTGTAGCGGTTTTTACATTCCCTCTATAAGTGATAGCTTATGATAAGTGTCTTTTTCTGTGTGACTTATTTCACTTAGAATCGTCGTACCTAACTCCACTCATCTTGCTTCTACTAGCCTTATGACATTGATTTCATGTCTGAGTGATATTGCATTGTACATAAGGACCACAACTTCTTTATCCATTTTTCTCTTTCCTGGGATATTTAAGGTGTCATGAAGTGGAGGTTCTTGTCAACAGAGCAGCCCTAAACTTTGGGGTGCCTGTGTCTTGCTGATTTTTAGTTTTCCCAATTTATACGCCCATGAGTGGACGTGCCCTATGCTCCCTAAGCTGTGTTTTTTCGATGTTTCAGGACACACCGTACACTTCTCCAGAGTGGCTGTTGGCAACTTACATCCCACTCATCAGCGTAGCAAGGCTGCCATTTCTCCATGGCCTGTCCTGCATTTCTGGTTTTGACACTTTTTGCAGCATGGCCCTTTTGACCGATGGGAAGCGAGACTACTTTGTAGCGCTGATTTGCCTTTCCAGGTTGCTTGGTTGGCCAAAAAGGGCGTATGCGTTTTTTCCTGAATATATTCAGGAAAAAACGCATACGCCCTTTTTGGCCAAGGGCATCATTGTCGACGTTTTGCCGCTTTTCATGTGCCTTAAAGGTGATTCGAATCTACCTCCTGAAATCTGTTTCCTGCAATTCTGCCTTGCTTTCAAATCCTCTTCGTTGCCTTCCCTCAATATATCTGTGGATGAGAGTTATCATTTATAACTCTGCGGGTTTGTGAATTGCAGTGTCCCTGAGCTCCATTTTTCAACTCGCTTTTTTGAGAGCTGGCCGCAAATGCGCGGGATTGCCTCAGGCCCTATTGTGCTTCTGGGCAGCAGGCTGAGCCTGTGGTTAATTCTTCTTCCTGATGGGAAAATAGAGTGACCTGTGCCTGTCCCAACAGCTAGATCTGGTCTCTCATTGGTTGCCCCTCTTCCCGTTCATCCTCAGGACAAATTGCAACTTGTAGGGAAAGGAGGTTAAAGGTGCTGATTCTCCAAGGAAGTTGATTGCTAGTAAAGTAGCTGGAAAGGCGAACCCGAGCCCAAGGAGATGAGAAATGGGGTGTGTTTTAGAAACCTTTCAAAATCACAAGGTGTACCATCTTCTGAGTTTCTCATGCATGTTTTCGATGTAGGAAGATGCCCTTGAACCTGGAGACTTGGGACCCATTCGATGGGTACCACGCAGTATTACTTTAAAGGGTCTGCGTTTGCTCACCCAACCTAACCCAACCTTTCAGCCCCAAGAGTGTCCACCCTTATGTCTCATCCAGCTGTGCGTGTAGATATGGTCAATCCAGGTTGCATCACAGCCTCTGAACGAATTTTGTAAGAATTTCTCTCTCTTTCACTGTCTTTGTTTTACGGGTTTTTAAAAGTAATTTAGTTTTATAATGGGGTTTAGCTGCTTTTCACGGCTGTGTTTATGCGGCTTTACACCCACTTGACTCACTTCCAGACATATATCAATACATAGGTTTTAAGATTCTTACTAGTCACATATATTCTTGTGCGGTGAATAGGGGGTGTTGAGTCCAGTTCACTTAGCAAGGAGTAGGTCTTGTCTATTACATATTGGGTGTATGGAACGGTATCTGAGCGAATTTGAAACCCTTGTTTTATGCATCACCCCACCTCACCTTTCCCGTTAAGCAGCCATAGTGTGTTTTCTAAACGTGTGACTCTGTTCTGTTTTGTAATTCAGTTCAAGTGTAGCGGTTTTTACATTCCCTCTATAAGTGATAGCTTATGATAAGTGTCTTTTTCTGTGTGACTTATTTCACTTAGAATCGTCGTACCTAAGTCCACTCATCTTGCTTCTACTAGCCTTATGACATTGATTTCATGTCTGAGTGATATTGCATTGTACATAAGGACCACAACTTCTTTATCCATTTTTCTCTTTCCTGGGATATTTAAGGTGTCATGAAGTGGAGGTTCTTGTCAACAGAGCAGCCCTAAACTTTGGGGTGCCTGTGTCTTGCTGATTTTTACTTTTCCCAATTTATACGCCCATGAGTGGACGTGCCCTATGCTCCCTAAGCTGTGTTTTTTCGATGTTTCAGGACACACCGTACACTTCTCCAGAGTGGCTGTTGGCAATTAACATCCCGCCCATCAGCGTAGCAAGGCTGCCATTTCTCCATGGCCTGTCCTGCATTTCTGGTTTTGACACTTTTTGCAGCATGACCCTTTTGACCGATGGGAAGCGAGACTTCTTTGTAGCACTGATTTGCCTTTCCAGGTTGCTTGGTTGGCCAAAAAGGGCGTATGCGTTTTTTCCTGAATATATTCAGGAAAAAACGCATACGCCCTTTTTGGCCAAGGGCATCATTGTCGACATTTTGCCGCTTTTCATGTGCCTTAAAGGCGATTCGAATCTACCTCCTGAAATCTGTTTCCTGCAATTCTGCCTTGCTTTCAAATCCTCTTCGTTGCCTTCCCTCAATATATCTGTGGATGAGAGTTATCACTTATAACTCTGCGGGTTTGTGAATTGCAGTGTCACTGAGCTCCATTTTTCAACTGTCTTTTTTGAGAGCTGGCCGCAAAAGCACGGGATTCCCTCAGGCCCTATTCTGGTTCCTGGCAGCAGGCTGAGCCTGTGGTTAATTCTTCTTCCTGATGGGAAAATAGAGTGACCTGTGCCTGTCCCAACAGCTAGATCTAGTCTCTTATTGGTTCCCCCTCTTCCCGTTCATCCTCAGGACAATTTGCAACCTGTAGGGAACAGGAGGTTAAAGGTGCTGATTCTCCAAGTAGGGAGATTGCTAGTGAAGTAGCTGGAATGACGAAACCGAGCACAAGGAGATGAGAAATGGGGTGTGTTTTAGAAACCTTTCAAAATCACACGGTGTACCATCTTCTGAGTTTCTCATGCATGTTTTCGATGTAGGAAGATGCCCTTGAACCTGGAGATTTGGGACCCATGGGATGGGTACCACGCAGTATTACTTTAAAGGGTCTGCGTTTGCTCACCCAACCTCTCAGCCCCAAGTGTGTCCACCCTTATGTCTCATCCAGCTGTTGGTCTAGATATGGTCAATCCAGGTTGCATCTCAGCCCCTGAACGAATTTTGTAAGAATTTCTCTCTCTTTCACTGTCTTTGTTTTACGGGTTTTTAAAAGTAATTTATTTTTATAATGGGGTTTAGCTGCTTTTCACGGCTGTGTTTATGCGGATTTACACCCACTTGACTCTCTTCCAGACAGATATCAATACATAGGTTTTAAGATTGTTACTAGTCATATATATTCTTGTGCGGTGAATAGGGGGTGTTGAGTCCAGTTCACTTAGCAAGGAATAGGTCTTGTCTATTATATATTGGGTGTATGGAACGGTATCTGAGCGAATTTGAACCCCTTGTTTTATGCATCACCCCACCTCACCTTTCCCGTTAAGCAGCCATAGTGTGTTTTCTAAACGTGTGACTCTGTTCTGTTTTGTAATTCAGTTCAAGTGTAGCGGTTTTTACATTCCCTCTATAAGTGATAGCTTATGATAAGTGTCTTTTTCTGTGTGACTTATTTCACTTAGAATCGTCGTACCTAAGTCCACTCATCTTGCTTCTACTAGCCTTATGACATTGATTTCATGTCTGAGTGATATTGCATTGTACATAAGGACCACAACTTCTTTATCCATTTTTCTCTTTCCTGGGATATTTAAGGTGTCATGAAGTGGAGGTTCTTGTCAACAGAGCAGCCCTAAACTTTGGGGTGCCTGTGTCTTGCTGATTTTTACTTTTCCCAATTTATACGCCCATGAGTGGACGTGCCCTATGCTCCCTAAGCTGTGTTTTTTCGATGTTTCAGGACACACCGTACACTTCTCCAGAGTGGCTGTTGGCAATTAACATCCCGCCCATCAGCGTAGCAAGGCTGCCATTTCTCCATGGCCTGTCCTGCATTTCTGGTTTTGACACTTTTTGCAGCATGACCCTTTTGACCGATGGGAAGCGAGACTTCTTTGTAGCACTGATTTGCCTTTCCAGGTTGCTTGGTTGGCCAAAAAGGGCGTATGCGTTTTTTCCTGAATATATTCAGGAAAAAACGCATACGCCCTTTTTGGCCAAGGGCATCATTGTCGACATTTTGCCGCTTTTCATGTGCCTTAAAGGCGATTCGAATCTACCTCCTGAAATCTGTTTCCTGCAATTCTGCCTTGCTTTCAAACCCTCTTCGTTGCCTTCCCTCAATATATCTGTGGATGAGAGTTATCACTTATAACTCTGCGGGTTTGTGAATTGCAGTGTCACTGAGCTCCATTTTTCAACTGTCTTTTTTGAGAGCTGGCCGCAAAAGCACGGGATTGCCTCAGGCCCTATTCTGGTTCCTGGCAGCAGGCTGAGCCTGTGGTTAATTCTTCTTCCTGATGGGAAAATAGAGTGACCTGTGCCTGTCCCAACAGCTAGATCTAGTCTCTTATTGGTTCCCCCTCTTCCCGTTCATCCTCAGGACAATTTGCAACCTGTAGGGAACAGGAGGTTAAAGGTGCTGATTCTCCAAGTAGGGAGATTGCTAGTGAAGTAGCTGGAATGACGAAACCGAGCACAAGGAGATGAGAAATGGGGTGTGTTTTAGAAACCTTTCAAAATCACACGGTGTACCATCTTCTGAGTTTCTCATGCATGTTTTCGATGTAGGAAGATGCCCTTGAACCTGGAGATTTGGGACCCATGGGATGGGTACCACGCAGTATTACTTTAAAGGGTCTGCGTTTGCTCACCCAACCTCTCAGCCCCAAGTGTGTCCACCCTTATGTCTCATCCAGCTGTTGGTCTAGATATGGTCAATCCAGGTTGCATCTCAGCCCCTGAACGAATTTTGTAAGAATTTCTCTCTCTTTCACTGTCTTTGTTTTACGGGTTTTTAAAAGTAATTTATTTTTATAATGGGGTTTAGCTGCTTTTCACGGCTGTGTTTATGCGGATTTACACCCACTTGACTCTCTTCCAGACAGATATCAATACATAGGTTTTAAGATTGTTACTAGTCATATATATTCTTGTGCGGTGAATAGGGGGTGTTGAGTCCAGTTCACTTAGCAAGGAGTAGGTCTTGTCTATTACATATTGGGTGTATGGAACGGTATCTGAGCGAATTTGAACCCCTTGTTTTATGCATCACCCCACCTCACCTTTCCCGTTAAGCAGCCATAGTGTGTTTTCTAAACGTGTGACTCTGTTCTGTTTTGTAATTCAGTTCAAGTGTAGCGGTTTTTACATTCCCTCTATAAGTGATAGCTTATGATAAGTGTCTTTTTCTGTGTGACTTATTTCACTTAGAATCGTCGTACCTAAGTCCACTCATCTTGCTTCTACTAGCCTTATGACATTGATTTCATGTCTGAGTGATATTCCATTGTACATAAGGACCACAACTTTTTTATCCATTTATCTCTTTCCTGGGATATTTAAGGTGTCATGAAGTGGAGGTTCTTGTCAACAGAGCAGCCCCAAACTTTGGGGTGCCTGTGTCTTGCTCATTTTTAGTTTTCCCAATTTATACGCCCATGAGTGGACGTGCCCTATGCTCCCTAAGCTGTGTTTTTTCGATGTTTCAGGACACACCATACACTTCTCCAGAGTGGCTGTTGGCAATTTACATCCCGCCCATCAGCGTAGCAAGGCTGCCATTTCTCCATGGCCTGTCCTGCATTTCTGGTTTTGACACTTTTTGCAGCATGTCCCTTTTGGCCGATGGGAAGCGAGACTTCTTTGTAGCGCTGATTTGCCTTTCCAGGTTCCTTGGTTGGCCAAAAAGGGCGTATGCGTTTTTTCCTGAATATATTCAGGAAAAAACGCATACGCCCTTTTTGGCCAAGGGCATCATTGTCGACGTTTTGCTGCTTTTCATGTGCCTTAAAGGCGATTCGAATCTACCTCTTGAAATCTGTTTCCTGCAATTCTGCCTTGCTTTCAAATCCTCTTCGTTGCCTTCCCTCAATATATCTGTGGATGAGAGTTATCACTTATAACTCTGCGGGTTTGTGAATTGCAGTGTCCCTGAGCTCCATTTTTCAACTGTCTTTTTTGAGAGCTGGCCGCAAAAGCACGGGATTACCTCAGGCCCTATTCTGGTTCCTGGCAGCAGGCTGAGCCTGTGGTTAATTCTTCTTCCTGATGGGAAAATAGAGTGACCTGTGCCTGTCCCAACACCTAGATCTAGTGTCTCATTGGTTCCCGCTCTTCCCGTTCATCCTCAGGACAAATTGCAACCTGTAGGGAACAGGAGGTTAAAGGTGCTGATTCTCCAATTAGGGAGATTGCTAGTAAAGTAGCTGGAATGGCGAACCCGAGCACAAGGAGATGAGAAATGAGGTGCGTTTTAGAAACCTTTCAAAATCACACGGTGTACCATCTTCTGAGTTTCTCATGCATGTTTTCGATGTAGGAAGATGCCCTTGAACCTGGAGACTTGGGACCCATGGGATGTGTACCACACAGTATTACTTTAAAGGGTCTGCGTTTGCTCACCCAACCTAACCCAACCTTTCAGCCCCAAGAGTGTCCACCCTTATGTCTCATCCAGCTGTGCGTGTAGATATGGTCAATCCAGGTTGCATCACAGCCTCTGAACGAATTTTGTAAGAATTTCTCTCTCTTTCACTGTCTTTGTTTTACAGGTTTTTAAAAGTAATTTATTTTTATAATGGGGTTAGCTGCTTTTCACGGCTGTGTTTATGCGTCTTTACACCCACTTGACTCACTTCCAGACAGATATCAATACATAGGTTTTAAGATTGTTACTAGTCACATATATTCTTGTGCGGTGAATAGGGGGTGTTGAGTCCAGTTCACTGAGCAAGGAGTAGGTCTTGTCTATTACATATTGGGTGTATGGAACGGTATCTGAGCGAATTTGAAACCCTTGTTTTATGCATCACCCCACCTCACCTTTCCCGTTAAGCAGCCATAGTGTGTTTTCTAAACGTGTGACTCTGTTCTGTTTTGTAATTCAGTTCAAGTGTAGCGGTTTTTACATTCCCTCTATAAGTGATAGCTTATGATAAGTGTCTTTTTCTGTGTGACTTATTTCACTTAGAATCGTCGTACCTAAGTCCACTCATCTTGCTTCTACTAGCCTTATGACATTGATTTCATGTCTGAGTGATATTGCATTGTACATAAGGACCACAACTTCTTTATCCATTTTTCTCTTTCCTGGGATATTTAAGGTGTCATGAAGTGGAGGTTCTTGTCAACAGAGCAGCCTTAAACTTTGGGGTGCCTGTGTCTTGCTGATTTTTAGTTTTCCCAATTTATACGCCCATGAGTGGACGTGCCCTATGCTCCCTAAGCTGTGTTTTTTCGATGTTTCAGGACACACCGTACACTTCTCCAGAGTGGCTGTTGGCAATTTACATCCCGCCCATCAGCATAGCAAGGCTGCCATTTCTCCATGGCCTGTCCTGCATTTCTGGTTTTGAAACTTTTTGCAGCATGTCCCTTTTGGCCGATGGGAAACGAGACTTCTTTGTAGCGCTGATTTGCCTTTCCAGGTCGCTTGGTTGGCCAAAAAGGGCGTATGCGTTTTTTCCTGAATATATTCAGGAAAAAACGCATACGCCCTTTTTGGCCAAGGGCATCATTGTCGACGTTTTGCCGCTTTTCATGTGCCTTAAAGGCGATTCGAATCTACCTCCTGAAATCTGTTTCCTGCAATTCTGCCTTGCTTTCAAATCCTCTTCGTTGCCTTCCCTCAATATATCTGTGGATGAGAGTTATCACTTATAACTCTGCGGGTTTGTGAATTGCAGTGTCCCTGAGCTCTATTTTTCAACTGTCTTTTTTGAGAGCTGGCCGCAAAAGCACGGGATTGCCTCAGGCCCTATTCTGGTTCCTGGCAGCAGGCTGAGCCTGTGGTTAATTCTTCTTCCTGATGGGAAAATAGAGTGACCTGTGCCTGTCCCAACAGCTAGATCTAGTCTCTCATTGGTTCCCCCTCTTCCCGTTCATCCTCAGGACAAATTGCAACCTGTAGGGAACAGGAGGTTAAAGGTGCTGATTCTCCAAGTAGGGAGATTGCTAGTAAAGTAGCTGGAATGGCGAACCCGAGCACAAGGAGATGAGAAATGAGGTGCGTTTTAGAAACCTTTCAAAATCACACGGTGTACCATCTTCTGAGTTTCTCATGCATGTTTTCGATGTAGGCAGATGCCCTTGAACCTGGAGACTTGGGACCCATGGGATGGGTACCACGCAGTATTACTTTAAAGGGTCTGTGTTTGCTCACCCAACCTAACCCAACCTTTCAGCCCCAAGAGTGTCCACCCTTATGTCTCATCCAGCTGTGCGTGTAGATATGGTCAATCCAGGTTGCATCACAGCCTCTGAACGAATTTTGTAAGAATTTCTCTCTCTTTCACTGTCTTTGTTTTACGGGTTTTTAAAAGTAATTTATTTTTATAATGGGGTTTAGCTGCTTTTCACGGCTGTGTTTATGCGGATTTACACCCACTTGACTCACTTCCAGACAGATATCAATACATAGGTTTTAAGATTGTTACTAGTCACATATATTCTTGTGCGGTGAATAGGGCGTGTTGAGTCCAGTTCACTGAGCAAGGAGTAGGTCTTGTCTATTACATATTGGGTGTATGGAATGGTATCTGAGCGAATTTGAACCCCTTGTTTTATGCATCACCCCACCTCACATTTCCCGTTAAGCAGCCATAGTGTGTTTTCTAAACGTGTGATTCTCTTCTTTTCTGTAATTCAGTTCAAGTGTAGCGGTTTTTACATTCCCTCTATAAGTGATAGCTTATGATAAGTGTCTTTTTCTGTGTGACTTATTTCACTTAGAATCGTCGTACCTAAGTCCACTCATCTTGCTTCTACTAGCCTTATGACATTGATTTCATGTCTGAGTGATATTGCATTGTACATAAGGACCACAACTTCTTTATCCATTTTTCTCTTTCCTGGGATATTTAAGGTGTCATGAAGTGGAGGTTCTTGTCAACAGAGCAGCCTTAAACTTTGGGGTGCCTGTGTCTTGCTGATTTTTAGTTTTCCCAATTTATACGCCCATGAGTGGACGTGCCCTATGCTCCCTAAGCTGTGTTTTTTCGATGTTTCAGGACACACCGTACACTTCTCCAGAGTGGCTGTTGGCAACTTACATCCCGATCATCAGTGTAGCAAGGCTGCCATTTCTCCATGGCCTGTCCTGCATTTCTGGTTTTGACACTTTTTGCAGCATGGCCCTTTTGACCGATGGGAAGCGAGACTTCTTTGTAGCGCTGATTTGCCTTTCCAGGTTGCTTGGTTGGCCAAAAAGGGCGTATGCATTTTTTCCTGAATATATTCAGGAAAAAACGCATACGCCCTTTTTGGCCAAGGGCATCATTGTCGACGTTTTGCTGCTTTTCATGTGCCTTAAAGGCGATTCGAATCTACCTCCTGAAATCTGTTTCCTGCAATTCTGCCTTGCTTTCAAATCCTCTTCGTTGCCTTCCCTCAATATATCTGTGGATGAGAGTTATCATTTATAACTCTGCGGGTTTGTGAATTGCAGTGTCCCTGAGCTCCATTTTTCAACTCGCTTTTTTGAGAGCTGGCCGCAAAAGTGCGGGATTGCCTCAGGCCCTATTGTGCTTCTGGGCGGCAGGCTGAGCCTGTGGTTAATTCTTCTTCCTGATGGGAAAATAGAGTGACCTGTGCCTGTCCCAACAGCTAGATCTAGTCTCTCATTGGTTGCCCCTCTTCCCGTTCATCCTCAGGACAAATTGCAACCTGTAGGGAAAGGAGGTTAAAGGTGCTGATTCTCCAAGTAAGTTGATTGCTAGTAAAGTAGCTGGAAAGGCGAACCCGAGCACAAGGAGATGAGAAATGGGGTGTGTTTTAGAAACCTTTCAAAATCACAAGGTGTACCATCTTCTGAGTTTCTCATGCATGTTTTCGATGTAGGAAGATGCCCTTGAACCTGGAGACTTGGGACCCATTCGATGGGTACCACGCAGTATTACTTTAAAGGGTCTGCATTTGCTCACCCAACCTAACCCAAACTTTCAGCCCCAAGAGTATCCACCCTTATGTCTCATCCAGCTGTGCGTGTAGATATGGTCAATCCAGGTTGCATCACAGCCTCTGAACGAATTTTGTAAGAATTTCTCTCTCTTTCACTGTCTTTGTTTTACGGGTTTTTAAAAGTAATTTAGTTTTATAATGGGGTTTAGCTGCTTTTCACGGCTGTGTTTATGCGGCTTTACACCCACTTGACTCACTTCCAGACATATATCAATACATAGGTTTTAAGATTCTTACTAGTCACATATATTCTTGTGCGGTGAATAGGGGGTGTTGAGTCCAGTTCACTTAGCAAGGAGTAGGTCTTGTCTATTACATATTGGGTGTATGGAACGGTATGTGAGCGAATTTGAAACCCTTGTTTTATGCATCACCCCACCTCACCTTTCCCGTTAAGCAGCCATAGTGTGTTTTCTAAACGTGTGACTCTGTTCTGTTTTGTAATTCAGTTCAAGTGTAGCGGTTTATACATTCCCTGTATAAGTGATAGCTTATGATAAGTGTCTTTTTCTGTGTGACTTATTTCACTTAGAATCGTCGTACCTAAGTCCACTCATCTTGCTTCTACTAGCCTTATGACATTGATTTCATGTCTGAGTGATATTCCATTGTACATAAGGACCACAACTTTTTTATCCATTTTTCTCTTTCCTGGGATATTTAAGGTGTCATGAAGTGGAGGTTCTTGTCAACAGAGCAGCCCTAAACTTTGGGGTGCCTGTGTCTTGCTGATTTTTAGTTTTCCCAATTTATACGCCCATGAGTGGACGTGCCCTATGCTCCCTAAGCTGTGTTTTTTCGATGTTTCAGGACACACCGTACACTTCTCCAGAGTGACTGTTGGCAACTTACATCCCGCCCATCAGCGTAGCAAGGCTGCCATTTCTCCATGGCCTGTCCTGCATTTCTGGTTTTGACACTTTTTGCAGCATGGCCCTTTTGACCGATGGGAAGCGAGACTTCTTTGTAGCGCTGATTTGCCTTTCCAGGTTGCTTGGTTGGCCAAAAAGGGCGTATGCGTTTTTTCCTGATTATATTCAGGAAAAAACGCATACGCCCTTTTTGGCCAAGGGCATCATTGTCGACGTTTTGCCGCTTTTCATGTGCTTTAAAGGCGATTCGAATCTACCTCCTGAAATCTGTTTCCTGCAATTCTGCCTTGCTTTCAAATCCTCTTCGTTGCCTTCCCTCAATATATCTGTGGATGAGAGTTATCATTTATAACTCTGCGGGTTTGTAAATTGCAGTGTCCCTGAGCTCCATTTTTCAACTCGCTTTTTTGGGAGCTGGCCGCAAAAGCGCGGGATTGCCTCAGGCCCTATTCTGCTTCTGGGCGGCAGGCTGAGCCTGTGGTTAATTCTTCTTCCTGATGGGAAAATAGAGTGACCTGTGCCTGTCCCAACACCTAGATCTAGTCTCTCATTGGTTGCCCCTCTTCCCGTTCATCCTCAGGACAAATTGCAACCTGTAGGGAACAGGAGGTTAAAGGTGCTGATTCTCCAAGTAAGTTGATTGCTAGTAAAGTAGCTGGAATGGCAAACCCGAGCACAAGGAGATGAGAAATGGGGTGTGTTTTAGAAACCTTTCAAAATCACACGGTGTACCATCTTCTGAGTTTCTCATGCATGTTTTCGATGTAGGAAGATGCCCTTGAACCTGGAGATTTGGGACCCATGGGATGGGTACCACGCAGTATTACTTTAAAGGGTCTGCGTTTGCTCACCCAACCTCTCAGCCCCAAGAGTGTCCACCCTTATGTCTCATCCAGCTGTGGGCCAGATATGGTCAATCCAGGTTGCATCTCAGCCCCTGAACGAATTTTGTAAGAATTTCTCTCTCTTTCACTGTCTTTGTTTTACGGGTTTTTAAAAGTAATTTATTTTTATAATGGGGTTTAGCTGCTTTTCACGGCTGTGTTTATGCGGCTTTACACCCACTTGACTCACTTCCAGACAGATATCAATACATAGGTTTTAAGATTGTTACTAGTCATATATATTCTTGTGCGGTGAATAGGGGGTGTTGAGTCCAGTTCACTGAGCAAGGAGTAGGTCTTGTCTATTACATATTGGGTGTATGGAACGGTATCTGAGCGAATTTGAACCCCTTGTTTTATGCATCACCCCACCTCACCTTTCCCGTTAAGCAGCCATAGTGTGTTTTCTAAACGTGTGACTCTGTTCTGTTTTGTAATTCAGTTCAAGTGTAGCGGTTTTTACATTCCCTCTATAAGTGATAGCTTATGATAAGTGTCTTTTTCTGTGTGACTTATTTCACTTAGAATCGTCGTACCTAAGTCCACTCATCTTGCTTCTACTAGCCTTATGACATTGATTTCATGTCTGAGTGATATTCCATTGTACATAAGGACCACAACTTTTTTATCCATTTTTCTCTTTCCTGGGATATTTAAGGTGTCATGAAGTGGAGGTTCTTGTCAACAGAGCAGCCCCAAACTTTGGGTTGCCTGTGTCTTTCTCATTTTTAGTTTTCCCAATTTATACGCCCATGAGTGGACGTGCCCTATGCTCCCTAAGCTGTGTTTTTTCGATGTTTCAGGACACACCGTACAGTTCTCCAGATTGGCTGTTGGCAATTTACATCCCGCCCATCAGCATAGCAAGGCTGCCATTTCTCCATGGCCTGTCCTGCATTTCTGGTTTTGACACCTTTTGCAGCATGTCCCTTTTGGCCGATGGGAAGCGAGACTTCTTTGTAGCGCTGATTTGCTTTTCCAGGTTGCTTGGTTGGCCAAAAAGGGCGTATGCGTTGTTTCCTGAATATATTCAGGAAACAACGCATACGCCCTTTTTGGCCAAGGGCATCATTGTCGACGTTTTGCCGCTTTTCATGTGCCTTAAAGGCGATTCGAATCTACCTCCTGAAATCTGTTTCCTGCAATTCTGCCTTGCTTTCAAATCCTCTTCGTTGCCTTCCCTCAATATATCTGTGGATGAGAGTTATCACTTATAACTCTGCGGGTTTGTGAATTGCAGTGTCCCTGAGCTCCATTTTTCAACTGTCTTTTTTGAGAGCTGGCCACAAAAGCACGGGATTGCCTCAGGCCCTATTCTGGTTCCTGGCAGCAGGCTGAGCCTGTGGTTAATTCTTCTTCCTGATGGGAAAATAGAGTGACCTGTGCCTGTCCCAACAGCTAGATCTATTCTCTCATTGGTTCCCCCTCTTCCCGTTCATCCTCAGGACAAATTGCAACCTGTAGGGAACAGGAGGTTAAAGGTGCTGATTCTCCAAGTAGGGAGATTGCTAGTAAAGTAGCTGGAATGGCGAAACCGAGCACAAGGAGATGAGAAATGGGGTGTGTTTTAGAAACCTTTCAAAATCACACGGTGTACCATCTTCTGAGTTTCTCATGCATGTTTTCGATGTAGGAAGATGCCCTTGAACCTGGAGATTTGGGACCTATGGGATGGGTACCACGCAGTATTACTTTAAAGGGTCTGCGTTTGCTCACCCAAACTCTCAGCCCTAAGAGTGTCCACCCTTATGTCTCATCCAGCTGTGGGTCTAGATATGGTCAATCCAGGTTGCATCTCAGCCCCTGAACTAATTTTGTAGGAATTTCTCTCTCTTTCACTGTCTTTGTTTTACGGGTTTTTAAAAGTAATTTATTTTTATAATGGGTTTTAGCTGCTTTTCACGGCTGTGTTTATGCGGATTTACACCCACTTGACTCTCTTCCAGACAGATATCAATACATAGGTTTTAAGATTGTTACTAGTCATATATATTCTTGTGCGGTGAATAGGGGGTGTTGAGTCCAGTTCACTGAGCAAGGAGTAGGTCTTGTCTATTACATATTGGGTGTATGGAACGGTATCTGAGCGAATTTGAACCCCTTGTTTTATGCATCACCCCACCTCACCTTTCCCGTTAAGCAGCCATAGTGTGTTTTCTAAACGTGTGACTCTGTTCTGTTTTGTAATTCAGTTCAAGTGTAGCGGTTTTTACATTCCCTCTATAAGTGATAGCTTATGATAAGTGTCTTTTTCTGTGTAACTTATTTCACTTAGAATCGTCGTACCTAAGTCCACTCATCTTGCTTCTACTAGCCTTATGACATTGATTTCATGTCTGAGTGATATTCCATTGTACATAAGGACCACAACTTTTTTATCCATTTTTCTCTTTCCTGGGATATTTAAGGTGTCATGAAGTGGAGGTTCTTGTCAACAGAGCAGCCCCAAACTTTGGGGTGCCTGTGTCTTGCTCATTTTTAGTTTTCCCAATTTATACGCCCATGAGTGGACGTGCCCTATGCTCCCTAAGCTGTGTTTCTTCGATGTTTCAGGACACACCGTACACTTCTCCAGAGTGGCTGTTGGCAATTTACATCCCGCCCATCAGCGTAGCAAGGCTGCCATTTCTCCATGGCCTGTCCTGCATTTCTGGTTTTGACACTTTTTGCAGCATGTCCCTTTTGGCCGATGGGAAGGGAGACTTCTTTGTAGCGCTGATTTGCCTTTCCAGGTTGCTTGGTTGGCCAAAAAGGGCGTATGCGTTTTTTCCTGAATATATTCAGGAAAAAACGCATACGCCCTTTTTGGCCAAGGGCATCATTGTCGACGTTTTGCCGCTTTTCGTGTGCCTTAAAGGCGATTCGAATCTACCTCCTGAAATCTGTTTCCTGCAATTCTGCCTTGCTTTCAAATCCTCTTCGTTGCCTTCCCTCAATATATCTGTGGATGAGAGTTATCACTTATAACTCTGCGGGTTTGTGAATTGCAGTGTCCCTGAGCTCCATTTTTCAACTGTCTTTTTTGAGAGCTGGCCGAAAAAGCACGGGATTGCCTCAGGCCCTATTCTGGTTCCTGGCAGCAGGCTGAGCCTGTGGTTAATTCTTCTTCCTGATGGGAAAATAGAGTGACCTGTGCCTGTCCCAACAGCTAGATCTAGTCTCTCATTGGTTCCCCCTCTTCCCGTTCATCCTCAGGACAAATTGCAACCTGTAGGGAACAGGAGGTTAAAGGTGCTGATTCTCCAATAAGGGAGATTGCTAGTAAAGTAGCTGGAATGGCGAACCCGAGCACAAGGAGATGAGAAATGAGGTGCGTTTTAGAAACCTTTCAAAATCACACGGTGTACCATCTTCTGAGTTTCTCATGCATGTTTTCGATGTAGGAAGATGCCCTTGAACCTGGAGACTTGGGACCCATGGGATGTGTACCACACAGTATTACTTTAAAGGGTCTGCGTTTGCTCACCAACCTAACCCAACCTTTCAGCCCCAAGAGTGTCCACCCTTATGTCTCATCCAGCTGTGCGTGTAGATATGGTCAATTCAGGTTGCATCACAGCCTCTGAACGAATTTTGTAAGAATTTCTCTCTCTTTCACTGTCTTTGTTTTACGGGTTTTTAAAAGTAATTTATTTTTATAATGGGGTTTAGCTGCTTTTCACGGCTGTGTTTATGCGGATTTACACCCACTTGACTCACTTCCAGACAGATATCAATACATAGGTTTTAAGATTGTTACTAGTCACATATATTCTTGTGCGGTGAATAGGGCGTGTTGAGTCCAGTTCACTGAGCAAGGAGTAGGTCTTGTCTTTTACATATTGGGTGTATGGAACGGTATCTGAGCGAATTTGAACCCCTTGTTTTATGCATCACCCCACCTCACCTTTCCCGTTAAGCAGCCATAGTGTGTTTTCTAAACGTGTGATTCTCTTCTGTTCTGTAATTCAGTTCAAGTGTAGCGGTTTTTACATTCCCTCTATAAGTGATAGCTTATGATAAGTGTCTTTTTCTGTGTGACTTATTTCACTTAGAATCGTCGTACCTAACTCCACTCATCTTGCTTCTACTAGCCTTATGACATTGATTTCATGTCTGAGTGATATTGCATTGTACATAAGGACCACAACTTCTTTATCCATTTTTCTCTTTCCTGGGATATTTAAGGTGTCATGAAGTGGAGGTTCTTGTCAACAGAGCAGCCCTAAACTTTGGAGTGCCTGTGTCTTGCTGATTTTTAGTTTTCCCAATTTATACGCCCATGAGTGGACGTGCCCTATGCTCCCTAAGCTGTGTTTTTTCGATGTTTCAGGACACACCGTACACTTCTCCAGAGTGGCTGTTGGCAACTTACATCCCACTCATCAGCGTAGCAAGGCTGCCATTTCTCCATGGCCTGTCCTGCATTTCTGGTTTTGACACTTTTTGCAGCATGGCCCTTTTGACCGATGGGAAGCGAGACGTCTTTGTAGCGCTGATTTGCCTTTCCAGGTTGCTTGGTTGGCCAAAAAGGGCGTATGCGTTTTTTCCTGAATATATTCAGGAAAAAACGCATACGCCCTTTTTGGCCAAGGGCATCATTGTCGACGTTTTGCCGCTTTTCATGTGCCTTAAAGGTGATTCGAATCTACCTCCTGAAATCTGTTTCCTGCAATTCTGCCTTGCTTTCAAATCCTCTTCGTTGCCTTCCCTCAATATATCTGTGGATGAGAGTTATCATTTATAACTCTGCGGGTTTGTGAATTGCAGTGTCCCTGAGCTCCATTTTTCAACTCGCTTTTTTGAGAGCTGGCCGCAAATGCGCGGGATTGCCTCAGGCCCTATTGTGCTTCTGGGCGGCAGGCTGAGCCTGTGGTTAATTCTTCTTCCTGATGGGAAAATAGAGTGACCTGTGCCTGTCCCAACAGCTAGATCTGGTCTCTCATTGGTTGCCCCTCTTCCCGTTCATCCTCAGGACAAATTGCAACCTGTAGGGAAAGGAGGTTAAAGGTGCTGATTCTCCAAGGAAGTTGATTGCTAGTAAAGTAGCTGGAAAGGCGAACCCGAGCACAAGGAGATGAGAAATGGGGTGTATTTTAGAAACCTTTCAAAATCACAAGGTGTACCATCTTCTGAGTTTCTCATGCATGTTTTCGATGTAGGAAGATGCCCTTGAACCTGGAGACTTGGGACCCATTCGATGGGTACCACGCAGTATTACTTTAAAGGGTCTGCGTTTGCTCACCCAACCTAACCCAACCTTTCAGCCCCAAGAGTGTCCACCCTTATGTCTCATCCAGCTGTGCGTGTAGATATGGTCAATCCAGGTTGCATCACAGCCTCTGAACGAATTTTGTAAGAATTTCTCTCTCTTTCACTGTCTTTGTTTTACGGGTTTTTAAAAGTAATTTAGTTTTATAATGGGGTTTAGCTGCTTTTCACGGCTGTGTTTATGCGGCTTTACACCCACTTGACTCACTTCCAGACATATATCAATACATAGGTTTTAAGATTCTTACTAGTCACATATATTCTTGTGCGGTGAATAGGGGGTGTTGAGTCCAGTTCACTTAGCAAGGAGTAGGTCTTGTCTATTACATATTGGGTGTATGGAACGGTATCTGAGCGAATTTGAAACCCTTGTTTTATGCATCACCCCACCTCACCTTTCCCGTTAAGCAGCCATAGTGTGTTTTCTAAACGTGTGACTCTGTTCTGTTTTGTAATTCAGTTCAAGTGTAGCGGTTTTTACATTCCCTCTATAAGTGATAGCTTATGATAAGTGTCTTTTTCTGTGTGACTTATTTCAGTTAGTATCGTCGTACCTAAGTCCACTCATCTTGCTTCTACTAGCCTTATGACATTGATTTCATGTCTGAGTGATATTGCATTGTACATAAGGACCACAACTTCTTTATCCATTTTTCTCTTTCCTGGGATATTTAAGGTGTCATGAAGTGGAGGTTCTTGTCAACAGAGCAGCCCTAAACTTTGGGGTGCATTTGTCTTGCTGATTTTTACTTTTCCCAATTTATACGCCCATGAGTGGACGTGCCCTATGCTCCCTAAGCTGTGTTTTTTCGATGTTTCAGGACACACCGTACACTTCTCCAGAGTGGCTGTTGGCAATTAACATCCCGCCCATCAGCGTAGCAAGGCTGCCATTTCTCCATGGCCTGTCCTGCATTTCTGGTTTTGACACTTTTTGCAGCATGACCCTTTTGACCGATGGGAAGCGAGACTTCTTTGTAGCACTGATTTGCTTTTCCAGGTTGCTTGGTTGGCCAAAAAGGGCGTATGCGTTTTTTCCTGAATATATTCAGGAAAAAACGCATACGCCCTTTTTGGCCAAGGGCATCATTGTCGACATTTTGCCGCTTTTCATGTGCCTTAAAGGCGATTCGAATCTACCTCCTGAAATCTGTTTCCTGCAATTCTGCCTTGCTTTCAAATCCTCTTCGTTGCCTTCCCTCAATATATCTGTGGATGAGAGTTATCACTTATAACTCTGCGGGTTTGTGAATTGCAGTGTCACTGAGCTCCATTTTTCAACTGTCTTTTTTGAGAGCTGGCCGCAAAAGCACGGGATTGCCTCAGGCCCTATTCTGGTTCCTGGCAGCAGGCTGAGCCTGTGGTTAATTCTTCTTCCTGATGGGAAAATAGAGTGACCTGTGTCTGTCCCAACAGCTAGATCTAGTCTCTTATTGGTTCCCCCTCTTCCCGTTCATCCTCAGGACAATTTGCAACCTGTAGGGAACAGGAGGTTAAAGGTGCTGATTCTCCAAGTAGGGAGATTGCTAGTGAAGTAGCTGGAATGACGAAACCGAGCACAAGGAGATGAGAAATGGGGTGTGTTTTAGAAACCTTTCAAAATCACACGGTGTACCATCTTCTGAGTTTCTCATGCATGTTTTCGATGTAGGAAGATGCCCTTGAACCTGGAGATTTGGGACCCATGGGATGGGTACCACGCAGTATTACTTTAAAGGGTCTGCGTTTGCTCACCCAACCTCTCAGCCCCAAGAGTGTCCACCCTTATGTCTCATCCAGCTGTTGGTCTAGATATGGTCAATCCAGGTTGCATCTCAGCCCCTGAACGAATTTTGTAAGAATTTCTCTCTCTTTCACTGTCTTTGTTTTACGGGTTTTTAAAAGTAATTTATTTTTATAATGGGGTTTAGCTGCTTTTCACGGCTGTGTTTATGCGGATTTACACCCACTTGACTCTCTTCCAGACAGATATCAATACATAGGTTTTAAGATTGTTTCTAGTCATATATATTCTTGTGCGGTGAATAGGGGGTGTTGAGTCCAGTTCACTGAGCAAGGAGTAGGTCTTGTCTATTACATATTGGGTGTATGGAACGGTATCTGAGCGAATTTGAACCCCTTGTTTTATGCATCACCCCACCTCACCTTTCCCGTTAAGCAGCCATAGTGTGTTTTCTAAACGTGTGACTCTGTTCTGTTTTGTAATTCAGTTCAAGTGTAGCGGTTTTTACATTCCCTCTATAAGTGATAGCTTATGATAAGTGTCTTTTTCTGTGTGACTTATTTCACTTAGAATCGTCGTACCTAAGTCCACTCATCTTGCTTCTACTAGCCTTATGACATTGATTTCATGTCTGAGTGATATTCCATTGTACATAAGGACCACAACTTTTTTATCCATTTATCTCTTTCCTGGGATATTTAAGGTGTCATGAAGTGGAGGTTCTTGTCAACAGAGCAGCCCCAAACTTTGGGGTGCCTGTGTCTTGCTCATTTTTAGTTTTCCCAATTTATACGCCCATGAGTGGACGTGCCCTATGCTCCCTAAGCTGTGTTTTTTCGATGTTTCAGGACACACCATACACTTCTCCAGAGTGGCTGTTGGCAATTTACATCCCGCCCATCAGCGTAGCAAGGCTGCCATTTCTCCATGGCCTGTCCTGCATTTCTGGTTTTGACACTTTTTGCAGCATGTCCCTTTTGGCCGATGGGAAGCGAGACTTCTTTGTAGCGCTGATTTGCCTTTCCAGGTTGCTTGGTTGGCCAAAAAGGGCGTATGCGTTTTTTCCTGAATATATTCAGGAAAAAACGCATACGCCCTTTTTGGCCAAGGGCATCATTGTCGACGTTTTGCCGCTTTTCATGTGCCTTAAAGGCGATTCGAATCTACCTCCTGAAATCTGTTTCCTGCAATTCTGCCTTGCTTTCAAATCCTCTTCGTTGCCTTCCCTCAATATATCTGTGGATGAGAGTTATCACTTATAACTCTGCGGGTTTGTGAATTGCAGTGTCCCTGAGCTCCATTTTTCAACTGTCTTTTTTGAGAGCTGGCCGCAAAAGCGCGGGATTGCCTCAGGCCCTATTGTGCTTCTGGGCGGCAGGCTGAGCCTGTGATTAATTCTTCTTCCTGATGGGAAAATAGAGTGACCTGTGCCTGTCCCAACACCTAGATCTAGTGTCTCATTGGTTCCCGCTCTTCCCGTTCATCCTCAGGACAAATTGCAACCTGTAGGGAACAGGAGGTTAAAGGTGCTGATTCTCCAATTAGGGAGATTGCTAGTAAAGTAGCTGGAATGGCGAACCCGAGCACAAGGAGATGAGAAATGAGGTGCGTTTTAGAAACCTTTCAAAATCACACGGTGTACCATCTTCTGAGTTTCTCATGCATGTTTTCGATGTAGGAAGATGCCCTTGAACCTGGAGACTTGGGACCCATGGGATGTGTACCACACAGTATTACTTTAAAGGGTCTGCGTTTGCTCACCCAACCTAACCCAACCTTTCAGCCCCAAGAGTGTCCACCCTTATGTCTCATCCAGCTGTGCGTGTAGATATGGTCAATCCAGGTTGCATCACAGCCTCTGAACGAATTTTGTAAGAATTTCTCTCTCTTTCACTGTCTTTGTTTTACAGGTTTTTAAAAGTAATTTATTTTTATAATGGGGTTAGCTGCTTTTCACGGCTGTGTTTATGCGTCTTTACACCCACTTGACTCACTTCCAGACAGATATCAATACATAGGTTTTAAGATTGTTACTAGTCACATATATTCTTGTGCGGTGAATAGGGGGTGTTGAGTCCAGTTCACTGAGCAAGGAGTAGGTCTTGTCTATTACATATTGGGTGTATGGAACGGTATCTGAGCGAATTTGAAACCCTTGTTTTATGCATCACCCCACCTCACCTTTCCCGTTAAGCAGCCATAGTGTGTTTTCTAAACGTGTGACTCTGTTCTGTTTTGTAATTCACTTCAAGTGTAGCGGTTTTTACATTCCCTCTATAAGTGATAGCTTATGATAAGTGTCTTTTTCTGTGTGACTTATTTCACTTAGAATCGTCGTACCTAAGTCCACTCATCTTGCTTCTACTAGCCTTATGACATTGATTTCATGTCTGAGTGATATTCCATTGTACATAAGGACCACAACTTCTTTATCCATTTTTCTCTTTCCTGGGATATTTAAGGTGTCATGAAGTGGAGGTTCTTGTCAACAGAGCAGCCCTAAACTTTGGGGTGCCTGTGTCTTGCTGATTTTTACTTTTCCCAATTTATACGCCCATGAGTGGACGTGCCCTATGCTCCCTAAGCTGTGTTTTTTCGATGTTTCAGGACACACCGTACACTTCTCCAGAGTGGCTGTTGGCAATTAACATCCCGCCCATCAGCGTAGCAAGGCTGCCATTTCTCCATGGCCTGTCCTGCATTTCTGGTTTTGACACTTTTTGCAGCATGACCCTTTTGACCGATGGGAAGCGAGACTTCTTTGTAGCACTGATTTGCCTTTCCAGGTTGCTTGGTTGGCCAAAAAGGGCGTATGCGTTTTTTCCTGAATATATTCAGGAAAAAACGCATACGCCCTTTTTGGCCAAGGGCATCATTGTCGACGTTTTGCCGCTTTTCATGTGCCTTAAAGGCGATTCGAATCTACCTCCTGAAATCTGTTTCCTGCAATTCTGCCTTGCTTTCAAATCCTCTTTGTTGCCTTCCCTCAATATATATGTGGATGAGAGTTATCACTTATAACTCTGCGGGTTTGTGAATTGCAGTGTCCCTGAGCTCCATTTTTCAACTGTCTTTTTTGAGAGCTGGCCCCAAAAGCACTGGATTGCCTCAGGCCCTATTCTGGTTCCTGGCAGCAGGCTGAGCCTGTGGTTAATTCTTCTTCCTGATGGGAAAATAGAGTGACCTGTGCCTGTCCCAACAGCTAGATCTAGTCTCTCATTGGTTCCCCCTCTTCCCGTTCATCCTCAGGACAAATTGCAACCTGTAGGGAACAGGAGGTTAAAGGTGCTGATTCTCCAAGTAGGGAGATTGCTAGTAAAGTAGCTGGAATGGCGAACACGAGCACAAGGAGATGAGAAATGTGGTGTGTTTTAGAAACCTTTCAAAATCACACGGTGTACCATCTTCTGAGTTTCTCATGCATGTTTTCGATGTAGGAAGATGCCCTTGAACCTGGAGATTTGGGACCCATGAGATGGGTACCACGCAGTATTATTTTAAAGGGTCTGCGTTTGCTAACCCAACCTCTCAGCCCCAAGAGTGTCCACCCTTATGTCTCATCCAGCTGTGGGTCTAGATATGGTCAATCCAGGTGGCATCACAGCCGCTGAACGAATTTTGTAAGAATTTCTCTCTCTTTCACTGTCTTTGTTTTACGGGTTTTTAAAAGTGATTTATTTTTATAATGGGGTTTAGCTGCTTTTCACGGCTGTGTTTATGCGGATTTACACCCACTTGACTCTCTTCCAGACAGATATCAATACATAGGTTTTAAGATTGTTACTAGTCATATATATTCTTGTGCGGTGAATAGGGGGTGTTGAGTCCAGTTCACTGAGCAAGGAGTAGGTCTTGTCTATTACATATTGGGTGTATGGAACGGTATCTGAGCGAATTTGAACCCCTTGTTTTATGCATCACCCCACCTCACCTTTCCCGTTAAGCAGCCATAGTGTGTTTTCTAAACGTGTGACTCTGTTCTGTTTTGTAATTCAGTTCAAGTGTAGCGGTTTTTACATTCCCTCTATAAGTGATAGCTTATGATAAGTGTCTTTTTCTGTGTGACTTATTTCACTTAGAATCGTCGTACCTAAGTCCACTCATCTTGCTTCTACTAGCCTTATGACATTGATTTCATGTCTGAGTGATATTCCATTGTACATAAGGACCACAACTTTTTTATCCATTTTTCTCTTTCCTGGGATATTTAAGGTGTCATGAAGTGGAGGTTCTTGTCAACAGAGCAGCCCCAAACTTTGGGGTGCCTGTGTCTTGCTGATTTTTAGTTTTCCCAATTTATACGCCTATGAGTGGACGTGCCCTATTCTCCCTAAGCTGTGTTTTTTCGATGTTTCAGGACACACCGTACACTTCTCCAGAGTGGCTGTTGGCAATTTACATCCCGCCCATCAGCATAGCAAGGCTGCCATTTCTCCATGGCCTGTCCTGCATTTCTGGTTTTGACACTTTTTGCAGCATGTCCCTTTTGGCCGATGGGAAGTGAGACTTCTTTGTAGCGCTGATTTGCCTTTCCAGGTTGCTTGGTTGGCCAAAAAGGGCGTATGCGTTTTTTCCTGAATATATTCAGGAAAAAACGCATACGCCCTTTTTGGCCAAGGGAATCATTGTCGACGTTTTGCCGCTTTTCATGTGCTTTAAAGGCGATTCGAATCTGCCTCCTGAAACCTGTTTCCTGCAATTCTGCCTTGCTTTCAAATCCTCTTCGTTGCCTTCCCTCAATATATTTGTGGACGAGAGTTATCATTTATAACTCAGCAGGTTTGTGAATGGCAGTCCCCCTGAGCTCCATTTTTCAACTGTCTTTTTTGGGAGCTGGCCGCAAAAGCACGGGATTGCCTCAGGCCCTATTCTGGTTCCCGGCGGCAGGCTGAGCCTGTGGTTAATTCTTCTTCCTGATGGGAAAATAGAGTGACCTGTGCTTGTCCCAACACCTAGATCTATTCTCTCATTGGTTTCCGCTCTTCCCGTTCATCCTCAGGACAAATTGCAACCTGTATAGAACAGGAGGTTAAAGGTGCTGATTCTCCAAGTAGGGAGATTGCTAGTGAAGTAGCTGGAATGGCGAACCCGAGCACAAGGAGATGAGAAATGAGGTGCGTTTTAGAAACCTTTCAAAATCAAACGGTGTACCTTCTTCTGGGTTCCTCATGCAAGTTTTCGATGTAGGAAGATGCCCTTGAACCTGGAGATTTGGGACCCATGGGATGGGTACCATGCAGTATTATTTTAAAGGGTCTGCGTTTGCTCACCCAACCTCACCCAACCTCTCAGCCCCAAGAGTGTCCACCCTTATGTCTCATCCAGCTGTGGGTCTAGATATGGTCAATCCAGGTTGCATCACAGCCCCTGAACGAATTTTGTAAGAATTTCTCTCTCTTTCACTGTCTTTGTTTTACGGGTTTTTAAAAGTAATTTATTTTTATAATGGGGTTTAGCTGCTTTTCACGGCTGTGTTTATGCGGCTTTACACCCACTTGACTCACTTCCAGACAGATATCAATATATAGGTTTTAAGATTGTTACTAGTCACATATATTCTTGTGCGGTGAATAGGGGGTGTTGAGTCCAGTTCACTGAGCAAGGAGTAGGTCTTGTCTATTACATATTGGGTGTATGGAACGGTATCTGAGCGAATTTGAACCCCTTGTTTTATGCATCACCCCACCTCACCTTTCCCGTTAAGCAGCCATAGTGTGTTTTCTAAACGTGTGATTCTGTTCTGTTCTGTAATTCAGTTCAAGTGTAGCGGTTTTTACATTCCCTCTATAAGTGATAGCTTATGATAAGTGTCTTTTTCTGTGTGACTTATTTCACTTAGAATCGTCGTACCTAAGTCCACTCATCTTGCTTCTACTAGCCTTATGACATTGATTTCATGTCTGAGTGATATTCCATTGTACATAAGGACCACAACTTCTTTATCCATTTTTCTCTTTCCTGGGATATTTAAGGTGTCATGAAGTGGAGATTCTTGTCAACAGAGCAGCCCTAAACTTTGGGGTGCCTGTGTCTTGCTGATTTTTAGTTTTCCCAATTTATACGCCCATGAGTGGACGTGCCCTATGCTCCCTAAGCTGTGTTTTTTTGATGTTTCAGGACACACCGTACACTTCTCCAGAGTGGCTGTTGGCAACTTACATCCCGCCCATCAGCGTAGCAAGGCTGCCATTTCTCCATGGCCTGTCCTGCATTTCTGGTTTTGACACTTTTTGCAGCATGGCCCTTTTGACCGATGGGAAGCGAGACTTCTTTGTAGCGCTGATTTGCCTTTCCAGGTTGCTTGGTTGGCCAAAAAGTGCGTATGCGTTTTTTCCTGAATATATTCAGGAAAAAACGCATACGCCCTTCTTGGCCAAGGGCATCATTGTCGACGTTTTGCCGCTTTTCATGTGCTTTACAGGAGATTCGAATCTACCTCCTGAAATCTGTTTCCTGCAATTCTGCCTTGCTTTCAAATCCTCTTCGTTGCCTACCCTCAATATATCTGTGGATGAGAGTTATCATTTATAACTCTGCGGGTTTGTGAATTGCAGTGTCCCTGAGCTCCATTTTTCAACTCGCTTTTTTGGGAGCTGGCCGCAAAAGCGCGGGATTGCCTCAGGCCCTATTGTGCTTCTGGGCGGCAGGCTGAGCCTGTGATTAATTCTTCTTCCTGATGGGAAAATAGAGTGACCTGTGCCTGTCCCAACACCTAGATCTAGTCTCTCATTGGTTGCCCCTCTTCCCGTTCATCCTCAGGACAAATTGCAACCTGTAGGGAACAGGAGGTTAAAGGTGCTGATTCTCCAAGTAAGTTGATTGCTAGTAAAGTAGCTGGAAAGGCGAACCCGAGCACAAGGAGATGAGAAATGGGGTGTGTTTTAGAAACCTTTCAAAATCACACGGTGTACCATCTTCTGAGTTTCTCATGCATGTTTTCGATGTAGGAAGATGCCCTTGAACCTGGAGATTTGGGACCCATGGGATGGGTATCACGCAGTATTACTTTAAAGGGTCTGCGTTTGCTCACCCAACCTCTCAGCCCCAAGAGTGTCCACCCTTATGTCTCATCCAGCTGTGGGTCTAGATATGGTCAATCCAGGTGGCATCACAGCCCCTGAACGAATTTTGTAAGAATTTCTCTCTCTTTCACTGTCTTTGTTTTACGGGTTTTTAAAAGTAATTTATTTTTATAATGGGGTTTAGCTGCTTTTCACGGCTGTGTTTATGCGGCTTTACACCCACTTGACTCACTTCCAGACAGATATCAATACATAGGTTTTAAGATTCTTACTAGTCACATATATTCTTGTGCGGTGAATAGGGGGTGTTGAGTCCATTTCACGGAGCAAGGAGTAGGTCTTGTCTATTACATATTGGGTGTATGGAACGGTATCTGAGCAAATTTGAACCCCTTGTTTTATGCATCACCCCACCTCACCTTTCCCGTTAAGCAGCCATAGTGTGTTTTCTAAACGTGTGACTCTGTTCTGTTTTGTAATTCAGTTCAAGTGTAGCGGTTTTTACATTCCCTCTATAAGTGATAGCTTATGATAAGTGTCTTTTTCTGTGTGACTTATTTCACTTAGAATCGTCGTACCTAAGTCCACTCATCTTGCTTCTACTAGCCTTATGACATTGATTTCATGTCTGAGTGATATTCCATTGTACATAAAGACCACAACTTTTTTATCCATTTTTCTCTTTCCTGGGATATTTAAGGTGTCATGAAGTGGAGGTTCTTGTCAACAGAGCAGCCCTAAACTTTGGGGTGCCTGTGTCTTGCTGATTTTTAGTTTTCCCAATTTATACGCCCATGAGTGGACGTGCCCTATGCTCACTAAGCTGTGTTTTTTCGATGTTTCAGGACACACCGTACATTTCTCCAGAGTGGCTGTTGGCAATTTACATCCCGCCCATCAGCGTAGCAAGGCTGCCATTTCTCCATGGCCTGTCCTGCATTTCTGGTTTTGACACTTTTTGCAGCATGACCCTTTTGACCCATAGGAAGCGAGACTTCATTGTAGCGCTGATTTGCCTTTCCAGGTTGCTTGGTTGGCCAAAAAGGGCGTATGCGTTTTTTCCTGAATGTATTCAGGAAAAAACGCATACGCCCTTTTTGGCCAAGGGCATCATTGTCGACGTTTTGCCGCTTTTCATGTGCCTTAAAGGCGATTCGAATCTACCTCCTGAAATCTGTTTCCTGCAATTCTGCCTTGCTTTCAAATCCTCTTCGTTGACTTCCCTCAATATATCTGTGGATGAGAGTTATCACTTATAACTCTGCGGGTTTGTGAATTGCAGTGTCCCTGAGCTCCATTTTTCAAGTCGCTTTTTTGGGAGCTGGCCGCAAAAGCGCGGGATTGCCTCAGGCCCTATTCTGCTTCTGGGCGGCAGGCTGAGCCTGTGGTTAATTCTTCTTCCTGATGGGAAAATAGAGTGAACTGTGCCTGTCCCAACACCTAGATATAATCTCTCATTGGTTGCCCCTCTTCCCGTTCATCCTCAGGACAAATTGCAACCTGTAGGGAACAGGAGGTTAAAGGTGCTGATTCTCCAAGTAAGTTGATTGCTAGTAAAGTAGCTGGAAAGGCGAACCCGAGCACAAGGAGATGAGAAATGGGGTGTGTTTTAGAAACCTTTCAAAATCACACGGTGTACCATCTTCTGAGTTTCTCATGCATGTTTTCGATGTAGGAAGATGCCCTTGAACCTGGAGATTTGGGACCCATGGGATGGGTACCACGCAGTATTACTTTAAAGGGTCTGCGTTTGCTCACCCAACCTCTCAGCCCCAAGAGTGTCCACCCTTATGTCTCATCCAGCTGTGGGTCTAGATATGGTCAATCCAGGTTGCATCTCAGCCCCTGAACGAATTTTGTAAGAATTTCTCTCTCTTTCACTGTCTTTGTTTTACGGGTTTTTAAAAGTAATTTATTTTTATAATGGGGTTTAGCTGCTTTTCACGGCTGTGTTTATGCGGATTTACACCCACTTGACTCTCTTCCAGACAGATATCAATACATAGGTTTTAAGATTGTTACTAGTCATATATATTCTTGTGCGGTGAATAGGGGGTGTTGAGTCCAGTTCACTGAGCAAAGAGTAGGTCTTGTCTATTACATATTGGGTGTATGGAACGGTATCTGAGCGAATTTGAACCCCTTGTTTTATGCATCACCCCACCTCACCTTTCCCGTTAAGCAGCCATAGTGTGTTTTCTAAACGTGTGACTCTCTTCTGTTTTGTAATTCAGTTCAAGTGTAGCGGTTTTTACATTCCCTCTATAAGTGATAGCTTATGATAAGTGTCTTTTTCTGTGTGACTTATTTCACTTAGAATCGTCGTACCTAAGTCCACTCATCTTGCTTCTACTAGCCTTATGACATTGATTTCATGTCTGAGTGATATTCCATTGTACATAAGGACCACAACTTTTTTATCCATTTTTCTCTTTCCTGGGATATTTAAGGTGTCATGAAGTGGAGGTTCTTGTCAACAGAGCAGCCCCAAACTTTGGGGTGCCTGTGTCTTGCTCATTTTTAGTTTTCCCAATTTATACGCCCATGAGTGGACGTGCCCTATGCTCCCTAAGCTGTGTTTTTTCGATGTTTCAGGACACACCGTACACTTCTCCAGAGTGGCTGTTGGCAATTTACATCCCGCCCATCAGCGTAGCAAGGCTGCCATTTCTCCATGGCCTGTCCTGCATTTCTGGTTTTGACACTTTTTGCAGCATGTCCCTTTTGGCCAATGGGAAGCGAGACTTCTTTGTAGCGCTGATTTGCCTTTCCAGGTTGCTTGGTTGGCCAAAAAGGGCGTATGCGTTTTTTCCTGAATATATTCAGGAAAAAACGCATACGCCCTTTTTGGCCAAGGGCATCATTGTCGACGTTTTGCCGCTTTTCATGTGCCTTAATGGCGATTCGAATCTACCTCCTGAAATCTGTTTCCTGCAATTCTGCCTTGCTTTCAAATCCTCTTCGTTGCCTTCCCTCAATATATCTGTGGATGAGAGTTATCACTTATAACTCTGCGGGTTTGTGAATTGCAGTGTCCCTGAGCTCCATTTTTCAACTGTCTTTTTTGAGAGCTGGCCGCAAAAGCACGGGATTGCCTCAGGCCCTATTCTGGTTCCTGGCAGCAGGCTGAGCCTGTGGTTAATTCTTCTTCCTGATGGGAAAATAGAGTGACCTGTGCCTGTCCCAACAGCTAGATCTAGTCTCTCATTGGTTCCCCCTCTTCCCGTTCATCCTCAGGACAAATTGCAACCTGTAGGGAACAGGAGGTTAAAGGTGCTGATTCTCCAAGTAGGGAGATTGCTAGTAAAGTAGCTGGAATGGCGAACCCGAGCACAAGGAGATGAGAAATGAGGTGCGTTTTAGAAACCTTTGAAAATCACACGGTGTACCATCTTCTGAGTTTCTCATGCATGTTTTCGATGTAGGCAGATGCCCTTGAACCTGGAGACTTGGGACCCATGGGATGTGTACCACACAGTATTACTTTAAAGGGTCTGCGTTTGCTCACCCAACCTAACCCAACCTTTCAGCCCCAAGAGTGTCCACCCTTATGTCTCATCCAGCTGTGCGTGTAGATATGGTCAATCCAGGTTGCATCACAGCCTCTGAACGAATTTTGTAAGAATTTCTCTCTCTTTCACTGTCTTTGTTTTACGGGTTTTTAAAAGTAATTTATTTTTATAATGGGGTTTAGCTGCTTTTCACGGCTGTGTTTATGCGGATTTACACCCACTTGACTCACTTCCAGACAGATATCAATACATAGGTTTTAAGATTGTTACTAGTCACATATATTCTTTTGCGGTGAATAGGGCGTGTTGAGTCCAGTTCACTGAGCAAGGAGTAGGTCTTGTCTATTACATATTGGGTGTATGGAACGGTATCTGAGCGAATTTGAACCCCTTGTTTTATGCATCACCCCACCTCACCTTTCCCGTTAAGCAGCCATAGTGTGTTTTCTAAACGTGTGATTCTCTTCTGTTCTGTAATTCAGTTCAAGTGTAGCGGTTTTTACATTCCCTCTATAAGTGATAGCTTATGATAAGTGTCTTTTTCTGTGTGACTTATTTCACTTAGAATCGTCGTACCTAAGTCCACTCATCTTGCTTCTACTAGCCTTATGACATTGATTTCATGTCTGAGTGATATTGCATTGTACATAAGGACCACAACTTCTTTATCCATTTTTCTCTTTCCTGGGATATTTAAGGTGTCATGAAGTGGAGGTTCTTGTCAACAGAGCAGCCCTAAACTTTGGGGTGCCTGTGTCTTGCTGATTTTTAGTTTTCCCAATTTATACGCCCATGAGTGGACGTGCCCTATGCTCCCTAAGCTGTGTTTTTTCGATGTTTCAGGACACACCGTACACTTCTCCAGAGTGGCTGTTGGCAACTTACATCCCGCTCATCAGCGTAGCAAGGCTGCCATTTCTCCATGACCTGTCCTGCATTTCTGGTTTTGACACTTTTTGCAGCATGGCCCTTTTGACCGATGGGAAGCGAGACTTCTTTGTAGCGCTGATTTGTCTTTCCAGGTTGCTTGGTTGGCCAAAAAGGGCGTATGCGTTTTTTCCTGAATATATTCAGGAAAAAACTCATACGCCCTTTTTGGCCAAGGGCATCATTGTCGACGTTTTGCCGCTTTTCATGTGCCTTAAAGGCGATTCGAATCTACCTCCTGAAATCTGTTTCCTGCAATTCTGCCTTTCTTTCAAATCCTCTTCGTTGCCTTCCCTCAATATATCTGTGGATGAGAGTTATCATTTATAACTCTGCGGGTTTGTGAATTGCAGTGTCCCTGAGCTCCATTTTTCAACTCGCTTTTTTGAGAGCTGGCCGCAAAAGCGCGGGATTGCCTCAGGCCCTATTGTGCTTCTGGGCGGCAGGCTGAGCCTGTGGTTAATTCTTCTTCCTGATGGGAAAATAGAGTGACCTGTGCCTGTCCCAACAGCTAGATCTAGTCTCTCATTGGTTGCCCCTCTTCCCGTTCATCCTCAGGACAAATTGCAACCTGTACAGAACAGGAGGTTAAAGGTGCTGATTCTCCAAGTAGGGAGATTGCTAGTGAAGTAGCTGGAATGGCGAACCCGAGCACAAGGAGATGAGAAATGAGGTGCGTTTTAGAAACCTTTCAAAATCACACGGTGTACCTTCTTCTGGGTTCCTCATGCAAGTTTTCGATGTAGGAAGATGCCCTTGAACCTGGAGATTTGGGACCCATGGGATGGGTACCATGCAGTATTACTTTAAAGGGTCTGCGTTTGCTCACCCAACCTCACCCAACCTGTCAGCCCCAAGAGTGTCCACCCTTATGTCTCATCCAGCTGTGGGTCTAGATATGGTCTATCCAGGTTGCATCACAGCCCCTGAACGAATTTTGTAAGAATTTCTCTCTCTTTCACTGTCTTTGTTTTACGGGTTTTTAAAAGTAATTTATTTTTATAATGGGGTTTAGCTGCTTTTCACGGCTGTGTTTATGCGGCTTTACACCCACTTGACTCACTTCCAGACAGATATCAATACATAGGTTTTAAGATTGTTACTAGTCACATATATTCTTGTGCGGTGAATAGGGGGTGTTGAGTCCAGTTCACTGAGCAAGGAGTAGGTCTTGTCTATTACATATTGGGTGTATGGAACGGTATCTGAACGAATTTGAAACCCTTGTTTTATGCATCACCCCACCTCACCTTTCCCGTTAAGCAGCCATAGTGTGTTTTCTAAACGTGTGATTCTGTTCTGTTCTGTAATTCAGTTCAAGTGTAGCGGTTTTTACATTCCCTCTATAAGTGATAGCTTATGATAAGTGTGTTTTTCTGTCTGACTTATTTCACTTAGAATAGTCGTACCTAAGTCCACTCATCTTGCTTCTACTACCCTTATGACATTGATTTCATGTCTGAGTGATATTCCATTGTACATAAGGACCACAACTTCTTTATCCATTTTTCTCTTTCCTGGGATATTTAAGGTGTCATGAAGTGGAGGTTCTTGTCAACAGAGCAGCCCTAAACTTTGGGGTGCCTGTGTCTTGCTGATTTTTAGTTTTCCCAATTTATACGCCCATGAGTGGACGTGCCCTATGCTCCCTAAGCTGTGTTTTTCGATGTTTCAGGACACACCGTACACTTCTCCAGAGTGGCTGTTGGCAACTTACATCCCGCCCATCAGCGTAGCAAGGCTGCCATTTCTCCATGGCCTGTCCTGCATTTCTGGTTTTGACACTTTTTGCAGCATGGCCCTTTTGACCGATGGGAAGCGAGACTTCTTTGTAGCGCTGATTTGCCTTTCCAGGTTGCTTGGTTGGCCAAAAAGGGCGTATGCGTTTTTTCCTGAATATATTCAGGAAAAAACGCATACGCCCTTTTTGGCCAAGGGCATCATTGTCGACGTTTTGCCGCTTTTCATGTGCTTTACAGGCGATTCGAATCTACCTCCTGAAATCTGTTTCCTGCAATTCTGCCTTGCTTTCAAATCCTCTTCGTTGCCTTCCCTCAATATATCTGTGGATGAGAGTTATCATTTATAACTCTGCGGGTTTGTGAATTACAGTGTCCCTGAGCTCCATTTTTCAAGTCGCTTTTTTGGGAGCTGGCCGCAAAAGCGCGGGATTGCCTCAGGCCCTATTTTGCTTCTGGGCGGCAGGCTGAGCCTGTGGTTAATTCTTCTTCCTGATGGGAAAATAGAGTGAACTGTGCCTGTCCCAACACCTAGATATAGTCTCTCATTGGTTGCCCCTCTTCCCGTTCATCCTCAGGACAAATTGCAACCTGTAGGGAACAGGAGGTTAAAGGTGCTGATTCTCCAAGTAAGTTGATTGCTAGTAAAGTAGCTGGAAAGGCGAACCCGAGCACAAGGAGATGAGAAATGGGGTGTGTTTTAGAAACCTTTCAAAATCACACGGTGTACCATCTTCTGAGTTTCTCATGCATGTTTTCGATGTAGGAAGATGCCCTTGAACCTGGAGATTTGGGACCCATGGGATGGGTACCACGCAGTATTACTTTAAAGGGTCTGCGTTTGCTCACCCAAATTCTCAGCCCCAAGAGTGTCCACCCTTATGTCTCATCCAGCTGTGGGTCTAGATATGGTCAATCCAGGTTGCATCTCAGCCCCTGAACGAATTTTGTAAGAATTTCTCTCTCTTTCACTGTCTTTGTTTTACGGGTTTTTAAAAGTAATTTATTTTTATAATGGGGTTTAGCTGCTTTTCATGGCTGTGTTTATGCGGATTTACACCCACTTGACTCTCTTCCAGACAGATATCAATACATAGGTTTTAAGATTGTTACTAGTCATATATATTCTTGTGCGGTGAATAGGGGGTGTTGAGTCCAGTTCACTGAGCAAGGAGTAGGTCTTGTCTATTACATATTGGGTGTATGGAACGGTATCTGAGCGAATTTGAACCCCTTGTTTTATGCATCACCCCACCTCACCTTTCCCGTTAAGCAGCCATAGTGTGTTTTCTAAACGTGTGACTCTGTTCTGTTTTGTAATTCAGTTCAAGTGTAGCGGTTTTTACATTCCCTCTATAAGTGATAGCTTATGATAAGTGTCTTTTTCTGTGTGACTTATTTCACTTAGAATCGTCGTACCTAAGTCCACTCATCTTGCTTCTACTAGCCTTATGACATTGATTTCATGTCTGAGTGATATTCCATTGTACATAAGGACCACAACTTTTTTATCCATTTTTCTCTTTCCTGGGATATTTAAGGTGTCATGAAGTGGAGGTTCTTGTCAACAGAGCAGCCCCAAACTTTGGGGTGCCTGTGTCTTGCTCATTTTTAGTTTTCCCAATTTATACGCCCATGAGTGGACGTGCCCTATGCTCCCTAAGCTGTGTTTTTTCGATGTTTCAGGACACACCGTACACTTCTCCAGAGTGGCTGTTGGCAATTTACATCCCGCCCATCAGCGTAGCAAGGCTGCCATTTCTCCATGGCCTGTCCTGCATTTCTGGTTTTGACACTTTTTGCAGCATGTCCCTTTTGGCCGATGGGAAGCGAGACTTCTTTGTAGCGCTGATTTGCCTTTCCAGGTTGCTTGGTTGGCCAAAAAGGGCGTATGCGTTTTTTCCTGAATATATTCAGGAAAAAACGCATACGCCCTTTTTGGCCAAGGGCATCATTGTCGACGTTTTGCCGCTTTTCATGTCCCTTAAAGGCGATTCGAATCTACCTCCTGAAATCTGTTTCCTGCTACTCTGCCTTGCTTTCAAATCCTCTTCGTTGCCTTCCCTCAATATATCTGTGGATGAGAGTTATCACTTATAACTCTGCGGGTTTGTGAATTGCAGTGTCCCTGAGCTCCATTTTTCAACTGTCTTTTTTGAGAGCTGGCCGCAAAAGCACGGGATTGCCTCAGGCCCTATTCTGGTTCCTGGCAGCAGGCTGAGCCTGTGGTTAATTCTTCTTCCTGATGGGAAAATAGAGTGACCTGTGCCTGTCCCAACAGCTAGATCTAGTCTCTCATTGGTTCCCCCACTTCCCGTTCATCCTCAGGACAAATTGTAACCTGTAGGGAACAGGAGGTTAAAGGTGCTGATTCTCCAAGTAGGGAGATTGCTAGTAAAGTAGCTGGAATGGCGAACCCGAGCACAAGGAGATGAGAAATGAGGTGCGTTTTAGAAACCTTTCAAAATCACACGGTGTAACATCTTCTGAGTTTCTCATGCATGTTTTCGATGTAGGAAGATGCCCTTGAACCTGGAGACTTGGGACCCATGGGATGGGTACCACGCAGTATTACTTTAAAGGGTCTGCGTTTGCTCACCCAACCTAACCCAACCTTTCAGCCCCAAGAGTGTCCACCCTTATGTCTCATCCAGCTGTGCGTGTAGATATGGTCAATCCAGGTTGCATCACAGCCTCTGAACGAATTTTGTAAGAATTTCTCTCTCTTTCACTGTCTTTGTTTTACGGGTTTTTAAAAGTAATTTATTTTTATAATGGGGTTTAGCTGCTTTTCACGGCTGTGTTTATGCGGCTTTACACCCACTTGACTCACTTCCAGACAGATATCAATACATAGGTTTTAAGATTCTTACTAGTCACATATATTCTTGTGCGGTGAATATGGGGTGTTGAGTCCAGTTCACTGAGCAAGGAGTAGGTCTTGTCTATTACATATTGGGTGTATGGAACGGTATCTGAGCGAATTTGAACCCCTTGTTTTATGCATCACCCCACCTCACCTTTCCCGTTAAGCAGCCATAGTGTGTTTTCTAAACGTGTGACTCTGTTCTGTTTTGTAATTCAGTTCAAGTGTAGCGGTTTTTACATTCCCTCTATAAGTGATAGCTTATGATAAGTGTCTTTTTCTGTGTGACTTATTTCACTTAGAATCGTCGTACCTAAGTCCACTCATCTTGCTTCTACTAGCCTTATGACATTGATTTCATGTCTGAGTGATATTGCATTGTACATAAGGACCACAACTTCTTTATCCATTTTTCTCTTTCCTGGGATATTTAAGGTGTCATGAAGTGGAGGTTCTTGTCAACAGAGCAGCCCTAAACTTTGGGGTGCCTGTGTCTTTGCTGATTTTTAGTTTTCCCAATTTATACGCCCATGAGTGGACGTGCCCTATGCTCCCTAAGCTGTGTTTTTTCGATGTTTCAGGACACACCGTACACTTCTCCAGAGTGGCTGTTGGCAATTAACATCCCGCCCATCAGCGTAGCAAGGCTGCCATTTCTCCATGGCCTGTCCTGCATTTCTGGTTTTGACACTTTTTGCAGCATGACCCTTTTGACCGATGGGAAGCGAGACTTCTTTGTAGCACTGATTTGCCTTTCCAGGTTGCTTGGTTGGCCAAAAAGGGCGTATGCGTTTCTTCCTGAATATATTCAGGAAAAAACGCATACGCCCTTTTTGGCCAAGGGCATCATTGTCGACGTTTTGCCGCTTTTCATGTGCTTTAAAGGCGATTCGAATCTACCTCCTGAAACCTGTTTCCTGCAATTCTGCCTTGCTTTCAAATCCTCTTCGTTGCCTTCCCTCAATATATTTGTGGACGAGAGTTATCATTTATAACTCAGCAGGTTTGTGAATGGCAGTCCCCCTGAGCTCCATTTTTCAACTGTCTTTTTTGGGAGCTGGCCGCAAAAGCACGGGATTGCCTCAGGCCCTATTCTGGTTCCCGGCGGCAGGCTGAGCCTGTGTTTAATTCTTCTTCCTGATGGGAAAATAGAGTGACCTGTGCCTGTCCCAACAGCTAGATCTAGTCTCTCATTGGTTCCCCCTCTTCCCGTTCATCCTCAGGACAAATTGCAACCTGTAGGGAACAGGAGGTTAAAGGTGCTGATTCTCCAAGTAGGGAGATTGCTAGTAAAGTAGCTGGAATGGCGAACCCGAGCACAAGGAGATGAGAAATGAGGTGCGTTTTAGAAACCTTTCAAAATCACACGGTGTACCATCTTCTGAGTTTCTCATGCATGTTTTCGATGTAGGAAGATGCCCTTGAACCTGGAGACTTGGGACCCATGGGATGGGTACCACGCAGTATTACTTTAAAGGGTCTGCGTTTGCTCACCCAAGCTAACCCAACCTTTCAGCCCCAAGAGTGTCCACCCTTATGTCTCATCCAGCTGTGCGTGTAGATATGGTCAATCCAGGTTGCATCACAGCCTCTGAACGAATTTTGTAAGAATTTCTCTCTCTTTCACTGTCTTTGTTTTACGGGTTTTTAAAAGTAATTTAGTTTTATAATGGGGTTTAGCTGCTTTTCACGGCTGTGTTTATACGGCTTTACACCCACTTGACTCACTTCCAGACAGATATCAATACATAGGTTTTAAGATTCTTACTAGTCACATATATTCTTGTGCGGTGAATGGGGATGTTGAGTCCAGTTCACTGAGCAAGGAGTAGGTCTTGTCTATTACATATTGGTTGTATGGAACGGTATCTGCGCGAATTTGAAACCCTTGTTTTATGCATCACCCCACCTCACCTTTCCCGTTAAGCAGCCATAGTGTGTTTTCTAAACGTGTGACTCTGTTCTGTTTTGTAATTCAGTTCAAGTGTAGCGATTTTTACATTCCCTCTATAAGTGATAGCTTATGATAAGTGTCTTTTTCTGTGTGACTTATTTCACTTAGAATCGTCGTACCTAAGTCCACTCATCTTGCTTCTACTAGCCTTATGACATTGATTTCATGTCTGAGTGATATTCCATTGTACATAAGGACCACAACTTCTTTATCCATTTTTCTCTTTCCTGGGATATTTAAGGTGTCATGAAGTGGAGGTTCTTGTCAACAGAGCAGCCCTAAACTTTGGGTTGCCTGTGTCTTGCTGATTTTTAGTTTTCCCAATTTATACGCCCATGAGTGGACGTGCCCTATGCTCCCTAAGCTGTGTTTTTTCGATGTTTCAGGACACACCGTACAGTTCTCCAGAGTGGCTGTTGGCAACTTACATCCCGCCCATCAGCGTAGCAAGGCTGCCATTTCTCCATGGCCTGTCCTGCATTTCTGGTTTTGACACTTTTTGCAGCATGGCCCTTTTGACCGATGGGAAGCGAGACTTCTTTGTAGCGCTGATTTGCCTTTCCAGGTTGCTAGGTTGGCCAAAAAGGGCGTATGCGTTTTTTCCTGAATATATTCAGGAAAAAACGCATACGCCCTTCTTGGCCAAGGGCATCATTGTCGACGTTTTGCCGCTTTTCATGTGCTTTACAGGCGATTCGAATCTACCTCCTGAAATCTGTTTCCTGCAATTCTGCCTTGCTTTCAAATCCTCTTCGTTGCCTTCCCTCAATATATCTGTGGATGAGAGTTATCATTTATAACTCTGCGGGTTTGTAAATTGCAGTGTCCCTGAGCTCCATTTTTCAACTCGCTTTTTTGGGAGCTGGCCGCAAAAGCGCGAGATTGCCTCAGGCCCTATTCTGCTTCTGGGCGGCAGGCTGAGCCTGTGGTTAATTCTTCTTCCTGATGGGAAAATAGAGTGACATGTGCCTGTCCCAACACCTAGATCTTGTCTCTCATTGGTTGCCCCTCTTCCCGTTCATCCTCAGGACAAATTGCAACCTGTAGGGAACAGGAGGTTAAAGGTGCTGATTCTCCAAGTAAGTTGATTGCTAGTAAATTAGCTGGAAAGGCGAACCCGAGCACAAGGAGATGAGAAATGGGGTGTGTTTTAGAAACCTTTCAAAATCACACGGTGTACCATCTTCTGAGTTTCTCATGCATGTTTTCGATGTAGGAAGATGCCCTTGAACCTGGAGATTTGGGACCCATGGGATGGGTACCACCCAGTATTACTTTAAAGGGTCTGCGTTTGCTCACCCAACCTCTCAGCCCCAAGAGTGTCCACCCTTATGTCTCATCCAGCTGTGGGTCTAGATATGGTCAATCCAGGTTGCATCTCAGCCCCTGAACGAATTTTGTAAGAATTTCTCTCTCTTTCACTGTCTTTGTTTTACGGGTTTTTAAAGGTAATTTATTTTTATAATGGGGTTTAGCTGCTTTTCACGGCTGTGTTTATGCGGATTTACACCCACTTGACTCACTTCCAGACAGATATCAATGCATAGGTTTTAAGATTGTTACTAGTCATATATATTCTTGTGCGGTGAATAGGGGGTGTTGAGTCCAGTTCACTGAGCAAGGAGTAGGTCTTGTGTATTACATATTGGGTGTATGGAACGGTATCTGAGCGAATTTGAACCCCTTGTTTTATGCATCACCCCACCTCACCTTTCCCGTTAAGCAGCCATAGTGTGTTTTCTAAACGTGTGACTCTGTTCTGTTTTGTAATTCAGTTCAAGTGTAGCGGTTTTTACATTCCCTCTATAAGTGATAGCTTATGATAAGTGTCTTTTTCTGTGTGACTTATTTCACTTAGAATCGTCGTACCTAAGTCCACTCATCTTGCTTCTACTAGCCTTATGACATTGATTTCATGTCTGAGTGATATTCCATTGTACATAAGGACCACAACTTTTTTATCCATTTTTCTCTTTCCTGGGATATTTAAGGTGTCATGAAGTGGAGGTTCTTGTCAACAGAGCAGCCCCAAACTTTGGGGTGCCTGTGTCTTGCTCATTTTTAGTTTTCCCAATTTATACGCCCATGAGTGGACGTGCCCTATGCTCCCTAAGCTGTGTTTTTTCGATGTTTCAGGACACACCGTACACTTCTCCAGAGTGGCTGTTGGCAATTTACATCCCGCCCATCAGCATAGCAAGGCTGCCATTTCTCCATGGCCTGTCCTGCATTTCTGGTTTTGACACTTTTTGCAGCATGGCCCTTTTGGCCGATGGGAAGCGAGACTTCTTTGTAGCGCTGATTTGCCTTTCCAGGTTGCTTGGTTGGCCAAAAAGGGCGTATGCGTTTTTTCCTGAATATATTCAGGAAACAACGCATACGCCCTTTTTGGCCAAGGGCATCATTGTCGACGTTTTGCCGCTTTTCATGTGCCTTAAAGGCGATTCGAATCTACCTCCTGAAATCTGTTTCCTGCAATTCTGCCTTGCTTTCAAATCCTCTTCGTTGCCTTCCCTCAATATATCTGTGGATGAGAGTTATCACTTATAACTCTGCGGGTTTGTGAATTGCAGTGTCCCTGAGCTCCATTTTTCAACTGTCTTTTTTGAGAGCTGGCCGCAAAAGCACGGGATTGCCTCAGGCCCTATTCTGGTTCCTGGCAGCAGGCTGAGCCTGTGGTTAATTCTTCTTCCTGATGGGAAAATAGAGTGACCTGTGCCTGTCCCAACAGCTAGATCTAGTCTCTCATTGGTTCCCCCTCTTCCCGTTCATCCTCAGGACAAATTGCAACCTGTAGGGAACAGGAGGTTAAAGGTGCTGATTCTCCAAGTAGGGAGATTGCTAGTAAAGTAGCTGGAATGGCGAAACCGAGCACAAGGAGATGAGAAATGGGGTGTGTTTTAGAAACCTTTCAAAATCACACGGTGTACCATCTTCTGAGTTTCTCATGCATGTTTTCGATGTAGGAAGATGCCCTTGAACCTGGAGATTTGGGACCCATGGGATGGGTACCACGCAGTATTACTTTAAAGGGTCTGCGTTTGCTCACCCAACCTCTCAGCCCCAAGAGTGTCCACCCTTATGTCTCATCCAGCTGTGGGTCTAGATATGGTCAATCCAGGTTGCATCTCAGCCCCTGAACGAATTTTGTAAGAATTTCTCTCTCTTTCACTGTCTTTGTTTTACGGGTTTTTAAAAGTAATTTATTTTTATAATGGGGTTTAGCTGCTTTTCACGGCTGTGTTTATGCGGATTTACACCCACTTGACTCTCTTCCAGACAGATATCAATACATAGGTTTTAAGATTGTTACTAGTCATATATATTCTTGTGCGGTGAATAGGGGGTGTTGAGTCCAGTTCACTGAGCAAAGAGTAGGTCTTGTCTATTACATATTGGGTGTATGGAACGGTATCTGAGCGAATTTGAACCCCTTGTTTTATGCATCACCCCACCTCACCTTTCCCGTTAAGCAGCCATAGTGTGTTTTCTAAACGTGTGACTCTCTTCTGTTTTGTAATTCAGTTCAAGTGTAGCGGTTTTTACATTCCCTCTATAAGTGATAGCTTATGATAAGTGTCTTTTTCTGTGTGACTTATTTCACTTAGAATCGTCGTACCTAAGTCCACTCATCTTGCTTCTACTAGCCTTATGACATTGATTTCATGTCTGAGTGATATTCCATTGTACATAAGGACCACAACTTTTTTATCCATTTTTCTCTTTCCTGGGATATTTAAGGTGTCATGAAGTGGAGGTTCTTGTCAACAGAGCAGCCCCAAACTTTGGGGTGCCTGTGTCTTGCTCATTTTTAGTTTTCCCAATTTATACGCCCATGAGTGGACGTGCCCTATGCTCCCTAAGCTGTGTTTTTTCGATGTTTCAGGACACACCGTACACTTCTCCAGAGTGGCTGTTGGCAATTTACATCCCGCCCATCAGCGTAGCAAGGCTGCCATTTCTCCATGGCCTGTCCTGCATTTCTGGTTTTGACACTTTTTGCAGCATGTCCCTTTTGGCCGATGGGAAGCGAGACTTCTTTGTAGCGCTGATTTGCCTTTCCAGGTTGCTTGGTTGGCCAAAAAGGGCGTATGCGTTTTTTCCTGAATATATTCAGGAAAAAACGCATACGCCCTTTTTGGCCAAGGGCATCATTGTCGACGTTTTGCCGCTTTTCATGTGCCTTAATGGCGATTCGAATCTACCTCCTGAAATCTGTTTCCTGCAATTCTGCCTTGCTTTCAAATCCTCTTCGTTGCCTTCCCTCAATATATCTGTGGATGAGAGTTATCACTTATAACTCTGCGGGTTTGTGAATTGCAGTGTCCCTGAGCTCCATTTTTCAACTGTCTTTTTTGAGAGCTGGCCGCAAAAGCACGGGATTGCCTCAGGCCCTATTCTGGTTCCTGGCAGCAGGCTGAGCCTGTGGTTAATTCTTCTTCCTGATGGGAAAATAGAGTGACCTGTGCCTGTCCCAACAGCTAGATCTAGTCTCTCATTGGTTCCCCCTCTTCCCGTTCATCCTCAGGACAAATTGCAACCTGTAGGGAACAGGAGGTTAAAGGTGCTGATTCTCCAAGTAGGGAGATTGCTAGTAAAGTAGCTGGAATGGCGAACCCGAGCACAAGGAGATGAGAAATGAGGTGCGTTTTAGAAACCTTTGAAAATCACACGGTGTACCATCTTCTGAGTTTCTCATGCATGTTTTCGATGTAGGCAGATGCCCTTGAACCTGGAGACTTGGGACCCATGGGATGTGTACCACACAGTATTACTTTAAAGGGTCTGCGTTTGCTCACCCAACCTAACCCAAACTTTCAGCCCCAAGAGTGTCCACCCTTATGTCTCATCCAGCTGTGCGTGTAGATATGGTCAATCCAGGTTGCATCACAGCCTCTGAACGAATTTTGTAAGAATTTCTCTCTCTTTCACTGTCTTTGTTTTACGGGTTTTTAAAAGTAATTTATTTTTATAATGGGGTTTAGCTGCTTTTCACGGCTGTGTTTATGCGGATTTACACCCACTTGACTCACTTCCAGACAGATATCAATACATAGGTTTTAAGATTGTTACTAGTCACATATATTCTTTTGCGGTGAATAGGGCGTGTTGAGTCCAGTTCACTGAGCAAGGAGTAGGTCTTGTCTATTACATATTGGGTGTATGGAACGGTATCTGAGCGAATTTGAACCCCTTGTTTTATGCATCACCCCACCTCACCTTTCCCGTTAAGCAGCCATAGTGTGTTTTCTAAACGTGTGATTCTCTTCTGTTCTGTAATTCAGTTCAAGTGTAGCGGTTTTTACATTCCCTCTATAAGTGATAGCTTATGATAAGTGTCTTTTTCTGTGTGACTTATTTCACTTAGAATCGTCGTACCTAAGTCCACTCATCTTGCTTCTACTAGCCTTATGACATTGATTTCATGTCTGAGTGATATTGCATTGTACATAAGGACCACAACTTCTTTATCCATTTTTCTCTTTCCTGGGATATTTAAGGTGTCATGAAGTGGAGGTTCTTGTCAACAGAGCAGCCCTAAACTTTGGGGTGCCTGTGTCTTGCTGATTTTTAGTTTTCCCAATTTATACGCCCATGAGTGGACGTGCCCTATGCTCCCTAAGCTGTGTTTTTTCGATGTTTCAGGACACACCGTACACTTCTCCAGAGTGGCTGTTGGCAACTTACATCCCGCTCATCAGCGTAGCAAGGCTGCCATTTCTCCATGACCTGTCCTGCATTTCTGGTTTTGACACTTTTTGCAGCATGGCCCTTTTGACCGATGGGAAGCGAGACTTCTTTGTAGCGCTGATTTGCCTTTCCAGGTTGCTTGGTTGGCCAAAAAGGGCGTATGCGTTTTTTCCTGAATATATTCAGGAAAAAACGCATACGCCCTTTTTGGCCAAGGGCATCATTGTCGACGTTTTGCCGCTTTTCATGTGCCTTAAAGGCGATTCGAATCTACCTCCTGAAATCTGTTTCCTGCAATTCTGCCTTTCTTTCAAATCCTCTTCGTTGCCTTCCCTCAATATATCTGTGGATGAGAGTTATCATTTATAACTCTGCGGGTTTGTGAATTGCAGTGTCCCTGAGCTCCATTTTTCAACTCGCTTTTTTGAGAGCTGGCCGCAAAAGCGCGGGATTGCCTCAGGCCCTATTGTGCTTCTGGGCGGCAGGCTGAGCCTGTGGTTAATTCTTCTTCCTGATGGGAAAATAGAGTGACCTGTGCCTGTCCCAACAGCTAGATCTAGTCTCTCATTGGTTGCCCCTCTTCCCGTTCATCCTCAGGACAAATTGCAACCTGTACAGAACAGGAGGTTAAAGGTGCTGATTCTCCAAGTAGGGAGATTGCTAGTGAAGTAGCTGGAATGGCGAACCCGAGCACAAGGAGATGAGAAATGAGGTGCGTTTTAGAAACCTTTCAAAATCACACGGTGTACCTTCTTCTGGGTTCCTCATGCAAGTTTTCGATGTAGGAAGATGCCCTTGAACCTGGAGATTTGGGACCCATGGGATGGGTACCATGCAGTATTACTTTAAAGGGTCTGCGTTTGCTCACCCAACCTCACCCAACCTGTCAGCCCCAAGAGTGTCCACCCTTATGTCTCATCCAGCTGTGGGTCTAGATATGGTCTATCCAGGTTGCATCACAGCCCCTGAACGAATTTTGTAAGAATTTCTCTCTCTTTCACTGTCTTTGTTTTACGGGTTTTTAAAAGTAATTTATTTTTATAATGGGGTTTAGCTGCTTTTCACGGCTGTGTTTATGCGGCTTTACACCCACTTGACTCACTTCCAGACAGATATCAATACATAGGTTTTAAGATTGTTACTAGTCACATATATTCTTGTGCGGTGAATAGGGGGTGTTGAGTCCAGTTCACTGAGCAAGGAGTAGGTCTTGTCTATTACATATTGGGTGTATGGAACGGTATCTGAACGAATTTGAAACCCTTGTTTTATGCATCACCCCACCTCACCTTTCCCGTTAAGCAGCCATAGTGTGTTTTCTAAACGTGTGATTCTGTTCTGTTCTGTAATTCAGTTCAAGTGTAGCGGTTTTTACATTCCCTCTATAAGTGATAGCTTATGATAAGTGTGTTTTTCTGTCTGACTTATTTCACTTAGAATAGTCGTACCTAAGTCCACTCATCTTGCTTCTACTACCCTTATGACATTGATTTCATGTCTGAGTGATATTCCATTGTACATAAGGACCACAACTTCTTTATCCATTTTTCTCTTTCCTGGGATATTTAAGGTGTCATGAAGTGGAGGTTCTTGTCAACAGAGCAGCCCTAAACTTTGGGGTGCCTGTGTCTTGCTGATTTTTAGTTTTCCCAATTTATACGCCCATGAGTGGACGTGCCCTATGCTCCCTAAGCTGTGTTTTTCGATGTTTCAGGACACACCGTACACTTCTCCAGAGTGGCTGTTGGCAACTTACATCCCGCCCATCAGCGTAGCAAGGCTGCCATTTCTCCATGGCCTGTCCTGCATTTCTGGTTTTGACACTTTTTGCAGCATGGCCCTTTTGACCGATGGGAAGCGAGACTTCTTTGTAGCGCTGATTTGCCTTTCCAGGTTGCTTGGTTGGCCAAAAAGGGCGTATGCGTTTTTTCCTGAATATATTCAGGAAAAAACGCATACGCCCTTTTTGGCCAAGGGCATCATTGTCGACGTTTTGCCGCTTTTCATGTGCTTTACAGGCGATTCGAATCTACCTCCTGAAATCTGTTTCCTGCAATTCTGCCTTGCTTTCAAATCCTCTTCGTTGCCTTCCCTCAATATATCTGTGGATGAGAGTTATCATTTATAACTCTGCGGGTTTGTGAATTACAGTGTCCCTGAGCTCCATTTTTCAAGTCGCTTTTTTGGGAGCTGGCCGCAAAAGCGCGGGATTGCCTCAGGCCCTATTTTGCTTCTGGGCGGCAGGCTGAGCCTGTGGTTAATTCTTCTTCCTGATGGGAAAATAGAGTGAACTGTGCCTGTCCCAACACCTAGATATAGTCTCTCATTGGTTGCCCCTCTTCCCGTTCATCCTCAGGACAAATTGCAACCTGTAGGGAACAGGAGGTTAAAGGTGCTGATTCTCCAAGTAAGTTGATTGCTAGTAAAGTAGCTGGAAAGGCGAACCCGAGCACAAGGAGATGAGAAATGGGGTGTGTTTTAGAAACCTTTCAAAATCACACGGTGTACCATCTTCTGAGTTTCTCATGCATGTTTTCGATGTAGGAAGATGCCCTTGAACCTGGAGATTTGGGACCCATGGGATGGGTACCACGCAGTATTACTTTAAAGGGTCTGCGTTTGCTCACCCAAATTCTCAGCCCCAAGAGTGTCCACCCTTATGTCTCATCCAGCTGTGGGTCTAGATATGGTCAATCCAGGTTGCATCTCAGCCCCTGAACGAATTTTGTAAGAATTTCTCTCTCTTTCACTGTCTTTGTTTTACGGGTTTTTAAAAGTAATTTATTTTTATAATGGGGTTTAGCTGCTTTTCATGGCTGTGTTTATGCGGATTTACACCCACTTGACTCTCTTCCAGACAGATATCAATACATAGGTTTTAAGATTGTTACTAGTCATATATATTCTTGTGCGGTGAATAGGGGGTGTTGAGTCCAGTTCACTGAGCAAGGAGTAGGTCTTGTCTATTACATATTGGGTGTATGGAACGGTATCTGAGCGAATTTGAACCCCTTGTTTTATGCATCACCCCACCTCACCTTTCCCGTTAAGCAGCCATAGTGTGTTTTCTAAACGTGTGACTCTGTTCTGTTTTGTAATTCAGTTCAAGTGTAGCGGTTTTTACATTCCCTCTATAAGTGATAGCTTATGATAAGTGTCTTTTTCTGTGTGACTTATTTCACTTAGAATCGTCGTACCTAAGTCCACTCATCTTGCTTCTACTAGCCTTATGACATTGATTTCATGTCTGAGTGATATTCCATTGTACATAAGGACCACAACTTTTTTATCCATTTTTCTCTTTCCTGGGATATTTAAGGTGTCATGAAGTGGAGGTTCTTGTCAACAGAGCAGCCCCAAACTTTGGGGTGCCTGTGTCTTGCTCATTTTTAGTTTTCCCAATTTATACGCCCATGAGTGGACGTGCCCTATGCTCCCTAAGCTGTGTTTTTTCGATGTTTCAGGACACACCGTACAGTTCTCCAGAGTGGCTGTTGGCAATTTACATCCCGCCCATCAGCGTAGCAAGGCTGCCATTTCTCCATGGCCTGTCCTGCATTTCTGGTTTTGACACTTTTTGCAGCATGTCCCTTTTGGCCGATGGGAAGCGAGACTTCTTTGTAGCGCTGATTTGCCTTTCCAGGTTGCTTGGTTGGCCAAAAAGGGCGTATGCGTTTTTTCCTGAATATATTCAGGAAAAAACGCATACGCCCTTTTTGGCCAAGGGCATCATTGTCGACGTTTTGCCGCTTTTCATGTGCCTTAAAGGCGATTCGAATCTACCTCCTGAAATCTGTTTCCTGCTACTCTGCCTTGCTTTCAAATCCTCTTCGTTGCCTTCCCTCAATATATCTGTGGATGAGAGTTATCACTTATAACTCTGCGGGTTTGTGAATTGCAGTGTCCCTGAGCTCCATTTTTCAACTGTCTTTTTTGAGAGCTGGCCGCAAAAGCACGGGATTGCCTCAGGCCCTATTCTGGTTCCTGGCAGCAGGCTGAGCCTGTGGTTAATTCTTCTTCCTGATGGGAAAATAGAGTGACCTGTGCCTGTCCCAACAGCTAGATCTAGTCTCTCATTGGTTCCCCCACTTCCCGTTCATCCTCAGGACAAATTGTAACCTGTAGGGAACAGGAGGTTAAAGGTGCTGATTCTCCAAGTAGGGAGATTGCTAGTAAAGTAGCTGGAATGGCGAACCCGAGCACAAGGAGATGAGAAATGAGGTGCGTTTTAGAAACCTTTCAAAATCACACGGTGTAACATCTTCTGAGTTTCTCATGCATGTTTTCGATGTAGGAAGATGCCCTTGAACCTGGAGACTTGGGACCCATGGGATGGGTACCACGCAGTATTACTTTAAAGGGTCTGCGTTTGCTCACCCAACCTAACCCAACCTTTCAGCCCCAAGAGTGTCCACCCTTATGTCTCATCCAGCTGTGCGTGTAGATATGGTCAATCCAGGTTGCATCACAGCCTCTGAACGAATTTTGTAAGAATTTCTCTCTCTTTCACTGTCTTTGTTTTACGGGTTTTTAAAAGTAATTTATTTTTATAATGGGGTTTAGCTGCTTTTCACGGCTGTGTTTATGCGGCTTTACACCCACTTGACTCACTTCCAGACAGATATCAATACATAGGTTTTAAGATTCTTACTAGTCACATATATTCTTGTGCGGTGAATATGGGGTGTTGAGTCCAGTTCACTGAGCAAGGAGTAGGTCTTGTCTATTACATATTGGGTGTATGGAACGGTATCTGAGCGAATTTGAACCCCTTGTTTTATGCATCACCCCACCTCACCTTTCCCGTTAAGCAGCCATAGTGTGTTTTCTAAACGTGTGACTCTGTTCTGTTTTGTAATTCAGTTCAAGTGTAGCGGTTTTTACATTCCCTCTATAAGTGATAGCTTATGATAAGTGTCTTTTTCTGTGTGACTTATTTCACTTAGAATCGTCGTACCTAAGTCCACTCATCTTGCTTCTACTAGCCTTATGACATTGATTTCATGTCTGAGTGATATTGCATTGTACATAAGGACCACAACTTCTTTATCCATTTTTCTCTTTCCTGGGATATTTAAGGTGTCATGAAGTGGAGGTTCTTGTCAACAGAGCAGCCCTAAACTTTGGGGTGCCTGTTGTCTTTGCTGATTTTTAGTTTTCCCAATTTATACGCCCATGAGTGGACGTGCCCTATGCTCCCTAAGCTGTGTTTTTTCGATGTTTCAGGACACACCGTACACTTCTCCAGAGTGGCTGTTGGCAATTAACATCCCGCCCATCAGCGTAGCAAGGCTGCCATTTCTCCATGGCCTGTCCTGCATTTCTGGTTTTGACACTTTTTGCAGCATGACCCTTTTGACCGATGGGAAGCGAGACTTCTTTGTAGCACTGATTTGCCTTTCCAGGTTGCTTGGTTGGCCAAAAAGGGCGTATGCGTTTCTTCCTGAATATATTCAGGAAAAAACGCATACGCCCTTTTTGGCCAAGGGCATCATTGTCGACGTTTTGCCGCTTTTCATGTGCTTTAAAGGCGATTCGAATCTACCTCCTGAAACCTGTTTCCTGCAATTCTGCCTTGCTTTCAAATCCTCTTCGTTGCCTTCCCTCAATATATTTGTGGACGAGAGTTATCATTTATAACTCAGCAGGTTTGTGAATGGCAGTCCCCCTGAGCTCCATTTTTCAACTGTCTTTTTTGGGAGCTGGCCGCAAAAGCACGGGATTGCCTCAGGCCCTATTCTGGTTCCCGGCGGCAGGCTGAGCCTGTGTTTAATTCTTCTTCCTGATGGGAAAATAGAGTGACCTGTGCCTGTCCCAACAGCTAGATCTAGTCTCTCATTGGTTCCCCCTCTTCCCGTTCATCCTCAGGACAAATTGCAACCTGTAGGGAACAGGAGGTTAAAGGTGCTGATTCTCCAAGTAGGGAGATTGCTAGTAAAGTAGCTGGAATGGCGAACCCGAGCACAAGGAGATGAGAAATGAGGTGCGTTTTAGAAACCTTTCAAAATCACACGGTGTACCATCTTCTGAGTTTCTCATGCATGTTTTCGATGTAGGAAGATGCCCTTGAACCTGGAGACTTGGGACCCATGGGATGGGTACCACGCAGTATTACTTTAAAGGGTCTGCGTTTGCTCACCCAACCTAACCCAACCTTTCAGCCCCAAGAGTGTCCACCCTTATGTCTCATCCAGCTGTGCGTGTAGATATGGTCAATCCAGGTTGCATCACAGCCTCTGAACGAATTTTGTAAGAATTTCTCTCTCTTTCACTGTCTTTGTTTTACGGGTTTTTAAAAGTAATTTAGTTTTATAATGGGGTTTAGCTGCTTTTCACGGCTGTGTTTATACGGCTTTACACCCACTTGACTCACTTCCAGACAGATATCAATACATAGGTTTTAAGATTCTTACTAGTCACATATATTCTTGTGCGGTGAATGGGGATGTTGAGTCCAGTTCACTGAGCAAGGAGTAGGTCTTGTCTATTACATATTGGTTGTATGGAACGGTATCTGCGCGAATTTGAAACCCTTGTTTTATGCATCACCCCACCTCACCTTTCCCGTTAAGCAGCCATAGTGTGTTTTCTAAACGTGTGACTCTGTTCTGTTTTGTAATTCAGTTCAAGTGTAGCGATTTTTACATTCCCTCTATAAGTGATAGCTTATGATAAGTGTCTTTTTCTGTGTGACTTATTTCACTTAGAATCGTCGTACCTAAGTCCACTCATCTTGCTTCTACTAGCCTTATGACATTGATTTCATGTCTGAGTGATATTCCATTGTACATAAGGACCACAACTTCTTTATCCATTTTTCTCTTTCCTGGGATATTTAAGGTGTCATGAAGTGGAGGTTCTTGTCAACAGAGCAGCCCTAAACTTTGGGTTGCCTGTGTCTTGCTGATTTTTAGTTTTCCCAATTTATACGCCCATGAGTGGACGTGCCCTATGCTCCCTAAGCTGTGTTTTTTCGATGTTTCAGGACACACCGTACAGTTCTCCAGAGTGGCTGTTGGCAACTTACATCCCGCCCATCAGCGTAGCAAGGCTGCCATTTCTCCATGGCCTGTCCTGCATTTCTGGTTTTGACACTTTTTGCAGCATGGCCCTTTTGACCGATGGGAAGCGAGACTTCTTTGTAGCGCTGATTTGCCTTTCCAGGTTGCTAGGTTGGCCAAAAAGGGCGTATGCGTTTTTTCCTGAATATATTCAGGAAAAAACGCATACGCCCTTCTTGGCCAAGGGCATCATTGTCGACGTTTTGCCGCTTTTCATGTGCTTTACAGGCGATTCGAATCTACCTCCTGAAATCTGTTTCCTGCAATTCTGCCTTGCTTTCAAATCCTCTTCGTTGCCTTCCCTCAATATATCTGTGGATGAGAGTTATCATTTATAACTCTGCGGGTTTGTAAATTGCAGTGTCCCTGAGCTCCATTTTTCAACTCGCTTTTTTGGGAGCTGGCCGCAAAAGCGCGAGATTGCCTCAGGCCCTATTCTGCTTCTGGGCGGCAGGCTGAGCCTGTGGTTAATTCTTCTTCCTGATGGGAAAATAGAGTGACATGTGCCTGTCCCAACACCTAGATCTTGTCTCTCATTGGTTGCCCCTCTTCCCGTTCATCCTCAGGACAAATTGCAACCTGTAGGGAACAGGAGGTTAAAGGTGCTGATTCA